>NC_089816.1:18341002-18682431 GCF_029633855.1 Hoplias malabaricus | reverse complement strand
TGGGTTGGCTTTCTGTTCTCTGGAGCTGTTAGAAGCCCTTTACTACCCCCTTCAGTGGAGACTGCTTAACTGACCAAAACTGACCTGAAGGACAGTCTCCTGTGTTTTACAGAGCAAACACTTTACATCACACCATCCAGCAGCACACAGCAGTGTGTGAGTGTGTATTAGAGTGTGTAAGAGTGTGTCCAAGACGGTTTGTGTGTGTGTGTGTGTGTGTGTGTGTGTGTGGGTGTGTGTGTGTGTGTGAATGTGTGTGAGAGAGAGAGTGTGAATATGAGTCTGTGTGTAAGAGTGTGTCTGAGACGGTTTTTGTGTGTGTGTGTGTGTGTGTGAGAGAGAGAGAGAGAGAGAGAGAGAGAGAGAGAGTGTGAATGTGTGTCTCTGTGTGTGTATGAGTATTTGTGTGTGTGTGTGTGTGAGAGAGAGAGAGAGAGAGAGAGAGAGAGAGAGAGTGCATGTGTGTCTGTGAGTGTGTAAGTGTGTGTGTGTGTG
Organism: Hoplias malabaricus; assembly: GCF_029633855.1. Classification (NCBI taxonomy): domain Eukaryota; kingdom Metazoa; phylum Chordata; class Actinopteri; order Characiformes; family Erythrinidae; genus Hoplias; species Hoplias malabaricus. The sequence goes on along the minus strand of NC_089816.1, from coordinate 18,681,936 downwards.
TTTATGTGTGTGTGAGGCTGTTTGTGTGTGAGAGTGAGTGTGTGAATGTGTGTCTGTGAGTGTGTAAGAGTGTGTGTGTGTGAGTGTGTGTATGTGTGTGTGTGAGAGAGTATGTGTAAGAGTGTGTGTGTTTGTGTGTGTGTGAGACTGTTTGTGTGTATGTTGTGTGTGTGTGTGTGTGTGATGTGAGTGTGTGTAAGAGTATGTGTGTGAGAGTGTGTGTAAGAGTGTGTGTGTGTGATGTGAGGCTGGACCGAGCCAGTGATGCTGATCTGTTTACAGTAAACACAGGGGACCATAGCAACGCCCTGCTGTTGCCGTGGTAACCTCAGTGACATGGCCCCTGCACCGGAGGAGTGGCCGGTGTCGGAGGCTGTGAGAGCGATAGCAGAGAGACATATGCAGAGGACAGTAAGGAGGGGGTGGTTGGGGGGGAGCACCAGGGGGGATTCTGAAGGGGGTTCTGCAGGTGCTCAAGAGAGTGGAGCAGCCCTACAAGCTTCAGGACAAAGAATTCTCTTCACAGGTAACTTTCCTCTGACCCAGAGCCCTTCACACACCCCACCACTGGATATTAATGTGTTATTACCACTGACTGATGCTTGTTAAGGTGAATGTGTTTGGAGTTTGGAGCTGAACAGGTGGAGACCAGGAGCTCTGAAAAATACCTGAGCCCACAAAATATATTTATTATAATTTTTTTATAGTTATTTTATTTATTATTTATTTTATTTATTTAGTTCCTCTGAAGGGCGGCACGGTGGCGCAGCAGGTAGTGTCGCAGTCACACAGCTCCAGGGGCCTGGAGGTTGTGGGTTCGATTCCCGCTCCGGGTGACTGTCTGTGAGGAGTTGGTGTGTTCTCCCCTTGTCCGCGTGGGTTTCCTCCGGGTGCTCCGGTTTCCTCACACAGTCCAAAAACACACGTTGCAGGTGGATTGGCGACTCGAAAGTGTCCGTAGGTGTGAGTGTGTGAGTGAATGTGTGTGTCTGTGTTGCCCTGTGAAGGACTGGCGTCCCCTCCAGGGTGTATTCCCGCCTTGTGCCCGATGATTCCAGGTAGGCTCTGGACCCCCCGCGACCCTAAATTGGATAAGCGGTTACAGATAATGGATGGATGGATAGTTCCTCTGAGAAAAGTAATGCTTCTCTCCTGATAAACAGCAGTGTACTGGTTTATACAACAGGGCTCTGGCGAGATTGAGATGTTGCGCATTATGTCCAGTAGGAGGCGTCTCTCTGAGATTACTGTTCCTCATTACTGCAGGATTAGAGCTGTGCATGTGTGTGTGTATGAGTGTGTAAGAGTGTGTGTATGTGTGTGTGTGAATATATATGTGTGTGTGTGTGCATGAGTGTGTGGGTGTGTGTATGATTGTGGGAGTATATATATGTATGTGTTTGTGTGTGTCTGTGAGTGTGCGCGCGCGTGTATATCCCACCCTGTGTTTGGAGGTGTGTGTGAATATATGTGTGTGCGTGTGTGTGTGTGAGAGTGTGTGTAAGACTATGTGTAAGAGTGTAAGAGTATTCGTGTGTATGTTGTGTGTGTGTGTGTGTGAGTGTAAGAGTGTGTGTGCGCGCGCGCGCGGGTGTGTGAGTGAAGGGCGTGGCTTAAGAACAGCTGGTTACAGCAGGTTTTTATTTTGTGATGTTAGAAATCCTCACAGACCTTGATCTGCTTTTGGCTGAGCAGCGTGGTTCTGTTGAGGGTGTCGCTGTAGTGCAGGGCCCAGCCCACTCCGCAGTGTTTGGGCCCCGACGTCGGGGCGTGCGGAGCAGCTCGGGTCAGGAAGGTCAGGTCACCCGTGGCTTCGGGAGAAACCCGAACGCTTTGAGTGAAGTCGGCCAGTTTCGCTCGGTAGTCTCCAACGCCGTCTGGACCTTACAGCGGGGAGTGCAGGGGATTGGTCTGTTTAGAACAGGTGTTGTGCCGAATTCAGCACCCCCGCCGCGAGATGCATCCCCGGTATATTTAGTCCTAAGGGAGGTTAATCGGCGTTTTATGACAAAACGGGCAAAATATGCTGTTAAATATAATGTTCATTTCCGTCAAAATAAAAATAAATCGCCTTTTCCCCAGTAGAAACACTCTAGATATTGAGATGTAAAAAAGAAAAGGTCGCTTGTAAATAATAAAATGATATAATCTACATGCACCGCTGCTTTTTCTGAAGTCAGCTTCGACTTATTCTAAAACAAACGTGTACGTTCATTTTCTGACCACAATGAAACTCCTACATATCCTGTCGCAATTTTTATGGAATATTTAAACACTGGAAATAAATAGGAATATAGGACAAAAGCAGCGAATTGTAAATAAAATTACCACTTCATTACTGAACTTGCTAAATGTTATATCCATGAAAATGTACACATGCTGCCACTGCCTGAACATAACTGCAATATTAATAGTTGAATTAGAAAGAAATGTACCCAATTTTAATTCTGGCTACATTTCTGTTTTTGCCATGAAACTTATACAGGTATTTTACATTGATCCTATAGGTGTACTGACAAAAGCAAACCATATTTGTGTGTATAGAAAGAGAGTTATGATGGGGTGCTTTTTAAGGCAGTCCACCTGCCTGAAAAGGCACCCCCTCTTAATTCTAGCTACATTACTGTTATAACCATGAAACTTATACAGGTATTTTACATTGATCCTATGGGTGTACTGACAAAAACAAACCATATTTGTGTGTACAGAAAGAGAGTTATGATGGGGTGCTTTTTAAGGCAGTCCACCTGCCTGAAAAGGCACCCCCTCTTAATTCTGGCTACATTACTGTTATAACCATGAAACTTATACAGGTATTTTACATTGATCCTATAGGTGTACTGACAAAAACAAACCATATTTGTGTGTACAGAAAGAGAGTTATGATGGGGTGCTTTTTAAGGCAGTCCACCTGCCTGAAAAGGCACCCCCTCTTAATTCTGGCTACATTACTGTTATAACCATGAAACTTATACAGGTATTTTACATTGATCCTATAGGTGTACTGACAAAAACAAACCATATTTGTGTGTACAGAAAGACAGTTACAGGGGGATGCTCTTTAAGGCAGTCCATCTGCCTGAAAAGGCACCCCCTCTTAAAAATGCTGTGTGTTTTAAAGTAAAAAGAAATAAGCACTTGATTCAAATAAGATATTTTTTGAAAAATACAACCAGACATTTATTTAATAATATAAAAACAATATATTATGAAAGAAAATATATTATTTAAACTGCACATGCAAATAAACATTAGAATCTAGAAAGCTCCTCCTTGGATCACCACCTTAACGTGGTGGAGGGGTTTGCGTGCCTGCGTGAGCCTAGGAGCTATGTTGTCGGGGGCAATAGCCCCTGGTAGGGTCTCCCAAGGCAAATTGGTCCTAGGTGATGGGCCAGACAAAGAGTGATCCACAAAGACACGGATGAAAAAGACAAGAACACGGACACAGCCTCCCTCACCCTGGAGCCAGGCCTGGGGGAGGGGCTCCTTGGAGAGCGCCTGGTGGCCGGACTTTCACCCATGGGGTCCGGCCGGGCTTAGCCCGAAGGAGATATATGGGTCCACTCTCCCATGGGCCCACCACCTGTGGGAGAGGTAGTAATCCGGGTCTGGTGCATTGTGGATCGGGTGGCGGTCGGGGTCGGGGGCCCTGGCGTTCTGATCCTCGGTTAATGAAACTGGCTTTTGGAACATGGAACGTAACCTCTCTGGTGGGAAAAGAGCCTGAGCTGGTGCGCGAGGTTGAGAGGTACCGGCTAGATATAGTTGGGCTCACCTTGACACACAGTATGGGCTCTGAAACCAATCTGAAACCTTGAGAGGGGCTGGATGCTCTTTCACTCTGGAGTTGCCCAGGGTGAGAGGCGTAAGGCAGGTGTGGGCTTACTCACAGCCCCCCGGCTTAGCGCCTGTACGTTGGGGTTTACCCCAGTGGACGAGGGGTAATTTCCCTGCGCCTTCGGGTTGGGGAAAGGGCTCTGACTCTTGTTTGTGCTTATGCACCGAACAGCAGTTCAGAGTACCATGCCTTCTTGGGGACCCTAGAGGGAGTGCTGGAGAACACTCATTCTGGGGACTCCATTGTTCTGCTGGGGGACTTCAACGCTCACGTGGGTAATGACAGTGAGACCTGGAGGGGCGTGATTGGGAGGAACGGCCCCGCTAATCTGAACCCGAGTGGTGTTCAGTTATTGGATTTCTGTGCTCGTCACAGTTTGTCCATTATGACCTCAAGTGGAGGAATTTAAATATCTTGGGGTCTTGTTCACGAGTGAGGGAAAGATGGAGCGTGAGATTGACAGGCGGATCGGTGCAGCATCAGCAGTAATGCGGGCTCTGTACCGGTCTGTTGTGGTGAAGAGAGAGCTGAGCAAAAAAGCAAAGCTCTCGATTTACCGTTCAATCTAAATGAGTTTTCTCCGCAGGATGTCTGGACTCTCCCTTAGAGACAGGGTTAGGAGCTCGGACATCCGGGAGAGACTCGGAGTGGAGCCGCTGCTCCTCCACGTCGAGAGGAGCCAGTTGAGGTGGTTCGGGCATCTGGTTCGGATGCCTCCTGGACGCCTTCCTGGTGAGGTGTTCCGGGCATGTCCAATGGGGCGGAGGCCCCGGGGCAGACCAAGAACACGCTGGAGAGACTATATGTCTCGACTGGCCTGGGAACGCCTCGGTATACCCCCGGAGGAGCTAGAGTCGGTGGCTGGGGAGAGTCTTTGCTCCGACTGCTTCCCCCGCGACCCGGACCCGGATAAGCGGTGGATAATGGATGGATGGATGGATCTAGAAACAAGTTCAAGCAAACTTGTAGCATAATAATATATTATTATGGCAATTATTTTAATGACAATATATACAAAAGCATGTTAATAAATAAAAAACAAATATTAAAACTATTATAACAATCAAACATTTTTTTAATTATCTTAAAGTACTTTTATCTGAAAATGAACACAATACTGTATACATATATACATACCTTACATTTGCAAATAAACCAACTTTAAAAGATTCAAGTATATTTAACCAAAAAAACATGAGATGTTAGAAAGAAGAACACCCCTATTTGCATGCTGGACACATGTAGTCTCTATGCAGTGTAGCCAGAATTAAGCAGGGGTGCATTTTCATGTAGATGGACTGCCTTAAAAAGCACCCCATCATAACTCTCTTTCTGTACACACAAATATGGTTTGTTTTTGTCAGTACACCCATAGGATCAATGTAAAATACCTGTATAAGTTTCATGGTTATAACAGTAATGTAGCCAGAATTAAGAGGGGGTGCCTTTTCAGGCAGGTGGACTGCCTTAAAAAGCACCCCATCATAACTCTCTTTCTGTACACACAAATATGGTTTGCTTTTGTCAGTACACCTATAGGATCAATGTAAAATACCTGTATAAGTTTCATGGCAAAAACAGAAATGTAGCCAGAATTAAAATTGGGTACATTTCTTTCTAATTCAACTATTAATATTGCAGTTATGTTCAGGCAGTGGCAGCATGTGTACATTTTCATGGATATAACATTTAGCAAGTTCAGTAATGAAGTGGTAATTTTATTTACAATTCGCTGCTTTTGTCCTATATTCCTATTTATTTCCAGTGTTTAAATATTCCATAAAAATTGCGACAGGATATGTAGGAGTTTCATTGTGGTCAGAAAATGAACGTACACGTTTGTTTTAGAATAAGTCGAAGCTGACTTCAGAAAAAGCAGCGGTGCATGTAGATTATATCATTTTATTATTTACAAGCGACCTTTTCTTTTTTACATCTCAATATCTAGAGTGTTTCTACTGGGGAAAAGGCGATTTATTTTTATTTTGACGGAAATGAACATTATATTTAACAGCATATTTTGCCCGTTTTGTCATAAAACGCCGATTAACCTCCCTTAGGACTAAATATACCGGGGATGCATCTCGCGGCGGGGGTGCTGAATTCGGCACAACACCTGTTCTAAACAGACCAATCCCCTGCACTCCCCGCTGTAAGGTCCAGACGGCGTTGGAGACTACCGAGCGAAACTGGCCGACTTCACTCAAAGCGTTCGGGTTTCTCCCGAAGCCACGGGTGACCTGACCTTCCTGACCCGAGCTGCTCCGCACGCCCCGACGTCGGGGCCCAAACACTGCGGAGTGGGCTGGGCCCTGCACTACAGCGACACCCTCAACAGAACCACGCTGCTCAGCCAAAAGCAGATCAAGGTCTGTGAGGATTTCTAACATCACAAAATAAAAACCTGCTGTAACCAGCTGTTCTTAAGCCACGCCCTTCACTCACACACCCGCGCGCGCGCGCACACACACTCTTACACTCACACACACACACACACAACATACACACGAATACTCTTACACTCTTACACATAGTCTTACACACACTCTCACACACACACACGCACACACATATATTCACACACACCTCCAAACACAGGGTGGGATATACACGCGCGCGCACACTCACAGACACACACAAACACATACATATATATACTCCCACAATCATACACACACCCACACACTCATGCACACACACACATATATATTCACACACACACATACACACACTCTTACACACTCATACACACACACATGCACAGCTCTAATCCTGCAGTAATGAGGAACAGTAATCTCAGAGTTTTGTGCAGCGTTGGGGTGCTCTGGTGTTTCTGAGCCGTTGAAGCTACAGTTTGATCTCAAGGCTGGAGGCCTGAGCTCCTCTTAATAAATATAATATTGATGAATTTATAACGCAGCTATTCCTCTCTCACAGCCGATCGATTCCGTGGGTTTGGGAAGAACAGCCGACTGGAGCCTCACCCAGAATCAGAACCGGAGCAGCTACAATAACCACAGCCAGGAACACAAGCACCACGTCGCCCTGAACTGGGTCAGATACCGTCCCTGACACGGGCCTTAATCACATAGTGTAACCCCACTGTTCCTTTAGTTTTACACCTCAGCACCAGGCCATCGTAGCTAACACATACAGGAATATGGAGCTATATTAGGGTCAAAAGTTTTGTTCATTTGAAAAAAAAAATCTGAAATCTTGAGATTGAACTTTGAAAAATACAAAAATGTATTGAAAATTAAAATAAGTGTAGGATGATTTTTTTTTCAGTTTAAATAGGGTTTTGATTCGATTTTCATTTTTTTAATAAAATAATTTATTTACATTTTTCACTTTCCTATATATTTTGATATTTGAAGTCAGTTGCAGATTTTTTTATTCAGATTCAAATCTTATTGTTTTTAGTTTCATATCTTTTTTTCGGTCATTTATTTTCACTTTCAGATCCTTGTTTTTCAGTTTCAGACTTCTGACCCTTTTCTTGCGTGGGAGGCGGGGCATCAGCTGAGAGGGGCACGCTCTAATGACTGACAGCATAGCAATGAAGGCGGAGGACCTTCCTCACTGTTGACTATGAGTAATATCACTGAACACTCACGTTATACGCATTATTCAGTGTAAAACATTGACTTTAGTGACATAGTCCTTTATAGTGAGCTCTTTTAGACAACATAAATATAAACTCTGTTAGAGCATAGTTCCACAGTCACACTTTAGTTTCTCAGCACTTTGCTGGCGATGGTGTCCGTCAGGACAAAACTGCCGTGAGCCGGTAACAAATCTGAATAAGCTCCTTATTCCCCAGGTTCTTAGTCTGATGTTCCGTTCCACCTTAAATTGTGCTTGGGACCACACTGAACTGTTAATGCGTCTCTGATGTGCTTCACGCTCCAACGCCGTAACAAAGAGTTTATCGTCTGTAAAATCGCACCAGTGTCCACTCATTTACAGACAGCAGTGAGGAATAGAGTCAGAAAAGGCCGAGGTCTGAGACTCAACGCAGAGGCGGGACTGTGATGATTACACGCTTTGCATCCTGTAGGTGAGCTGTATACAGCAAACTGAAGTCAACACTGTGATGCTGACTTTTTAGGGTTAGGGTTAAATTCTTAAAGGGGACATATACCTCTTTTTAAACAAGTTAGAATATGTCTATGTGTGATACAAAACATGTTCATTTGCACAAAGTCACTCTCACCACTTATTTGTTGCCAGTTTCAGTCCCTTTCAAACTCGCATTTAAGGGCTGTCACTTTTATGCAAATAACCTGTTGCTGGCCACGCCCCACCCATCCCATGGGTGGGGAGGTGAGGGGTGGTGCCAGGGTGGTTCTATGCAAATGTACTTATTGTGATGTCACAATAAGGGAGCCATCCAAACGGCTTGTTGAAGCATGATTCCTGACGCCAAACTCTTTCAGCTGACACTCAGAAAATGGATGGATGTGTTTTTTTTTTCCATACTTGGAATGTTTATAGGAGCAGTAGAGACCTAAGTGGAAATGCAAAAACAGACAACATGTGAGTTTTTGCACATGTCCCCTTTAAAATAAAACGCCTTAACTCTGGATTGGAGTGTGGCGGAGGGATCCAGGAGCGGTCAGAAGATTCTTTCCCGTGTGTTGAGAGGAGTGCTAGAGGCATGTTTGTGTTATTTCTGTAGAATTCTTGGTAATTCAGAGCAGTGTGTGATGTGTAGACAGATGTGGGTGTGATGAAACACAAAGTCTAATCTCTGTCTTTTCTCCAGAGATGTGAAGCTCAGACGGAGAAAGCTGAAGAAACTCAGAGGAGCTCCAGCGTGTTCCCGGCTCTCTGAGGAGCCCGGGCCTAAAGATCCAAATAAAAACAGGATCCACTCTGTCCAATCAAGCTGTGTCTCACTCTGTTCTTCTCTGGCCGTTCGATGGAGCAGAGGAACAATGTTCCTGTGTCTGCGTTTCAAACCATAACAAATTTAACAATCTCAGTGTGTCGACAGTATCCATCAGATCTCAATAATGTGTCATTTTGGCTCTACTTTGCTTGTCTTCCCAAATGATCTCAAATTAAGCAGAAATATGAATTAAAACCTTGAACTGATATTGAACCTTGAATGATATTTCTGAGAAAAATCCGGGTGTGTGTGTGTGTATGCGTATGAGTATCTGCGTGTGTGTGTGTGTGTGTGTGTGTGTGAGAGAGAGAGAAACAGAGAGAGTCCTCCCGCTCGGCAGGGGGCGTAGTGCTGTGCTGAAGTTTGAGTGGGGAATGTTCCAGTCTGAGCCGGGCGGTGCGGAGAGTGTGCTTCTGTTGCTGTGCTGTGTTCTGAATCAGGTTTTGGGTTTGGTTCTGGTTATTGTTATATTTCAGCTCTGATCCCGTTGACGATGTCGGTTCCGAGCCCTGGGAGCAGACCGAGCCGCGCCGAGAACCCGCGGGTTTATTTCGATGTAGACATCGGCGGCGAGAGAGGTGAGACCCTGTTAGCCCCCCCCATCCCGACCCCTGGGTCCACACTGTTTACACATTAATAGGAATAATTAATCATTCAGAATCCAAGTGAGGACGATTTATTACTGCGCTAACAACCAACAACGTACTGTCTCTCTATTTCTTCTTCATTCTCTATATAAATCTCTGTTTCTCTCATTCTCTATATAAATCTATATTTCTCTCATTCTCTTTCTCTCTCATTCCCTATTTATCTCTATTTCTCTCTTATTCTGTATATATCTTTCTCATTATATATCCCTCTATTTCTCTTTCATTATATATCTCTCTATTTCTCTATATATCTATTTCTCTCATTCTCTATATATCTCTACATTTCTCTCTCATTCTATATATCTATTTCTAATTGTTTATCTCTATTTCTCTCATTCTCTATATATATCTATATTTCTTTCTCTACCCATGTCTCTCATTCTATATATCTCTTTATTGCTCTCATTATTTATCTCTATTTCTCTCATTCTCTATATATCTATATTTCTCTCATTCTCTATTTATCTCTCTATTTCCCTTATATATTAATATTTATTTTTCCCTATTTCTCTTTATCTTCTCTAACTTCTCTCTTTGTCTCTCTCTCTCTTTGTTTGTTTGTTTGTTTACTAGTTGGCCGTGTGGTGTTTGAGCTCTTTGCGGATGTTGTGCCAAGGACTGCAGAGAATTTCCGGGCTCTATGCACTGGGGAGAAAGACATCGGCAAAACCACAGGGAAACCCCTGCACTTCAAGAACTGCCCCTTCCACAGAAGTCAGTATCACACCCGGGGGCAGTAGTGTGAGAGGGTGGAGTGTAAACATTTGCAACTTAGGGTTAAAACCCCTTATTTACTGTGTGTCTGTTCAGTAGTCTGTTTATGTACAGTTCAGTTTCAGAGACCAACCCCCTGCTGTGTCCCCCAAATTCCCTGATTCCCCCACAGTGTCCCCCGAGTCCCACCACAGTGTCCCGAATCCCACCAGTGTCCCACCAGAGTGTCCCCGAGTCCCACCAGAGAGTCCACGAACATCTGCTCTGTGAAAAGGGGAAGGTCATGTTCCTGAACTGTTTCCCTCTCTTTGTGGCAGTCATTAAGAAGTTCATGGTGCAGGGAGGAGACTTCTCCAATCAGAACGGCACCGGCGGTGAGAGCATCTACGGCGACAAGTTTGAGGATGAAAACTTCCATTATAAGGTAAAGAGCTGGGTTCTGCTTATATCTAGAAAAGAGTGAGCAGTTCACTGTGTTGCAGTTCTGAGAAACTGACTGAAATGAATCTACTATCGTGGCCTGCTTCGAGGAACGTGGAGGAACACCGTTCTCCACCTGATGCTCTGAATAAATAAAGCAGAGGACTTTAACGATGTGGTCTTGTCTCATTCTCTCCAGCACGACAGAGAGGGTTTGCTGAGCATGGCCAACGCCGGACCCAACACCAACGGCTCGCAGTTCTTCATCACCACCGTGCCCACCCCCCACCTGGATGGCAAGCACGTGGTCTTTGGACAGGTGCTGAAAGGGATGGGTGTGGTCAAGATCCTGGAGGGAGTCGACACGAAAGAGGACAGTCCCGTAAAGGTGAGCTCAGTCAGGCGCTTATATATCGGATTAAGCCTAGGTCAGAACCCTGCGATTCCAACTGAGCTCCGGACCCACAGCGACCCTGAACTTTATAATACAGACAATGAATGTCTCGCTCCCTCTGTCTCTCTCTCAGCCCTGTATCATTGCTGACTGTGGAGAGCATAAAGCCTGCGATGACTGGGGCGTGTGTCAGAGCGACAGCTCAGGGGACGTTCACCCGGATTTTCCAGAGGACTCAGATTTTGACTTTAAAGACGTGAGTGTGTTATACGTGGTTCTCAGTTTTCCAGATCAAAACACAGAAGTTGGACAATGACGCTTTGTGTTTCTCAGGTTGATAAAATCTTGTTGGTGGCTGAAGACGTTAAAAACATTGGAAACACCTTTTTCAAGGCTCAGAACTGGCAGGTGGCAGTGAAGAAGTACTCCAAAGCTCTCAGGTGAGTCCTCAGTCTGGAACCCTGCTCACATCCTCTATCTACCTTCAGACTAATATTACCTGTCAGCAGGCGTACACCTATCCTCCGCAGCCGTCTCATCTGGGTCAGTGGGTGTGGTCTGTGTGCGCTGCAGGTATCTGGAGGTTTGTGGTGATTCTCTGGATGACGAGAGCGCTCAGAAGAAGCTGGAGCCCACGGCTCTGAGCTGCATTCTCAACACCGCAGCCTGCAAACTCAAACTGCAGCAGTGGCAGGAGGCCATCGAGAGCTGTGATGAGGTACTGGGGTGCGGTTTAAAGGATTTAATCTTTATTTATAGTCAAGTAGAAGTACCAAAAAACTGACGTATCCAATGTTAGTGTATTAAATACGGACACACACAGACCAGCCAGAACATTAACCCCTCGTTTCTCCACTCTCAGCCCCATTGACTACACTGGTATGGCTCTAGTTCCACAGTGGTTTGAGTGAACACTTCTCGCTGTACTTTAGGAATTGTGTTTTCTTCCAGGCTCTGGAGCTGAATCAGACTCAGACGAAAGCTCTGTTTAGGAGAGCGCAGGCCTGGCAGGGGCTGAAGGAGTACAGCAAGGCCATGGTACGAGCAGAAACACACTTCCAGCTTTTTACAGACAGTCGCACTAATGCACGCATGCAGCTCAGTAAATCATTTGCTGCTCAGTGTGGTCTGGACTCTTTCAGACACAGAGCAGAGGCTCTGCACGTTTCAATTTGGAAGATTGATTTATTCTTCTGATCCCAGCCCTCATCCTCCTTCTGTTTACAGACTGACCTTCAAAAAGCCCAGCAGATTGCCCCGGAGGACAAAGGTGAGAAACCATCTAATCACACTAAACAGACTGAACTAAACAATAGCATCCAGTCTGAGTGGAGTTTATAATTCATTCAATCACCTTTGTTGTTGCTACAGAAAGGAAGGAGCAGTAGGAGGCAGTGCCCTCAGTGCTGACCCCCTCCTGTTCAGGACTTGATTCCTGCCATAAAAACCAGTGGCAGGGAAATCTGACATGACCTATCTCCTATGAAATGATCTATATCTATCTATTTTCCCCAGCGATTTTAAACGAGATGCTGAAGGTGAAGCAGAAGGTGAAGGAGGAGAAAGACAGAGAAAAGAAGATCTACTCCAAAATGTTTGTGTAAATAAACTTCACGCCATGCGACTCCACCTTCATGAGCTGACACCTCGCCTGCAGACCACCGTTCAGTTTCGAGACTCGGATGAGGCGGCGGTGGAGTTGATGCAGAGAACTAATACTTGAACGTGTGTGATGTGTCACTGTGTTTGACAAAAGGCCTGATCCCTGTTCAGACATAGACTACTGTTTGGAGACGAGCTTTAAGACTGACTCGGCTCCGTCTGTCTGTATTTATTTGCTGTTTGTTTGTTGGAGTGTTCAAGACGTGTATTTCTGAGATCAGTTAACAGTAAATAAAGTCCAACTCATTCTCTCTGTGTTTCTGCAGAAAAAAAATAAAACAGAGCTTTGGTAAAAAGACTTTATTCTGAATAGGTTCTGAATCTGACATTATTTACAACAGCAGAGTAACTACAGCCCATCAGCCATAACATTAACACCACCCCCTCATTCCTACACTCACTGTCCACTCCGGTCACTCTGTAGTTCTAAACGTACACACTGTGGTCCTTGTTGCTCTGCATACTTTGTCATCGCCCCCCCCCCTTTCCCTCAGTGCTCAGGACCCCCACAGAGCAGGTGTGATGTGGTGGTGGATCATTCTCAGCGCTGCAGTGACACTGACGTGGTGGTGGATCTTTCTCAGCGCTGCAGTGACACTGACGTGGTGGTGGTGTGTTAGTGTGTGTTGTGCTGGTGCAAGTGGATCAGACACAGCAATGCTGCTGGAGTTTTTAAACCCCTCAGTGTCACTGCTGGACTGAGAATAGTCCACCGACCAAAAACATCCAGCCGACAGCGTCCTGTGTCACTGATGAAGGACTAGAGGACGACTGACACACAATGTGCAGCGACAGATGAGCTACTGTCTCTGACTACATCTACAAGGTGGACCAACGAGAGAGGAGTGTCTCAGAGTAGACACGGTTTAAAATCTCCAGCAGCACTGCTTTAATGATATGGCTGATTGTTTGTGTATAAAGACACATTCAAAAACTGCTGTTCTAAGCTTTCACCAGCTTGGTCTCACACAACTACTGCACACCACCAGCATCTCAAACCTTGTGTAAATCTCACTGAGCAGAAACAAAACAACAATTCATTCAGACAATCACACTCCGAATGCCCATATCAGAGGATACGGGAATGTTCTGTAGGCACATAACCATCACACTGAATTCCTTCCTGAATCTGACTGAACACAGACTCTGATTATTTTTACTGAAGTTAGGACCCTATGATTACACTGCATTAAACTGCAAAAGAGAAACTTCACATGCCGTTGTAGGCTGGTCCCCCGCTGCCCTCAGGGACGACCCAGTTGATGTTCTGACTTGGGTCCTTGATGTCACAAGTCTTGCAGTGCACGCAGTTCTGGGCATTGATCTGAAGCCTCACCCCTTCACCCGACTCCAGGGGTACGAACTCGTACACACCTGCGGCAGAGGAAACAAAACTTTAAACACTCCAGGCTTTTTTTGAACAAGGTTCCACGTCCGTACAGACACAAACGTCACCACAATGTTTACACTCTCCTGAACGCCGATTAGAACGGAGAACATTCAAAACATTTAGTGGCCAACAGGAGGCACTCTCAGTACCACACCTGCGGGACAAAACCTCTGCTCCGGGCCGTCATAAATGGCGAGGTTCTGAGATACAGGAACGTTGTCGTTCTTCAGCGTGAGATGAGGGGGCTGGTCATGCTCGTGATTTGTCCCACTCAGAGCCACTGAGGACAGCAGGTCAAAGCTGATTCTCCCATCAGGCTTTGGGTACTCTATGGGCTTGCAGTCCTTCGCCGGCTTCAGCTGAGCACTATCCACACCTCAAGGACAAAAACAAACACTCATTTTTACACCAATTTACACAGAACTTAAGTTTACAGAATAAACAGGGACCAACTCCAGCCTCAGGACAAACTCAGGGGAGGGGGACAGAGTGTCTCTGAGATTAGACAGAGGAGGGGGACAAAGTATCTCTGAGATTAGGCAGAGGAGGGGGACAAAGTATCTCTGAGATTAGACAGAGGAGGGGGACAAAGTGTCTCTGAGATTAGACAGAGTAGGGGGACAGAGTGTCTGAGATTAGGCAGAGAAGGGGGACAGAGTGTCTCTGAGATTAGACAGAGGAGGGGGGCAGAGTGTCTGAGATTAGGCAGAGGAGGGGGACAGAGTGTCTGAGATTAGACAGAGGAGGGGGACAGTGTCTCACCTTGGTGTTTAAGTGTCCATGGCTCTTTGCCCCTCAGGATCCAGTAGAAAATTCCTGTGTATAACATCCCTCCGTACAGACCGAAGTAGTTATGGAAAGACGGGCGGATGTTCCTCACGGATCGTAGCTCCTTCCAAACCCATGAGTTCTGCAGGTTCTGCTCGTACTCAGGAATGTGGATCCCTAAGAGAACAACACACACATTTTCATCCACATGGTGTGAATGCATTTTATCAGCAGTGTTTTAAAAATCTGCACAGACTGGGGAGAGTTTTCTGGACTGTGTATTAGCTACAGGACACCCTTCAGAAAGATAACAGACATCAACCTAAATTAGGTCAGTTTTTGCTAAACTGTGAAATGGTCTGAAGAAAAAAAAATGTTCTTTGAACGTTAATGAAGTGCAGAAGACTGTGTGTTGTCACCTGTTGTCTCCGACTGCAGGTTCTCGTCGGTCAGTTTGCTGAAGATAGACTCAGCCGCCAACATCCCGCTCTTCATCGCTGTGTGGGTGCCTTTGATTTTCGGCACGTTCATGAAGCCCGGACTGCAGCCGATCAGAGCGCCGCCAGGAAACGTCAACTTTGGCACGGACTGCACAGAACAGAACCTTTCAGTGTCTGTTCCTCTTTTTACGGAAGTGGACCATGCACCACAGGACTTTTAAACTCGGAAAATGACTCGAAAAACAAAACTGAGCAGTGGCTCATTATGTATCAGATTTAAGTCATTGTAAAAGCTAACTCTGGGTAAAATGAGTTACTGATGCAGAAATCAGCACAAATATTAGCAGCAGATTTCAGGAAGGAAATAAAATAAAGTAAAGAGGAACTCTCTGGAAGAGGAGCAGGTCGCGAGGAAGATGAGACACACCTGAAATCCACCTTCATTCAAAGCTCTGGCTCCGTACGCAATTCTGCTGCCCCCCTCCAGCGTGGGGGCCACGGACGGATGATGCTTCCAGCGCTGAAATTCCCTGAATGGATTGAGGTATGGGTTAGTGTAGTCCAGGCCCACCTGCAGGAAAACACACACACGACCCCCATAAATCCAGGTGTTTTTGTCCGTATTCAGTTTTCAACATTTCCTTTCAGATGAGTCCAAACGAAAGACTCACGGACCAAAGCCCGTTTGCCTCTTCACTGCATATGCCCCAGATGTTCCTGAACATGTCAGTTTAACAATGAGGAGACACTCGAGCTCCGGGAACACACAAAATTTCAAAGCCTTGTGTAATTTATTTCTGCTGCAACTCGGATAAAGCCAATAACAAATAAGAAAGTGTCGTTCTGAGCAGAGATCAAAGAGACATGGGCAGCATCTCAGAAACACAGCAGACCTGTTACTGACTCTGGTGGAGGCATCACACTCACCACCAAACCCAGAGCCACCAGCGGCTCGCCCTCATCCAGGTGATAGAAGAAGCTCCCTCCGTACGTGTTCCGGTTCAGGGGCCAGCCGACTGTGTGCTCCACGCGCCCTGGACGCCACTTCTTCTCGTCTATCAACCACAGCTTCAGGAGAATAGAGCAGAGTGGTTATTACACAGTTATAAAGTCTCTCCTCACACACACACACTGCACTGATGTAAAGCACGTTTGTTTATATAAAAAAAAATTCCAGTGCCATTTTTCACCAAGACACAGATTCAACCTTTTTTCTGAATTATTCCACACAATGGAACCATGAATGAGAAGCTCTTCGGAAGCTGGAGGTAAAAACACACAGAGCTTTTCTGGACCGATGCGTGTGAACACCAGAGGGCTTTACCTCTTTGAGGCCGATGGCATAGGTCTGTGGCTCGCAGCCCTCTCTCAGGTTGAAGTGTTTGTAGATCTGTTTGGCCAGATGGCCGTGGCAGCCCTCTCCAAACACTGTGACTTTGGCATGAAGCTCCATGCCCCGCTCGAACACGTCCTGCAGCAGGAGAACACTGTTCCTCTTACACATCCAGCTTTCAGGCCTGCCCTCCCCCTTAAAGTAAAACACAACATAAAGGACTTTACTGACCTTTGGAGATCCGTCTCTGGCGATTCCCACATCGTTGGTGGCAATTCCTTTCACACTTCCGTCCTCATGGAACAGCACCTGCACAAGAGTCACTTTTACATTCATCTGCAGCCCTTCCCCACAAACTCCCCCCCTACCCCCCAAGCGGTGGTCCGGTCTAACAGAGGTTGGAGGTCGGGGTGGGGGGAATTCAGGGTTCCCCCGTTTCTCACCTCTGCTGCAGCGTACCCAGGGTAAAGTTCCACCCCCAGTTCCTCGGCCTGATCCCCGAGCCACCGCACAAAGTGTCCCAGTCGCACGATGTAGTTCCCGTGGTTGTTCATGGGGAGACCTGAGGACAGGAGACAAAATTTACACTGAACTTGTCCATCTCCCACGGGCCGTGATAACGAAGACGACAGAAATAAAAGTATATATCTGTGTATGTGTATGTGTGTGTATGTATGTATAAGTGTGTGTATTTGTATGTGTGTATGTGTATATATGTGTGTGTGGGTGTGCATGTGTCTACACACTGGTGTGAGCCCCAGAGCGCTGGAGGCTGAGGGTCGTTTCTCACCTGGAAGCATTGGGACAGGGATCCTGTACTTTTCTGTCAAAATGGCGAATTTGTCTTCTCTTACTTGTGTGTTCAGCGGCGCCTGGAAAACAAAAGCGAAGCTTGACGTCAGGGACAGACGCTGCTTCAAATTGCACAGGACTGCAATCAAATCCTCACAGCAAAATTCTAATGTTCACCGAAACGGGAGGAGCATCAAACTGGATACACTTTACCCACTCATATAGTGTCTGGACATGTGTGTTAGGGACAAACGTATGTGTGTGTGTGTGTGCGTGTGTGTGTGGGTGCGTGCGTGTGTGGGTGTGCGTGTGTGTGTGGGTGCGTGCGTGTGTGGGTGTGCGTGTCTGTGTGTGTGTACGTTTGAGTGCATTTGTGTGTGTGTGTGTGTGTGTGGGTGCGTGCGTGTGTGGGTGTGCGTGTCTGTGTGTGTGTACGTTTGAGTGCATTTGTGTGTGTGTGTGTGTGTGTGTGTGTGTATACCCCTCTCTCCTTCCAGTCTGGAAAGAGTTCGTTGAGAGCGGTGGGCTCCAGACAGGCTCCAGAGAGTGTGTGAGCTCCGATCTGAGACGCCTTCTCCACCACACAAACTCGCAGCTCCTTCTGGTGTTGATTGGCCAGCTGTTTCAGACGGATGGCTGCTGATAGGCCGGCAGGGCCTCCGCCCACCACAACCACATCCGCCTCATCTGCGAATCGCTCCATATCCACACCTGCAACACACAGGGCCACAGTCAGCTTCCCTCTGAACGGCAAGGCAGCGACATGACCGTCCTTAACCAATACACAGTGCACCCTAATGGACATGACTCACGGTACCCCACCCTTTATTATTAATACCATTCACTGTAACCCTGAACTGGACACTGGCTACAGACAATTAATTAATGAATAATTACCATTACCATTATTTTTATTATTATGTGTTAAGGTGCTCCTTAAAAGTCTGCTTACATGTCCAGAACTGTCCACACTCACCTTCCCATCGTGGATCCTTGTCTCTGGGGTGGATGGTGTAATGGGATGTAATTCTCGGCACAGGAACAGAGGAACTGCGTCGTGGGAATGCCAGCGGAGGTGCATGCTCAATCCGAAGAGCTCGGAGTGCATGAGCACAGCGCCGCGCTGCAAATGACAGGGAAGGGATTTACATTACAACTTAAAATAAACAGATCAATATTCAGTGTGTGTCCTGTTTTACTGACAGCAGCGTAGCTCCGGCCATCCACACCGAGGTCAGGGTGGGTGTGTGTCTTTATTTTAGAGATAAATCTAAAAGATTAAATAAACATCATAAATGTTTTTGGAGGAGAACAGCTTCTTTACTAAAACTAAGGTAGGGGGGCGGGGGATGGGGGGTGGTAACCGGGGTCTGTGTCGGGTTCTAGTGTGTTCTGGTTTCCATTGGCAGAATTCCATTACGAACCACTCTGTGGTTCCGACCCATCTCAGGGTTTTGTGTGGTTTTATGTGTGGTTTGATCCTGGAACAGTGTGAGAGCCAATAATCTGAATTACAGATCAAAGAAAGGTTCATTCACCTCTGTCCAGATCTTAGTGACCTTTACCCTACTTGTTGTCTACAGCATGACAAACACACATACACATACATATATATATATATATATATATATATATATATATATATATATATATATATATATACATACATACATATATATATATATATATATATATACACACACACACACACTCTCACTGATACGCATACCAACATTTACATAAATACTCTCTCTCTCTCTCTGGACCGAACCGGACCGTTTACCTGTGAGTGAGACTCTGCCGGACGGGAGCATGTGGGCCGCGGAGCCGCTATTTTCCGAACTCCGACTTTATTCTGTCTCCGTTGTTGTCGCCTTGAACTGACTCTTCCTCTCTAAGGACACAGAGGCAGACAGAAGCGCTCGACGGCGGCTTACTGCCCCCTGCTGGCGCGGCATCAGGACTGTGTTCCAAACCGCTCCCTGGAGAGAAGGGTATCTCTGCAGGCCGGAGGCAGCTCCAAGTGGGCGGTAAAGCTCCAAGTGAGCGCGGAAGAACATTTTAAGCACGACTCAAGCACGTCGCTGACTTCGAGACATG
Organism: Hoplias malabaricus; assembly: GCF_029633855.1. Taxonomy (NCBI): domain Eukaryota; kingdom Metazoa; phylum Chordata; class Actinopteri; order Characiformes; family Erythrinidae; genus Hoplias; species Hoplias malabaricus. Next base: position 18,662,538 of record NC_089816.1, on the reverse strand, counting down.
TAGCTAGTTGGCATAAAGGCTCTGGAGATGACCCCGAGGCTAAAGAACCCTTTTTATTTGTTTTTGAAAACAGGGGTTATATGGAGCTGTTTCTAAAATCTTGTGTTGATGAGCAGGGTCTCATGGTCAATGCGATGTTTGAGGTAACGCCATGCCCCTCACCCCAGAATTTTTAAGGCATGGAAACTGTACTGTAGGGTCCCTCACCTCAATTCTTAAGGCAAAGATACTAGACTGCAGGGCGTTACGCTGCGCTGTGTATGTGTGTGTTTTTGTGAATAGACAGGGAGTAAGGTAAGGTGTTGTCTTTTGTTTCCTTTTGTTTTACAATTAGGTAAGTTAGAGTTGTTTGTGGGTTAGTTAGGAGGGGTGTTTGTTTGTTGGTTCGGCTAAAGGCCATCCTGAAGTTCACTGGTGTTTGGTTTCATTGTACATATCACATTTACAATATATATTCTATTCATTATCCATTCTGTGTTTCCGTTTGTGTCCTTTTTGTTTCACCATTTACATCTCTGTTACAGTTATTCCCTTCACATATATTAATTTCAACACACACATCATTCTGTTACGGCTCAACCCTAGACTGGGTCGTAACAAGGGCACCTTATACACCACAGTTCAGACAGTGTGTATAGTTTTACTTTTAGAAACCTAGGCTGTCTGGTTAACTGTGATGTCCTGCTTTGCCTAAATTGCCCCTGCACAAAATAAGTATCCTAGTTATTTTCTTTCTTCTAACAATTTTCTATAACTAATGCAGCTCAAATTTAAGCATTGTTTGGAAGTTTAAGAGAATGTCAGTGAGTTCTTTGGGATATTGTGTTAGATTATTGTGTATTTTGTAGTACAGCTGTATGCCTGGTGACCATGTAACAGAGGCGATTGTTCTAAGACTGCAAGGGAAGCTCAGCTTCCCCTAAAATGTCAAAAAATAAGTGATCAAATATATACTGTTGAGTGTACATGTTATATTGAATGTTATACATTGAATAAATATGCACTACAACGCGCTCAACTTTTGTTCAGAATCAGCTTCTTATCACTGGTAAAGACGCGGCTTTCCTCTCAATCATTCCCGCAGCTTCACAGTGATTTAAACAGTCTGAATGCTGAGCGTCCACAGAGTTCAATAGTGAAACAGCGAAGTGCAGCGAAACGAAACGAGTCATTGGATAAATGCTGGGCTTTGTCCCGCCTATCGGACGCTCAGCGTCTCTGGGAGTCTATGGGGCAGTGGGCTGACCTCGTCTGGCCCGGACGCTCAGCTTCTGCATGATGATTGGATGATCTGTCTGAGGCTGAATCCCTTTTTGATTGACAGCGAAATGAGCGAATCAGCGATCCATTGGTGTAAAGATCTGTGGGAGCATTAAATTTTCATTCTGTTCTGAGCTTCCCCTCCTTGAGAGACCAGCATCCGCCACTGCCATGTAATAACTGTTTTGTTTACAGTATTAATATTGTATCTTGTAAAAATTGAGTACATTATATGGAGTACATTTTCATGTGATGTATAGACTTGTTTGTAGTTGGCTTAATATGTGAAATTTTTACAATAAAAAGAACCATTTTACTGAGACCACATGTACTGAGAATGATAATATTTGCTTACATATAGGCTACTACTCACTTCCTAACAAGAGACATTACTGTAAATATGGGTTCATCAGCACACCTCAGTGCTGGTTTGCTATATATTCTTCTCTACTCAGAGAATCCAATTCTATTGTCAGTATTTCTCTACAGGGATTAGAGAGGCTGTGTGTGCACGTATGCACATCTGTGTTAGTAATGGGTGCAACTTAATGTAGAATACATTCATTACAAATTTATTCTCAAATATATGGTGTATTTGTGAAATAAATTAAACTGAATAAATGAACAATATTAAAATAAATTGATAGCCCTTCGGGCGGCATGGTGGTGGGCAGGTACCTGGAGGTTGTGTGTTTGAGGCACACTCCATGTGACTGCCTGTGAGGAGTTGGTAGGTGGATTGGTGACTCAGTGTGAGTGAATGTGTGGGTGTGTGTGTGTGTGTGTGTGGCCCTGTGAGGGACTGGTGTGTTCCTGCCTTGCACCCAGTTATTCCGGTTAGGCTCCGGACCGGACCCACGGCGACCCTGAATTAGATAAGCAGTTTCAGAAAATTAATGAATGAATGATGGTCCTTCTACAAATTCACATGCACAATCCAGGTAAGAAGAAAGGGAGGCTTTCTGACAGTCTAAGCCAGTGTTATCCAATTTTGATCCTATTCCACCTGTTCAATGTCACGCCCTCGTCCTGTCAGGTGTTTTCCCCACCATGTGCTCTCTCAGCACATGGCTCTGTTTGTTGTTGTCCATGTCTCCGCCTATGTTCCGCCTTTCCTCCTGTTAAGTAGTCTGTGTTAAGTATTTAAGTCCCCTTGTATCACTTCCTTTTGTTCGTCATTTGTACTGTTTCGGTCCCTGTTATCATGTCGGTTGGTTGGTTTCTAAGTCATTGTTTTCCACGTCGTCGTTTCATGTTATCGTTTCATTTCCTCTGTCGTTGTTTCGTTTTGTAGTCTGGTTATCTCTTTAGTCTGTCTGTCCCGTTTGCCCTGTTTAACTCCCCGTGTCCAGTTTAGCCTGCTTGGCTCCCTGTTTGTTGTCTTTCTATTAAAGACTCTTTGTTTTGTTATATTTTGTTAATAAAGTATTGTGTTTTAGCGAGTGCGTCCGCCTCAGTCATTCCGCCCTCTGCGAGTCCTTGACATTTAAACAAACTTTATTCAACTAATTTTGTGAGGGTGTTCCAGGACCTGGTTCTGATGCTGTATCAAACCGCTGTCACGCCATCTGCACTTCGCGAAAACGCAGTCACGCCATTTACACTAGGATTTCTTGTGCGCGTCTACATCACGGTTTACGGTAGAAGGTGTGCAAGCGAGAGGGGGGACTGCAGAAAAGCGCAGATATTGAAAACTCATAAGAAATGGAATTTAAAACATAATTCAATACAGATTATATTAAAAACAGGCCTGATTGGCTAAAGGAACGGTTTGCAACCCTTAAAGTCAATAAAGATCCATAAAATGGAGGGAATACAGTTTCACTGAAATTAAAATTAAAAATCAAATTTGTCATACATTTTTACTGTAGGAATTTGGAGTAAAAGCATTGCAAAATTCAGTAAAAATGGTTTAATTTGCAAATATTGCAAAATTCTGAGAGCTATTAAAGGGTTAAATCAAGCTGTTACCAAACCACTCCACTGCAGCCTTGAAGAACATGTTCTAGAGCACCCAGGGTACAATCGTCATACATTTTTACTGTAGGAATTTGGAGTAATAGCATTGCAAAATTCACTAAAATATTATGTTTAATTTTGTAGTGGAGTATGGACCGAATATGAATAACGGATGAAAAATTAAAATGAAAAATGAAGAAATGAAAAGTTTTGAATTAAAACTTTTCCAGTCTGAAGGGGACCTTTCGTTTGCGACCAAGGCATGAACCGCAGGGGTCCCCCCCCCCCCACACACACCTAATCTAAACATCAAAGACACTTTCAAGTGACACATGGCCCCAAACACCCCCTTTCTCTTGTGAGAAACAGGAAAACAGAACAAAGAAGAGAGTTTTTACGGCCCTATTTTACGACAGGGACGCCTAAGTGTCCGCTCATTATCGCTTACAGAATCAGCAAATGGTTGAACGAAAGTGACCTCGGTTGAAGTGACCTCCGTGACTCACCTATTCGACAACCAACATGGCATGGACCAACAGCGACCCCAAATGGACACTGGCGAAACTACGCCTCGCTCGGGGTTGCCTAAAACAAATACCTGGAATGAAGTCAAATTCTGATTAAATGTGTATAAACAAATGTATTAATGTCACTTTCTGTGCCCTCAGATGAATGCCCACCTTCTAATGAAATGATGTATATTGCTGATTGTTAACCATGAAAAGAAGTTCTGCTTCTGATTAGAAACGTGAATTAAACACCATAATAATATTATTGTAAATGGGACGTGAACACAACGTACCCAAGATGAAATATTATGTAAATGTTTGATATTAATAATCCAGTATACTCATTGTTATATGTTACTAAAGTGTATAAGGAATTTCCATACGCGAAATTCATATTCCGTTTGTGAACCGCTGATTCAAACGCCCCCTCCTACTCTCTTCCCCTCGTGAGAGTCACGTGAGCCTGAACTCGCGTCCAATCAAAAAAGAACGCCTCCCATTAGGGCGTGACCGCGCTGGCTTTGAAAAACAGCTCGACAGCTCGACACAGCAGTGAAAGAGAACTCGACACAGGAAATTCAAGCTCAGCACACAGAAGAAGGAGAAGGAGTTCAAACAGTTCGAGAAGTTCAAGAGGAAGACTGAGGTCGAAACAACAAAGAGATCAACAGAAAACAACGCTCCAAATTCCAAAACCTCTCCAAAGCGAGACGCTTTCTCCTTCACGCCGACGAAACAAAGAAGAACCTTAAAAGACTTAGCCCACAAGAGACGTCTTGAGTTAGCTAGTGTGAAAGAAATTTAATAATGCGTCGAGTGATTTGAATATCTTCTTTTCTTTTAAGTGTGTTTTGTTTTATTGCCCATCGAAGTGTGATCTCACGAGTGATCAAAGTAGGCGAAACTTATTCGTGGCCAGAATAAGATATCAACCTTTTTGATTAGTTGATATCAGATATATTAATGTTATAAAGCTGACTTCTGAAGGCATTACTCCTGGGAAACCGAACAACAAGACGAGCTAACACTCTGAAAAAGCCACTCCACCTCGGTGAGAAACCAGCCATGACTGCGACTCTCCAAAGAAGGGAAATCTCGATCTACGCCGCTCCACCTGAAGCCGAGAGCTTCTAACTCAATCGGAAGGGAATCTCCTTCACAAGCGGGCCTGTTCCTCACTACGTGGAAACGACGAGAAACAACCCCCGAACACGGAGGTTAAACAGCAGGACGCGACGGCTCGGTGAAACGGCAAAAGAGTAAGCTAGCAAATCTTACACTTTTCCAGGAGCTGATGTCTAATTAAGTCCCTTTATAATTTACTATTAATTAAACCTTAAGTAGCAACAGTTTAGTCACAAGCCAGAAGTGCCTAGCTCACCTTTAAGCTCGAATCAGTCTCCCCTGCGCTGACGCCGTGAGATTACAAGGTTATGCTATGTTAAGTAAATATCTTTCTTCTTGTTAATAAAACTTTCATTATTTGAAATCACAGTGTATGCAGTTTTGTTCATTAGAATTTCTGAAAATCCTGAAGAACTCACTTAGCTTGATTAATATTCATTCTCAGACTAATTATTAACGTTTTAATTGCTTAAGCCAATTATAAACTTTAATTAATATCATAAAGTCAAATATCAGAGACTATAGGAGTTTGAATAAGGTCAACGCTATAAATACAAACTATAAATATAAATATAGAAATATATTTATATTTCTCGGCGTATGATTAAAAACCCAACATACGCTACATATCTTTTATTTTATTTTGGCGCCCACGCGAGGCCAGGAAAAAGGCTTTTTAATGTACAAACTGTAAAACACTGAAACAATCTCAGCTTGGGTTTATGAAATACTTTCCGCTGTTTGCGTTGCTGAATAACGATTGAGATTCAAAGCTTGATGTGGGCAATTTCGTGTTGTGTTTGTTATTGTTGAAAAACTGTTGTGGTATATACTGTTTAGAAAAATAAGCTTGGTTGTTTTTGAAAGAGCGCAGCTCTGCGCCATTTTGCATGCATTAAATTGAGGCCTGGGCACGTCTAACTGCGCGAAACTCCGCTGTAAGACTTTGCCGTCGGATTCGACCTCCCGCCGCGAAATTCCGGCGAAGTGAGACCACCGAACCGAACACCTCCGTTCGTTTTAAACTGGGTCGCTACCAGCGTTAATAACGAGATCGCGCGCTAGGCGATTGGGAGGTTATTACAGAAACAGCCGAAAATACGGCTTGTGTGAAGAGCGATCTGCTCTTGTCAGCTGTTCCAGTTAAACTGAACGCAGTTTCAGGAAAGGAACGAACCCCTTTGAAGGGGCGGAGCTGAAACTAAGGAGGGAAATTCAAAACGCCCCCCAAAACAGAGGAAGACTAATTCCCTCTTGTGGTATAAGTGCGTAATTGCAGGGAAAAATACTTCATAACTAGCGTCCATTGAAGCGTGTCCTCCCGTGCTCCTCCTTGTGGTCAAGTGTGGTGCTACCCTTGACGTTTGATTCCCATACACCCTCTAGTGGTTGGGAGGTTGTCCGCCGAGACAACATATGTGTTTCGCAGTCCTCTGGTGTTTAAAAGTTGTCATTACAGATGAAATTCTTTTAAAGCACCTTAGTGTAAAATCTCTGTTCCCCTTTTAAATTTTTATTTTTATTTTTGATAAAGTATCTGAGCGTTTAAAATCTTTATCCCATTTTAGATTTTAATCTGATAACGCCCTCTAGTATTAAAACTTCCCGCTACAGTGGAAATTCCCATTTGTGTTATATTGTGTCTGCTCGTGCCGTGTTTATTGGGATTCCCACCAGCGCCGACTGGTGTCCATTGCTGCTATTGCATTATAACTTGCTTGTCGCCCTCTGGTGTCCCAGTCTGGTATTACAATTTAAGTTCAACTTAAATACTGAAGCTTGCTGTTGCCATTCAGACTTACCTCCAGTACCCTCTAGTGGAGAAACTTGCTATCGCAATTGAAATTGTCGACCAGTTCACACTGATAAGACCTGGTATTACAGCTCTAGTGGCTGTCTCTAAACTCTGCACATCTGAATAATTACAAGTAAAGGCTTGGAAGCATAATAAGCTGATACAACTATAGCAGACAGTGTGCAGTAATTAGAGATTGACACTTTAACTTGATACCAGATCACAAATGCAGTTAAAAGAGAGAGTCTTTTAATTTAGCTGTTCTTAATAATTTTTTAATTAGGAAAATTCTTTTATTTTCATAATTCCTTAATTGGAAATTATATCTAGTAATAAATCTTACTTAATTTTAAAATTCTTTAATCCAAATTTTTCAACAATTCTTTAAATTCAAAATTTTTAATAATTTCAATTATTGAAAAAATTTTTTTTAGAATAGTGTTCTCTCCTCTTTTGCTCACTTATAGCAACCTTCACTCCACCCTCTACTACTAACAGACCTCCCTTAGAGATTCACAAGTGAACTCCAACGCCACTCCGACTAGCAGTTACTCTTAGAGCACGCGGCACAGGTGAAGTTAGTTCAATTTAGTTAGGAAAGGAATTAACAGAATTAATCCGAACTAAATAGAAGTAAGTTACATCTCGCAGTTAAAACACAGCTAACATGGCAGAAGGGACTTTTTCCTCGGAAGTATATGTAGAAGGTTTGTGGGATGAAGCATTCTCTGTTCTGACCAGCATCACCAGTGATGTGATGCCTGGACTCGCAGAAATTGTGCAGAAAACCTCACAGGCCCATTGTGACCACATGGTGGCTAAGTGGGTAGAGAACCACTTAACCGACATCCTCAAGGGCAAGCCCCTAACTGAGGCATTAGGTCAAATAGCCCTCCTCGATGTAGTACAGCTCAGGGCCAGTGAACGTATCACGTATCACGGCGACAGCGAGCAAAGGTAGAGGCAGAGTTAAGTCAACTTCAAAGCGAAATAGCTGAAGGGAACACACTGCCCCAGGTCACACCTGATGTGCCGCTACAGAAAGACAAGGCCAGCAGGAAGATAGTGAGGATCAGGAACCAGACTCAGGGACCGTAACCTTTAGAGCTGCTGCAGCACCTCCTCTGGTATCAACGGGTATTTCACCTTCCCCTGTGTCTCCTGTCAGCCATCCCTTACAACGCCCTGCTAGACCCAGAGCACTGCAACCCAGTGTCTGGTCCCCTCAACCTTTACCCTCTCACGGTCCCTCATACAAGGACCGAGATAAAATCGCGCGTAATATAACCCGCTTTGATCCCAAACCCGACGGTTCTAATGATATCTTTTCCTACCTAAAAGATATTGACTTCTACCTCCAAAGGTTCCCCGGGATCACCATAGATGACAGACTATATGTGATCAAACTGACCTCCAACCGAGACGTCAGTAACTTCATTGAACATCAGCCAGACTATGTAAAAGCACGATATGATGTGCTGTGCCAAGCCTTGGAGGACGAATTCTCCAATCACCTGTCACAAACCGGACTGGCCGCTGCTTTGAACATAAAACAGCAACGCCAGGAATCCCCTCAACAATATTATAACCGACTCAGACAGGCGTACTTCAGACCTAGAAATGACTCCGGAATGGAGAAAGAGTTAAATTTCAAATCACTATTTATCAAAACCTCCATCCCCACACCAGTCATCAGTTGGGAGTCTCAGCTTGCCCTCGCACTTTCGCAAAAAGCAGGCAGCTGCGCGATTTAGCACTCAGAGGTTTCCTAAAATCCCAACAACTTCCCAACAGACGGTCCGAAACAGCCCAAGTCTTCAATGTCGACTCCAGCTCCCCACATTTAGAGTTGGAAGGTGCCACCCAGACCGATCCACCAAGATTCGCCCTAGACCCCTCCTCCACTCCATGGACTAGTGAGGGCCCGAAACCTCATCCGCCCTCACACCAATACAAGCGCTACCCTCCTCGCAGGCCAGACAGAAATCACGACAAAGATTTCTTGAACCCTCAGGACAGGGCTGAGTATGGTCGTGACTATTACCCTGCAGAAAACCGCGGTGCCGGCCGTGGAAAACCATCACATCCCCATAAGGGATATGAGCGAACAGCTCAGAACCAGCTTTCTGATTCTAATAGAGAAAAGAAAGAGAAATACTGGTATCAAAATAAAGAAAATCACACCAAAGACAAGCTTAAAGGCAAGGAATTCAGCTCTAAGGAGTTAGAGGACATCCGCCGAATGCTTGCAATGATTTGCAAAGAGAAAAAGAAAAAACCTGATGTTCTTTCTATCACCTCCGTGCGGTCTAACCCAAAGCCATCCTCTAACACCCCAGAAATGTTAGAGAGTTATGTAGGAGAAGTGACAAGCGAAGCTCCGTCTTCTAGCGCACCGTGCAATCTCCTCGTGACCCAAACAAACACTGAAGACCCAATGATACAGGGGGGTGACTCGCAACCACCCTCCAGTGCTGTTTTGGTTGTTCAGTTAGACGGTACAGAAGGTTTAACGCCAAATGACCCTTCAGTCATTGAAGGCGACACACCCGTCCGACAATTCATGGGACACTTAACTGAGAAAGGGGTTGCACGCAAATTCTATTTGTCCACCATTGTGGAGAGAAGGCTAGTACATGAGGCCCTGTTGGACACTGCATCAGATGTCACGCTCATGTCTTCCGCCTTGTTCCACCAGGTTCGAGCCATTGCGCGGCGTGAAAATCATGAGATACAGCTCCAAAACTGTTCTCTTAAAATTCAGCCGTATTCACATGCAGGCCTCACTATACAATCTATGGCACTAATACACTTAGCCATTGGACCAATGACTTTAGTGCATCCAGTCCATGTGTCTCCTCTCGAAACAATTCCCTTCCTCATCGGCAAAGATCTCCTTAATCGCTTCGAACCACTGATTGACTTCAAAAGGTCAAAGATCTGGGCACAAGTGCGTGAGCCTTTACCCATCTGCACCCCACACCACCGGGAAGCTGTGTTGCCATCTCGAAATCCGGCCTGAATCAATAGGAGATCCACCAAGTCAGATCCCTCACTTCGAGGAAGAGGAAACTGAGCCCATGGCGGCCACACCAGAGACAACAGTCTCTCCCTGGCCCCCTAGTGCCATGTTAGAACAACGGAACACATTCCTGTGCACTTTTACACAGCCGTCCACAACAGACGCTCCCGGCCTTCCCATCGTGAATGGTCTCACAATGCAGGACTATCATGTGGACAATGCAGTTCTGGCTCTGTGGACTGACAAGTCCGCCATAAGCCAAACCCTCTTTAACACTCTGCGCCTCACTCAACCAAATATTCCTTTGGTGAGCAGTCCTTGTCTTTTTCCTCTTAACCCGACATCGAAAGTAATGTCACCCACTGATGGAATTTGCGCCTTAACTATCCAGTGGAACAAAAGGGTACTCACCCATTATTTCTTGGTCGTCCCTAACTTGCCGCACGATGCTTATATTGGAAGTGACTTCTTGGTGCGCCTCGATGTCCACGTAGACACCCTCAATAGTGTGTTGTGGTCCTTGACTGATGTTTCAATGGAAACCTGGTCCTCAGATCTCAACAACCTAGGCTCAGGACAAACTATTCCCGAGGTATGTCAGGTCACTAACCAAGGTTCACTTGTGGTACCTGCGAACACCGCAAATGTACCCATTCGCTTAGTCATGCGACTGGCCAACACTTAAGCCACGCGCATACACTTTTCCAACCGTCACCTCAGTTCTTCGAGCTAGGCCTCACCCTCGAAGCCACACCTTTGGTGGAAACATGAGCAAGATCCACCTATCTATTCGTACGAAACGAAACCACTCAACCCTTGACAATCCCTCACTCATCTCCTCTGGGTTGGTTAGTCAGTACGAAATTCCATGACTTCGAGTTGCGAATCCCGATCATAGGACCAATGCCTGAATCCCTGCTTCTTGATCATCCAGAATCAAAGGTGTTCTACACTCATCCGACGCGAGCTGTTGCTCTCTTTTCAGCTCTGGACATGAGTAAAGACGCCATTTGCAGGATAGATCTCGCTGACGACAATCAAATGACGATCATGGTTCTTTCTTTAGATTCATCCCCGGAATCCTCCCAGGAACCACCTCCTCCTCCCAAAGCGGGAGCAAACTCTTCAAATTCACGTACTTCAAAAGAACTATCTGACTCCGAATTCCGTATCCAAGTCAAACAAGTTCTAAAGGAGGCCGACGCCCTCCAAAGCAAAGAAGAACGTGAGAAACTCTGTGAAGTGCTCCTTAAATATCAGAAATCTTTTGCCAAAGATTCAACGGACTGTGGTCTCACTGATATTCATTCAGTGCGCATTCCCACTCGTCCAGGAGCACCACCCACGTTTGTCCGCCAATACAAAATTCCGTTGGCATCCTATGAACCGGTACAAGAAATCATTGATGACTTGCTGGAAAAGGGCATAATTCGACCCTGCAACAGCACATATTCGGCACCATTATGGCCCGTCATAAAACCAAATGGTAAATGGCGCTTAACCATCGACTATCGGAAACTAAATCAACAGGTTCCCTTGTCTCGGTGGCCGATGACACAATTGGAGCAAGAACTTCCCTCGGTCCGAAACGCTAAATACTTTTCCACCATCGATGTAGCCTCTGGCTTCTGGACCATCCCGGTGCAAGCAGAAGACCAACGCAAGCTCGCTTTCACTTTCGCAAACCGACAGTACACATTCACTCGGTGCCCTTTTGGATATGCCAACTCACCCGCGGAGTTTAACATTTTCTTAAACAAAGCATGCCCTGATGCCCGCGAGTGAGGCACCCTCATATATGTGGACGACATACTCATGCGTAACCACTCCCTACAGGCACACATTGACGAGATTGATCATGTTCTTGACCAGCTTACAACAGCAGGTGCGAAAATATCACTCTCCAAATGTCAGTGGTGCAGAATAAAAGTGAATTACGTCGGTCTGCTCGTAAGCACTGATGGTGTTGAACCACAAGTGAGTCGAGTGCAAGGGGTAACAAACCTCGCAGCACCCACCAATCTTAAGGAACTCCGCAGTTTCTTAGGAGTATGCAACTACTCACGACAATTCATTGACCTCCTGAAAAAGGATACTCCGTTCACCTGGGACGAAGCCCAGGAACACGCCATGCAGGCACTGAAATCGAAACTGTGCACGGCTTCATGCCTTGCCTATCCTGACAGTAGCAAATAATTCTACCTAGAAGTAGGGTTCTCGGACCACTGTCTCAGCTCCGGTCTGTATCAATTACACGACAGAGACAAACGTGTAATTTGTCTCTGTCGCCTATGCTAGTAAAACTATGCTGGCTGCCGAAAACAAATACAGTGACTGCGAAAAAGCACTACTAGCAACAGTGTGGGCAGTCAAACATTTCTCCAACTACCTAGGTGGTCAGAAGGTGATTGTTGAAACTCATCATCAGCCAGTCACCTTCCTAAACAGCCAACGAATTCGAGAGGGTGTAGTAACTAACGCTTGAGTAACATCCTGGCTAATGGCTCTCCAAAGCTTTGACTTAGAGGTACCTTACGCGCAAAACTACAAGAGCCCCCTAGGCAAAGGCCTTGCTTCCTGCAGGTGATGCGAAGGAAACATTCCTTCCCAAGTGCCACAAACTCCAGAAACCCTCTTACCTAATGTGGCTAACCACCACTATTTCGATCCTAACACATGCAAAGACCTTGTCACTGCGTATGTAGATGGTTGTTCGTTCCGCCGAGAACACACCCTGATGGCAGGGGTGGGTATTATCGGAATAAACGGATGGCCTCACAAACCCCTAAGTTTCAAATTGGGTGCCCAGTCCTCCCAATACGCTGAAATAGCAGGAATTCTCATCACAATCCAGTCCGTGGTCCAGAAAAGCGTAAAAACGTTGGTGATCTGCACAGACTCCAACTACGCACTCCTAAGCTTCACATGCCACTTGACACTGTGGAAAACCAACAACTACACCACGTCAAACAAAAAGCCAGTTAAACACAAAGAGCTTTTCGTGGCATGCGAATACTTGGTAGACACACATGACCTGCAGATCTACTGGAAGAAAGTGAAGGGTCACTCCCGAGTCCCGGGAGATGACAAAGAATTCAATGACCAAGCAGGCAGCTTAGCCAAACAAGGGGCCCACGAAGGCACATCGTGGACATTCGATCCCTCCCTTTATCCAATCCCACCCGACATCCTAGTCCTAGCTGTCACACGGTCTCGAACTGTAACGAAGGCATCGCCTGACAATGCTAAACCTACCATTGTCTCTATTAACCCTGCTTTTTCGGATGCTGACTTAGTTACTCTCCAAGCTCGAGACCCATCCATTTCTAAAATGCTTAGCCATGTCTCTGACCCATCTACATATCCCATCGCAGCACAGGATCTTGACACCATAGCAGGCCTTAAAGACCTATACGGCGCCAGAGCGTCCCTCCAAGTCGTCAAAGGCTTGCTAGTTCATGCCACTGACTCGCACACTTCACCTACGTTCGTGGTTCCTCAGTGCCACAGGGGGGTGATGCTGATGCACGCCCATGACTCCCCATCTGCGGAACACAAAGGGGTCAAAGCAACACACCATGCGCTCAGGCAGGTGGCATATTGGCCCCACATGGTAAAAGATGTGGCTGATTACATTAAAGACTGTCTGGTATGTTGCCAATTTCAACCCTCGAATCCTCTTCATAGAGCCCCCTTGCAAAAGAAGGGATTATCCTTCCCTTGGTCAAACCTCCAGATAGACTGGGTTGGACCACTCACTCGAACAGTAAGAGGTAACAAGTACTTCCTCACAGTCACGTGTGCATTCACTAAATGGGTAGAATGCCTCCCCGCACCGAATGACACAGCGCTAACCACTGCATACTTACTGATGAACCATGTCTTCTCACGGTTTGGCCTACCCAGCCGTGTCGACTCTGACAGAGGGACACATTTCACAGCTGAGGTCATGCAGCAGCTCTGGCAACTCTTAGGAGTAAAAGCCAGCCTTCACATTAGCTACCATCCTCAAAGCTCAGGTCAGGTAGAGCGAGCCAACCGAACTGTTGTTAGCATACTGAAAAAGTACGTAGCAGCAAACCAACGAGACTGGGATGTCAAACTACCCCTTGTACTGATGGCCATACGGGCGACCCCACACGATGCGGTCGGGGTCTCACCTTTTGAGTTGATGACAGGGAGACAAATGACTCTGCCTCTACATCTGTTATATCAGCCAGGTGAAGCTAGCATAGCCGTAGCCTACACCACTCATCAGTATATGGAGGATCTGCAGAAACACCTCAAAGCCACTTTCGCCTTTGCTCAGCAGAAACTGGAAAAAAGTGCAGAAGGTCTAACACGCTTGTGTTAGATCATAAACGACAGAACCAAAGGCAGGAAGGGTGTTAGTTAACAAACAACTACAACCTTCTACTCACACCTTAGTTCTCCTATCCCTTTTCCCTTTTTCTCTCACTCTTTAGCAGGCAACAAGCTTCTAACCAGACTGAGGACACTCAGGGTGCAAGACCCTAGTCCCTCATCATCAATTATTGTAGAGTGTTTACCCTAGGAAACTTTTATCAAAAGGGGGGTATCGTGAAAAATTTTATAATTTGTCTAAACGACTCGCCGTAAATACCCTAAATCTAACCATGAGCATCTCTTCCGGTAGGATGGCCCCGCTGCTCATTCTCCTGATCGTCGGCTCCCTAGGAACCGCCGTGCTCCCTGAAGTGATCGAACCGGGTCCTGACTCTGGAATAATACTGAAAGACCAGCCGGGACTGCTAATCACTAATTGCCGCCTCCATACCCAGAGAGTATTTGTACGGTTGAATCCCGCCGAAGCGTGTAGCAAAAACCTACCGATAACCACTCTGCAGACTGGCCGGAACGGAGTTAGATGGACTGAAGAAGCTATCAGCCATGCTGAAGCCGACGTAACTCATTTGCTCCGCCAGCTACAAAAGTTCACCGTAACGCAATCAGAACTAAATGGTTTTAACAAACGACCTAAACGCTTCATAGGCGGATTGCTAATGGCAGCTGCAACTGTGGGATCAATACTGAGTCTCGGAACGTCCACCGTCAATGCCGTCAATGTAGCCACTGTTAAACGTCAAGTAGGGGAACTGCAAGCTGAAATTCCGAACATTAAAACCCAATTAGACAAACAGCAGCAGCACCTGCAAACAATTGGGCAAACCCTACGTGGCACCGTCGTAGTGCTCAACGCTCACAGTGTCACCTTGAACAAAATGCTCCAGACGTTTAACTCTATGCTTTCAGTAGTACAATGTGACCTTGCCCACATCCAGCTTGTGAATATGTTATTGTCTGATATGCTACAAGAAATCAGCTCCTCTGTAGATAGCCTAGCCATGGGGAGGATTCCTCCCTACCTGGTGCCTCTATCCTTAGTACAGGAGATTTTATCTACAGCAACTCGAGAAGTAGTTACTGATCTCCAGGCCCACCTAGCCTATACCTTAGGTAGCGCCATCCCAATTTACGTTAATCCTCAAGACCGAGAATTAGCTTTCATCATTAACCTTCCCATAATGGCGCCTGAAAACATCTACCGCTTGAAAGATGTTGTCAACATTGGCTTTTGGCAAGATTCTGCCTACGTTCGTGTAAAAACAACATCTCTTGTAGCATACCAAGACGATAACCCTGACCTATATCTGGTACCCAATTTGCTTATGTGCACGCTCACTAAAGACATTCACTACTTGTGCCCTAGCAAACCTTTCATTCGTGACAGCGCAAATGGGATCTGTGGCCTCAAGCCTATGATGAGTAATACTCAATGCCCGGTAGTCGTCACACCCAGAAGTTTGGTAACCAGTACTCAAGCTGAAATTGTTGGAAATCGTTGGTTGGTTAACACCCCCTTTAGAGAGGCCCTACTAACCTATGATCAACATGACACCTCAGAAAGGGTACTCCTTCCTAGCCAAACCTTCTGGGTAGATGTCCCCGTAAACGCAATCTTACATGTAGGAGACCTGGCCCTGTATCACCTAAACCCTGACCAATATGAAAGCGACATAGAAATCTCAGAGTTCTTCTCCAAACACACCATCGAGCTAGATACTAAAACACTAACTCGCCTAGAATATGAGGGAACCCAAGTCATTGATCTAACCCCCATAGATAACACTCTTAGAGAGCTGTCGTCTCAACCCCTATGGCCAGTTCAGCCTGTCACCTATGCATGGTCCACTCCGGACACCTTACTAGTTACCCTGGTAGGATTAGGATATCTTCTGACCTTTGGCATAGCCTGGTTCTATTTCAAACGCACTCGAACCCTCCAGAGCAGGTTAGAAACTTGGTCTAATAAAATGGTCAAATTCGTCAGACATAAAAGAGCCCAGAGAGGTGAACCCCCAAGTTTTAGATATGAAGCCGAAGGCCATGTCGAAGAATCAGCTCTCGAGGTTGCGTTTGAACAAGACCTACCCCTAAATAATTAGAATCCCTTCAGCATGCAAACATACACATTCCATATGCACCCACACACTAATAGGAATACATCAGCTCTGGAAATGTGTTTGAATATGCTTGCTGATCTCACCTTCCTCCACAGCAAAAGTTCTTTTCAGATCCATGCTCCCTGCCGAACCATAAAACTGAAAAGAAAGTGGGGAATGTAGTGGAGTATGGACCGAATATGAATAACGGATGAAAAATTAAAATGAAAAATGAAGAAATGAAAAGTTTTGAATTAAAACTTTTCCAGTCTGAAGGGGACCTTTCGTCTGCGACCAAGGCACGAACCGCAGGGGTGCAAAGGCCCTGCAGCCCCCCCACACACACACCTAATCTAAACATCAAAGACACTTTCAAGTGACACATGGCCCCAAACACCCCCTTTCTCTTGTGAGAAACAGGAAAACAGAACAAAGAAGAGAGTTTTTACGGCCCTATTTTACGACAGGGACGCCTAAGTGTCCGCTCATTATCGCTTACAGAATCAGCAAATGGTTGAACGAAAGTGACCTCGGTTGAACCCCCGTGACTCACCTATTCGACAACCAACACGGCATGGACCAACAGCGACCCCAAATGGACACTGGCGAAACTACGCCTCGCTCGGGGTCGCCTAAAACAAATGACTGGAATGAAGTCAAATTCTGATTAAATGTGTATAAACAAATGTATTAATGTCACTTTCTGTGCCCTCAGATGAATGCCCACCTTCTAATGAAATGATGTATATTGCTGATTGTTAACCATGAAAAGAAGTTCTGCTTCTGATTAGAAACGTGAATTAAACACCATAATAATATTATTGTAAATGGGACGTGAACACAACGTACCCAAGATGAAATGTTATGTAAATGTTTGATATTAATAATCCAGTATACTCATTGTTATATGTTACTAAAGTGTATAAGGAATTTCCATACGCGAAATTCATATTCCGTCTGTGAACCGCTGATTCAAACGCCCCCTCCTACTCTCTTCCCCTCGTGAGAGTCCCGTGAGCCTGAACTCGCGTCCAATCAAAAAAGAACGCCTCCCATTAGGGCGTGACCGCACTGGCTTTGAGAAACAGCTCGACAGCTCGACACAGCAGTGAAAGAGAACACAGAAAATTCAAGCTCAGCACACAGAAGAAGGAGAAGGATTTCAAACAGTTCGAGAAGTTCAAGAGGAAGACTGAGGTCGAAACAACAAAGAGATCAACAGAAAACAACGCTCCAAATTCCAAAACCTCTCCAAAGCGAGATGCCTTCTCCTTCACGCCGACGAAACAAAGAAGAACCTTAAAAGACTTCACCAAAGCTCACAAGAGACGTCTTGAGTTAGCTAGTGTGAAAGAAATTTAATAATGCGTCGAGTGATTTGAATATCTTCTTTTCTTTTAAGTGTGTTTTGTTTTATTGCCCATCGAAGTGTGATCTTACAAGTGATCAAAGTAGGCGAAACTTTTTCGTGGCCAGAATAAGATATCAACCTTTTTGATTAGTTGATAGCAGCTATATTAATGTTATAAAGCTGACTTCTGAAGGCATTACTCCTGGGAAACCGAACAACGAGACGAGCTAATACTCTGAAAAAGCCACTCCACCTCGGTGAGAAACCAGCCACGACTGCGACTCTCCAAAGAAGGGAAATCTCGATCGACGCCGCTCCGCCTGAAGCCGAGAGCTTCTAACTCAATCGGAAGGGAATCTCCTTTACAAGCGGGCCTGTTCCTCACTACGTGGAAACGACGAGAAACAACCCCCGAACACGGAGGTTAAACAGCAGGACGCGACGGCTCGGTGAAACGGCAAAAGAGTAAGCTAGCAAATCTTACACTTTTCCAGGAGCTGATGTCTAATTAAGTCCCTTTATAATTTACTATTAATTAAACCTTAAGTAGCAACAATTTAGTCACAAGCTAGAAGTGCCTAGCTCACCTTTAAGCTCGAATCGGTCTCCCCTGCGCTGACGCCGTGAGATTACAAGGTTATGCTATGTTAAGTAAATATCTTTCTTCTTGTTAATAAAACTTTCATTATTTGAAATCACAGTGTATGCAGTTTTGTTCATTAGAATTTCTGAAAATCCTGAAGAACTCACTTAGCTTGATTAATATTCATTCTCAGACTAATTATTAACATTTTAATTGCTTAAGCCAATTATAAACTTTAATTAATATCATAAAGTCAAATATCAGAGACTATAGGAGTTTGAATAAGGTCAACGCTATAAATACAAACTATAAATATAAATATAGAAATATATTTATATTTCTCAGCGTATGATTAAAAACCCAACATACGCTACAATTTGCACATATTGCAAAAGTGAGTGCTAATAATGGGTTAAATCAAAATGTTACCAGATAATTTACCAGAAACTGTCCACTGCAGTCTTGAAGTACATATTTTCAGTTTCCCTGGGTATAATTCTCATAACTTTTTACTGTAGGAATTTGCAGGAAGAGTATGGTAAAATTCAGAAAGAAATTATAATTTAATTTTATGAATCTTGTAATGTTTAAGACCATAAAAAGTTTATAGTACTAGGTACTAATTAGCAGGGATATGTACTGCATTTACGAAGAACATGGTCTCAGGTAAAAAGTATATGTTTTTTTTGTGTGTGTGTGTGTTTGGAATAGTAATATTTCAAATGTCCCTAAAAATTATGGTTAAATACAATTGCAGTGTTACCAGGGAGCCAAGTGCAGTCTTTAAAACCTTTTTTCTTAGGTACAATGTGCATATGATTTCATTATCGTTTAGTTTTGCTATTGTGGGTAAAAGCAGTTAATGATTATCTCCTGCTAGTAATTCATATTTCCTGAAAATGACAGTTATAATAGAATTTTAAAAATGTTAAATTCAAAAGATGCTAGACATCATGTCTGTAGTCTTGAAATCAGTTTTTAAAGTTTGAAAGTTATTGTCTTTTTGTTTTCAAGACTACTATCTTTTCTGCCAGTCCCCCCCTCTCGCTCGCACACGTTCTACCGTAAACCGTGATGTAGACGCGCACAAGAAATCCTAGTGTAGATGGCAACTGCAAAAAGAGATTCGCACACGCAGCAGAAAAGGCGAATGTGTGGATTTTTTCCACCTCATTCAAAAACTCTCACTGTCACATTTGGAACCTTAAAAAGGTTTGCTCTTGCACATTTTAAGCCATTTGAGAAGGTTCTGATTCACACATTAACAACACTTGATTTACAAATGCAAATCTTTTTTTTTCATATTTGTGAATTTAAATTATTATTATTGTTGTTTTAAATTTGTGCATTCCAATACATTTGTGGATTTTAGTTTTACGTGTGAGTAGTTGCTCAAACGCAGTTACAAAGTCAGTTACGTTTGTGAGTATTGTTTTACAACTCAAAATTTTTTGACCCTTTTTTGACTCCATAGGTGAGGGACAGTAGACGAGTTTCTCATAGAAAATAAAGAAAAACACTAAGATGTTGACATTAGGTCTAGACAAGATATGTACACTGTATCTTTGCAGTAAACGTAATAATTTTCCTTATGGAGAGCTTGGGGTCTAAAGAGACACTTGGAGAGGCCATCTGTCCACTGTCTGCTTCAGCTTCAATAACTTGAAGTCAGTATGAGGTATCAACTCCAAATTTTACCTGATGAAAGTAGACCCCTGGAGACACAACTTTAAAAAGAAAAAAGTAATGGGACTTCAGTTTATAGCCGCTAACATTTTTTTTTTTTTCAAAAATAAGACAAGCGCCTACATTTTTTTGTGGTTTTCATAAACTTTTGACCACTTCATATGTATTTTAGGACCTATAAATGGTTTCTTTTACAAATTTGAAGGGTTTTCTGTAAGAATAAATCATGATAATGTCTTTAGTTTATTCACTGCCTGAGGAATGGGAATATCGGCTTTACGTATCGGCCATCGGCCACTACTGCTGTCTAAAAATCGGCATCAGCAATCAAAACACCCATATCGGTCGATCAATAGCTCTGAGGCTCTGAGAGCGTGGAGTGATGAGACAATGAAATTTAATGATGATTTGTCTGTGTTGAAATGGGGTTTAATAGCTTTGTTGTTTAATGTGTTTTTTGTTGCAGTAATAACAAATAAATGTAATTCAGTTTTGATTAAATGTTATTTATTATTATAGTAATTTTAAAGCTGCACTTTCATCAAACAACAGAAACAAATATCACATACAAATGAACAGGCTATTCTGATAAATGCTGGAATTTCTCTCTGAGAAGAGATTTTTATGATAAATAAATGCATAAATATACAACTAAATATATCATAGGACAAGAATACACGCATACAGTGTTTCATAAATTGGAGTCGGGTGGAATAACACTGTATTTTAATGAAGGGTTTATAAAACAATATTTCCATTTAATAGAAAATTTGTTGTTTTCTTTTGAAAGATGAACTTAAGTTTTTTTTCCCCTCTGGAAATAATAAATAAACAAATATATTTACAAAATAATACATTTTATTTTAAAAGTGCCTTTCAGGATACTCAAGCAAATAAACAAACAAAATGAGCACACCATGTCTGTGGATGTTAACCACTGACATATACCTCACAACTGACAAGGACACAACATGCAGATCATAAACATGAGGGAACATGGAAAGACTCAAGGAAACTCAGACACAGGAAAAACACACCACACTCCTCACAGACAGTCACCGGGAGGAACCCATGCAGACACAGAGAGAACACACCACACTCCTCACAGACAGTCACCTGGAGGAAATCCACGCAGACACAGGGAAAACACACAACACTCCTCAAAGTCACCCGGAGGAAACCCACGCGCACACAGGGAGAACACAACACACTCCTCACAGACAGTCACCCGGAGGAAACCCACGTGGACACAGGGAGAACATACCACACTCCTCACAGAGAGTCACCCAGAGGAAACCCACGCAGACACAGAGAGAACACAACACACTCCTCACAGACAGTCACCAGGAGGAAATCCACGCAGACACAGGGAAAACACACAACACTCCTCAAAGTCACCCGGAGGAAACCCATGCGCACACAGGGAGAACACAACACACTCCTCACAGACAGTCACCCGGAGGAAACCCACGTGGACACAGGGAGAACCTAACACACTCCTCACAGAGAGTCACCCAGAGGAAACCCACGCAGACACAGGGAGAATACACCACACTCCTCACAGACAGTCACCCGGAGGAAACCCACGCAGACACAGGAAAAACACACCACACTCCTCACAGACAGTCACCCGGAGGAAACCCACACAGACACAGGGAGAACACACCACACTCCACACAGACAGTCACCTGGAGGAAATCCACGCAGACACAGGGAAAACACACAACACTCCTCAAAGTCACCCGGAGGAAACCCACGCGCACACAGGGAGAACACAACACACTCCTCACAGACAGTCACCCGGAGGAAACCCACGCAGACACATGATCCTCTTTATTATAAATTAATGAATACATAAATGATCTTTTTAGTTTCTGTAGTGCTAGTGTTCACCGGCTAGCTCATTGCTGTGTTAGCTCTGTTGCTAATGGCTATTGTCTGCAGTCAGTGGTTTACTCTGCTGTGACGAAATAATATTTAATTTGGCTTTTTTAATGCTACTTAAACTCCCCCCACTGTTTCCTGCACTCTCTGCCCCAAGTGAGTTGGTGACTCCCCAAAGAATGCAGGTGTGTGATTATAGGATGAATCGTGTCACTGTTCTCACCGAATTCACAGCTGACATTTGTGTTGTTTCTCTTTACAGTCAGTGGGTTCTCTAACATCCAGCTGCCGACCAGCAGCTGACGCCGACCCCCAGTCCATCTTCGGTCACTTCACAAAATACTGTCCAGCATGACTGAGACTTAGCGACGACTGATGATGAAACATATTTCAAGATGCTGCTCATTATCCACTTCTCATCACAGATTTCTAATGAAAAACAAGCCCAGGCCTTTCTGAACCTAGACAATCAAACGATCCAGATCCACGATTATTCTGTGCTCAAATGTATTTGGGTCATTCTGAGTCCAGTACCGAGTCCCATCCTCAAAGAGTCATGTCCTGTTGTTTTTATCTGGGGGCAGGAGCTGGGATGTCCCAGAGGTGCAGGACATTTCTGAAGGATGTGCCAGGTACTCGGGTGAGGTCAGGTGTTGGCTGTTCTCCTGCAGCGGCCACATCTCCTGCCAGGTAAAGAAGGGCGGGTGAGCCGCATGGCTGCTCAGCAGAGGTCGTCTTTGTCTGTAGTTTGTCCAAACCTGCAGGAGGGTCTCTTTAAAGGGCCGTGTGGTCAGAGTGTAGAGAATGGGGTTCAGAGCGCTGTTTATGGGCAGGATGAAGATGACCACCCATGAGCTGATGGTTCCTGCATTAAGATACATGAGGAAGAAGACAGAGATTACTCTAATGAATAAAGCCTAACCCTAACCCAACACACAGCATCATATTTAAATCCTGGTTTTGTCTCTATACCTGAACATAAAGACCCTGATAACAAACCAACCTGGGATTTCCACATCCATGAGCGATAAGATCTTGAGGATGAAAATGGGGATCCAGCAGAGTGAGTCTGTGATGACAATGGAAAAGAAGCGCTTGGCTATTGTCACCTCTTTCTTGATATGGTTGCTGTATTTTGTTGTCTGCGTCTCAGTTCTCTGGATGTTGTAGAACATGCTCCCGTAGGACAACAAAATAACGAGGAACGCCACCAGGTTCAGGCCTACGGAAAAACAATACTAAATGCTTAAATAAGGAAGTAGTGTGTGGTAGGACTGAGGGAATAATACTTTTGAGCTGTTTTTGACCTCTGCTGGAACTGAGAGGTGGGTGCAAATCATAGGTTAATTTTGAAGAGTTTATTTACTTTCATTTAAATGTTATTTATTTAATTTAAGAATTAGTAATTATTAGCCTTCATTTTGTTATATTAATTCATTTTTTTTTTATTAATCTGTGGACGTTAATCCAGGTACGTCGGGGGGAAGGGGGGGGGGTTGTTGGGTTGTTGGTGCTTGCGTAAACAAACGTGATAAGGTAAGGTAGGTGTCCTTTTTGATTTGTTTTGTTATTTCATCTTATTTTCATTTAATTGACAATGGAGTGTTTTAATGTTTGGATCTGATTGTTAAAATATTGTATATTTTTTAAATAATTTTGCTATTGCGATGTTTTCTCTTGTCTAGAGGAACAAGACCTGGCTGTCTGCAGGCCACTGTTTTTTTTCCCTTTTTTTTAAATTATCATCATTATTATTATTTATATATATATAAATTTGAGATATAGTTGAATATTTGTATGGATCCACATTGCAGCCAAAATATTTTTATATGTAAAATCTTTGTTCTTTATTGTACTGGCTGCCTAGTGTCATCAGGTTATTCCAAAGTGTATAGTTTAATTGTCATAGTAAGTGGTTGGCTTGGGGCAGTAATTTAAAAAGCCATACTATTAGAAGTTTTCTTTTTTTGTGTGGATTAAGTGATTGGGTGTTCTTGGGTTGTCTTTATTTATTTAGTTTCTTTTCTTATTTTTATATAAAATATGGTTTCGAGATGTATTTTTATATTTTCATGGTTAGTGAGAGACCATATTCCACGTTTTGTAATTTTGTGGATATAAGGGAGTAAACCTGTGGTCAACACTCTTATTGTGATTGATGGGCAGTTTGTAGATTTCTTTTATTGCCAAAAAGAAATTTTATTGCCACTCTTCTTGCCAGTAATCGTGAAGCTGTTGTACAGCATTAATTTTAACACTTATTATGTGAATAAAGTCTGGTCAGTGTGGAACAACTTAACTCATTCATTTGAGTATTTCCAGCTGGGGTGGCATAGTCTGTGTGCCTGTAAAAAGGGCATGCTGTATGAGGATTGCTCGCCAGCACTGGCAACATGGTCACAAGTGTAACCCTGTTAAAATAACCATGCTATTTTTGAGCCATTCTGTAGAGCAGTGGTTCCCAAATGTTTTCCGTGGTGCACCCCATAAAACTTGACACACATCCTTTTCTATTACTCAAACTCCATTGGAATTTATTTCCACATTCATACAAAACTGCAACTACTTACAGAAACTTAAAGATAAGTGTAAAATTCTGCTGTTTATTAATCAGACACGTGTTGAGATGAATATGCTCATAGTACAGACCTTATTAAACTAAGTGCTGTATTGTACAGGTTGTTTTTCTCCAAGGGAAAAGCAAGTGAACTTTCCCAAAAATCCAAAATAGTGAGCAAACCCAAAACTACACGTCCCAGAGTACTGTGCAAGTGATGTCTGCAGTGCAATCACTGCATGGAGAGAGATAGCTGCAGATAGAGGAGAAACTCAAAACATACACAACTTTTGTCTACCCAGGTAGTGAAGATCTGAATACATTTTCTGATACGTATGGACCTATTACACACATAAAAAGGGAAAAAGGAAGAAACAAAGAACATTGACTATAACTTTAAGAAAAACCCGTTGGTTCTCATTTTCACTCAAAGACTATTACACTGTGGAAAGATGAGTTGAATGCCACTGAAGTCTATTATGTTATTACTGAAGATAAGATGCATTCTGCTCATGTGCACTCTGGGAGAAAAATTTTGTTTTCTCTGGGTATCTGAACCTTTGCATTTTTGTCAATAAATACACTGAAGTATCTGTTTTGAAATCTGAATAGAGCTAAATTGAACTGAATGAATTTGAACTTTTATTTTCCTTTTTTAGTTATTCACACACATTTATGCACACAATTGCAGAAGCTTATGATATTCTGTTAATAAATACATCATTGCACCTTTAACCCAGTACATTCTGATCCATTGCAGTTCTGTTCCAGCCCTTCTTAGTGAACCTAGTGAAATTGATACTGGTCAAACGCCTAAAGGATAAACAAACCCAATCTGTGGTTGACATATTCCTCATAGTGAATACTACTGTGGTGTAATGATTTATACAAACAGTGAACTAGCTATTGTGGCTACTGCGTTACGCAAACATGTACTACAGTAGGTTTCAGTTGGAGCATCTGCACAGTGGCAAAAAGTCACAAGATAGTTCCAAATTATTCTGATCAAACTCAAGCTGCATTTGTATGTGATTTCACATCAGACCCAAAGTGGACGCAGTGTGATTGGTCAGTTCAGACATTTCATATTCATGTTGATGTGAGCAGCTGCCTTTTTCATAAGTTGCAATCTGAAAAATCAACCATCTCCACAATGCAGCCTTTTCTACTCACCCAGGAAGATGACGATGGAGTAGATCTGGGCTCCTACAGTCTCTGGCTGTTCAGAGTGGAGAGGGAAACAAACTCCGTTGGTTCCGTAAAAGTTCCTGAATACTTCTTTCCACACCAGGGGCAAGAAGGCAATGATGAAGCCCAGGATCCAGATGACCACCAGGATAGAGACAGTGCGCTGGCGTCCAGGGGTCAAGTAGCGGAAAGGGTAGACGATGCAGATGTACTTCTCCATGGTGAGGTAGGTCAGGAGCAGAACAGACACCTCTGTGGAAAGCATGGCCAGAGATCCCACCACCTGACATGGCACACTGTCCATCCATGCCTGGGCATGGCGGTTATACTCACCCCGAAACTTCAGATCATATGCCCCGATCACAAACAGGTACACTCCCATCAAACCATCAGCACCTGCCCAAGGAAGCAGAGGTCAGTTCAGGTGTTAGTTCAGATTCAAGTTAATCCCTGTCTGGGCAATAAGATGTGCACAGGCCCACTGCTGCCAAGACTTAATTTATTTTATTTTCATTGTAAATTGCTATTAAGTGGAACTTAATATTTCTGAGGAGTATAGCAAGAACGACTAAGAAGAAGAAAGACATGTTCCCAAAACTGGAATACAAAATAATGTAATGTTACAGAGCAACTCCATCACGAAAGACTGGTGCAGAAATTGGCCTGGACCAAAACTGGCCTGATCAGATAAACAGAGTCTGTCTGCATCTTTAATCTGAAATGTAGTGTGTGGTGATGAAAATATTTTCAAAGGCCTCATCCTTTCTCCAGAGACTGAGTAAGTGCACTTCACAAAGACATCTCATTAAGCTGGGTGTTTTAGTTTCACCGATTCCAGTGAGTGGTGTGTGGTGAAGTTCTTTTCAGGAGTGATGTGGATTACTCTGAGCTGGCCACGCATGCAGAGCATCGGATATTGTTTCTGAACTGGACACTTCATTAAAACTCATGATAACAACAGCCACAAGTGTCTGCATGCTTAACAGCTGATGTAATGCTTGACTTTGAAGCTGCCCTTTTCCATCAAGAGGATGTTGGGTTTAGAGGAAAAAAGGAGGTTGGGATTAGAAGAGAAGAGGAGGTTGGGTTTAGAGGAGAGAGGAGGTTGTGTTTAAAGGAGAGAGGAGGTTGGGTTTAAAGGAGAGAGGAGGTTGGGTTTAGAGGAGAGAGATCATTTTAGAGATACAGACGTGATGAACACTGGACATTCTTACAGCAGAGGGAAATGATGCACATGGCGTGTAGCTTGTTCTCAGAACGGATGTAGGAGCGCATGCAGATGACAAAGATGTTGCCGAAGCAGGTGGTGGCCGACACCACCCAAACAAACACACGCAGGACAATGTTGGCCAGAAGATCTTCAAATGATGAGATCCCATCAGTGTTGGGCTTACAGCTTCGGACATGAGGAGCATAACCACAGTACTGAAACTTTTTAAAGTATCTGAGAGATAAAGAGAGAGAGAGGGTGTGGGGGTGGGGGCAGAGAGAGGGATGACATTTTTTTTTCATTAGTTCTCAGAGTTTCAGGACCGAACAAAAGCCATGGTCAGATTTTTATAAAAGGTGATGCAAGTAAAGCCTCAATTCTGGGAAATGCTAAACACTGACTGAGCTGTGATGAGGGTAAGAATGTTGTTCTCTCTATGTCTAATTACTCAACACTTGTTTATGTTTTTAAGTATGTTTTTTTGTAGTATTTATGGAATTATGACTGCAAAATTTCATTTCATCAATTGACCTCAAAACAATGCATTTCACCCCCCTGTAGTGGAGTATGGACCCAGATCAAGAAATGAAAAATTAAGACTCTGACTCTTCACTCTGATGATAAGTTTTGGACAGGACCTGCATTCCACAGTGTGTGTGTGTGTGCTGAAAGATTCTGCACCCCCCCGCCACACACACTCAGCGTCGACGGGTACCTTATCTTATCCAAATCAACAGATGGCCCAGGACTGCCAATGGTGACCTCCAACGCGAGTTCAAACCAGACAAACAGCATGGACCAACAGTGCCCCAAGTGGACATTTGCAAAATCACTTTTCGCCCTCTCTACCTCTAAAAATCATATCGGACTCTTATATGTCATTGTTTCTAAACATGTATTATGCAATGTGTTATTAATGTTATCCTCTGTTATTCTCAGGTGACTGTCTACTAACTAACCGAGTGATGTGAATTACTGTTTCAATCTCAATTTAGAAAGACAAATTAATTTCTAACATCTAGAATAGTTGGTAATGTACTCGATATATATATATATTTGATCAAAATAATCCAGTATACTCATTATGCTATATTCAAGTATGTATGAAGTATATTTTATTCATTGAGTTTATATATCCGCCGGAAAAAATTATGATCTCTCTCTCTCTTCCCTGAAATTTGAAGACAGTCATGTGAACCTCAGACCCAGGAACCAATCAGAGAAAAGAACTCCCAAATGGGCGTGGCCGCACCACCTATGAAAAAAGGAGGCGTGTTCCTTCTTCTTCCTTCTTGAACTCTCTTTTAACTCTTCGCATAGCTCTTCTCGTCTACGCTGACAAGCCGACTCTTCCAAAGACTCTTAAAAGAAAAGGACCTTCATGCAACTTACAGGGGACGCCTTGTGTCAGTTAGCAGTGCAATACAGAAACTAAAAGAGTAAACGGTCGATTAATTGTCAGTAATCTTTGCTTTTCTCATTTGTGTCCGTTGTTTGTAGCCCAATCCAAGTTTAATTTTACGACTGATCAAAGCAGGTGAAACTTATTTTGGCCAGAATAAGGGCCACCGCTGAAATCGTAAACTAAGTATTAGCTAATTAATTCGTAAAGCAGCTTCTGAAGATCGGAGGAAAACCGCAAACTTATTCTGAAACCCTTCCATCTGGAAGGAGACTCCCACTCAGGACAGCGAGCCAGAGGAAATCCTTCAACTGACGTCACCACGCTCTGCGGGTGCCTGAAGCGGCCTGCCTCGCAAGTGACAACACCTACGCTGACCCAGCATCAACGCTCCCACAAAAAGAACTGCCGGAGCCAGGCTGGATCTAGCTCCAATCACCTCAAAGTGCTGCTGTACCCATCGAGTGGTTGAATCGTGGAAAAAGTAAGCTAAATTCCTCATGTTCAGAGCTGATATCGAATTAAATCTCTTGATAAAATTATACCCTAATTAAATCATTTAGCAACACATCATTCATTCATTCATTATCTGTAATCGCTTATCCAGTTCAGGGTCGCGGTGGGTCCAGAGCCTACCTGGAATCATTGGGCGCAAGGCGGGATTGTACCCTGGAGGGGGCTAGCAACACATCATTCACAAGTCATATAGCCTAGCCAAGTATTAAATTCGAACTGGTTTCACCTGCGTTGATTCCGTGAGATTTTGATGATTGTGCTATGTTTATCAACCTATTATCTTTCCTTTTAATAAAGTGTTTCCATTATTTGAAATAATACAGTGTGTGGGGTTTGTTCCTTAAGAGTCTGAAAATCCTGAGAACTCATTTCCTAGCGTTGACGGTATTTTAATCTTTACTAAATTATTAGTATTTTTGTCATTTAATTCAGTAATAATAATAATAATAATAATTATTATTATTATTATAAGTGATAATCACCATTAAACATAACCAACTCAAATACTGTTACTCTGCTACACCCCTTTATTTTCTATCAACTCCCCATGGGTTTAGAAAGAATTCAGAAATTAGTTTGGGTTTGAAAGATGGGTTTTCTGGGCTCTTCATTTTTATCTGTCTTATGTCAGGAGAAAGTGTGTAAATGCTCATGGATCCGTCACTCATCCACAGTACGGGGCTAAGACAGGAGTCACAGTCAGGAAGTGGAAAATTGTGGAAGAGTCACAAAGAATTTAAATGACAAAGTAAGGCACAGGAATCAAAGTGCAAAACACCTCATTCTTCTGTTTCTATAAGTTTTATTCCAACCTTCAGCACCTGATCACCATCACCGTTCTTCCTTTCAGGTCTAGTTTCAGGGCCAGAAAAACTTTTGCCTTCATTTATTTTTAATGAGGTCCTCTGAGAAATGACACAGACCTCTGTAGAGGAACAAATATCACATTCTGCTTCTCCAGATTACATATTTTTGTTGTGTCTATTTGTAATTATGGGCCCAGTTTGTTGCAGACTGTTTACAAGATTGAATTATAAAGCTGTAAATAAGTAATTATGCACATGTTTTGTTAAGAGAAATGGAGTGCAGCACGGGGCCCATATATGAATCTCAAGGGGCCCAAAATTCTGGGACAAGTGCTGTGACGTATCACCCAACAGGATAAGCGCAAAGTGAAGGTCGCTTTCAGAGACATGAAGCTGTATGTCACTGCGAACATTTCACCAAGTCATAAAAGTTTAATGAGTGACATTTCAGAGGAGAAAAGTAGCACTTACATGTGAGTAAGGTTTTTGAGAGGCTCGAACATCTTCCTGTGAATGTTTCCAATCTCCATCCCCTCCATGCTCCTGTGAAATAGGGTTCTCTTTTAAGCACAAATTCCATTAACATCTCAAAATGCTACTCTCTTGATTCTTTTCCCCCCTGCACCAACTGTTCATTAATTTTCTCTCTTTTTCTGCAAGGTCTTCTGCAGAAATCTTTGGTGTAGAGACTGAAAAGAGAAGACCCCGTGCACTGAAGCTAGAACACAAACACAGCCTATTACTCAATTTCTGTACCCTGCTTTCTTCTGGGCTTCATGTGAATGCTGTTGATAATTAGGGGCTACAGTGTGGGGGTCTTTCACTGAGATAACTGAGGGCTCAGGGCCTCCTTAAAGCTATGAATGTCTTGTTTTTGCCTCTAAACATCTTTTAGCAACACAGGTTTTTGTACCAGACCCACCCACGCAGCCTCTCGAATGCTGTTGGACACCAGGCTCCTCTGAATGTGTTTAATATGGATGAGGAATGAGAATAATTTCCCTGTCGGTTTGCAGTGGTAAATAACTACAACTACATTTATTTTGAGCAGTGATTTTCAAACCTTTTAGTCTGACACATTTTCACCAAAACTTCCAAGTACCACCTTTGGTGGGAGGTATAAGGCAAAATCTTGGTTTAATTTTTGCATGTTTTGCCTTTTACTTTCTGTACACACAATTAGGTAACACTTTAAATTATAGCCCGCTAATTACTGAATATGTACAGAGAAAGTACCTGTTAAATAAGCCATAAGATAAAATAAGTACTGATTAAATAAAGGTAATGATACTAGAAATATGTGGTTATTACTGGGTATCTTACAAACATTATACAAATAAGGCACATGACTACATCCGAATCCATTTGTACTTCTCAGCATAATTATAGATTATAAAATTTTATTAAAATTATCACAGTTTATGCAAGTGACTATTACTGTCACTTTGTATAAATAAGGAATGCAGCTACTATTTTGAATTCACTGTTTTTGAATGTAATTATAGACCCTTTAAAATTATTTACAGTGCACCTACAGGGAAGGACATGATCAACTGCTTACATTACAGGCACAAGCAGAGTTTCATGGTGCTTTGTACTCATTAGGTTCAGGACATGTGAGCAGCAATTTAAGAAAACTTCAACTAGTTCAAAATGCTGCAGCTAGGGTCCTCACTAAAACTAGAAAATTTGAACATATCAGCCCAGTTTTATCATCACTTCATTGGCTGCCTGTTAAATTCCGCATTGACTACAAAATTTTGTTATTAACATATAAAGCTCTACATGGGCTTGCTCCTGAATATCTTCAAGATACAATTTCCTATTATGAGCCCCCACGTTCACTCAGATCACAGAATACTGGATTTTTAAATGTTCCCAGAATTCAGAAGGCCTCAGCTGGGGGAAGAGCCTTTTCTTATAAAGCCCCCCAACTCTGGAATGATCTTCCAGAAAATGTTCGGGACTCAGACACAGTCGCAATCTTCAAATGTAGGCTAAAAACTCATTTGTTTAGTTTATCATTTGGTAGCTAATGCTCCCCCATAGATAAAGGCGGCAGATCCGGGGGGTCCATGGACACAGGGAATTATAGTATACTGAGACGCTGGTGCTGTCGTCCCGCCGCTTCTCGCGATCACTCAGGTTTGTTGACGGTGGAGCGGAGGGATGCCAGTGTTTCAGGATGCTCCCGTGTCTGTGTGTCCTCCTGGTTCTCTCCTTTTAGTTAATGCTGTCATAGTCAGATCTGCCGGAGTCATTAGCCACACTCTGGAAATTTTCATATTTTCTACTTTACAAACACAAAACAGTTCAAAACTAATTCCATCCCTTTACATCTTTCCGAGTAAACGACTGCCAACTGTCTGTCTGGACACTGATGGATGACTGTCGAGATCCTCCTCCACGCTTCAGACCAGCTGCCCACGCTCCAGCAACCACCAAGTGCCTTGAAGCTGTCCCTACACTGAAGTTCTCATGGACTACTAACTATCATCACCAGTAGATTGACCAGAGGAGGATGGGTCACCCCTTGTGAGCCTTGGTTCCTCCCAAGGTTTCTTCCTCAGCTGGGGGAGTTTTTCCTTGCCACTGTCGCCCCTGGCTTGCTCACTTGAGGGTTTTACATTTGTCTTTACATTTCATGTCAAATCTTGTCTTACTGGAATTCTGTGAAGCTGCTTTGTGACAACATCAGTTGTGAAAAGCGCTATATAAATAAATTTGATTTGATTTGATTTGATTTACCACAGTAATCATCATCACATACTTTGGAGATATTTTACACTGTTTAGCCTATACGTATTAAGACATTATATGAACATAGCTGACTAATGATGAAATAGATGTTTCTCTTCTGGTCTTTTTCCTTTTTTGTAAAATGTTTGTAAGATACTCAGTAATAAACACATATTTCTAGTAGCATACCCTTTATTTACTCAGTACGTATTGTATCTTAACAGGTACTTACTCTGTACTTACCCAGTAATTAGTAGGCTGTAATTTAGTGGTACCCAAAATTATTCTAAAATAATTACTAAAATTAGAGAGATAACACATTTATGAAAACATATAAACTTTTTTGCTTAAAGATATTAAGCAGGTGCTTACAGCAGTTCTTGGTGCTTGTATCAGGAGGTGAAGGATGCAAACAACATTTTGGGACATTTTTTTTCATTTTCTTCTATTTTGTCTTCATGTGTACAGAATTCTTTTGGTCTCAGCATGTTTTTTCTCGCTCACATCTTCCTCTACGCCTTTACTTACATGCAGTAAGGTGCTGAAACTGGGCTTTCTTTGGATTTCTATGAATTTCACAAAATACTGGGGGATCTCGTTTGCTTCCTCTGTGGAAAACCACAGGGGAACACCTGCTCTGCCCCCCTTGCCACCTTCCCTTACAGACGAAAAAAAAAAGCTGTGTATGTGTAGCCTATAATGTATTTGTATTAACACAAAAAAAATTAATTAAGGGTTAATTCCTTAATTATAGCAAATTTTTCAAAGTCATCTGGCGTACCACCTCTTGCTGCTTCGCATACCACCAGTGGTAAGCGTACCACAGTTTGAGAACCACTAACATAGAGCAACACACTGTCAAGCACAAAGCACTGGAAAAACACTGGACAGTTCTGAGAGAGAGACAGAGACAGACAGACAGTATTATTATTATTATTATTATTATTATTATTATTATTATTAGCCCTGTGAAGGACTGGTGCCCCCTCCAGGATGTGTTCCCGCCTTGCGCCCAATGATTCCAGGTAGACTCTGGACCCACTGCGACCCTGAACTGGATAAGCTCTTACAGATAATGAATGAATGAATGAATGAATGAAAGGATTATTATTATTATTATTATTAGAGGCATCCCTCATGTGTCTGAGTGGTCCAGAGTGCTCAGGTGTTCTGTTGGGGCTTTTGCGTGTATGGAGGTATTTTTGAAAACCCTGACAATGTGGATAAATACAGCATTTCTGAATACAGTCTTAATGTATCTAAATAATCCAATGATTCTTGTCCTCAGACTCAGACAGTGAAGGGCTGAGGTTTTCCGGGTTCACAGAACGTGTCCAATTTTTTTTACATCAAAACACAACATAATAATGTTAAAGGCCTTTTCATAATTCATACTTCACCCACTGATGCCCTCTGACCCTTGCCAGAGCCATGTGAGTAATGAAATCATAAATGACTCACAAAGACTTTAATTTGTGCAGCTGGTGGAAATGGTCCATTTGCAGGTCCTGGATGGGGTTGTTTGAAATATTCCTGTGAAGCGAGAGAAGAGAAATCTGCCATCAGATTGGAACACATTCAGAGATCGTTCAGACAGACACAGCTGAACAATGCAGCAGCTGAAGGTGCTCTGGGAATTTGAAGATTGGTTTTAAAGTGCCATCATGAATATAAACGATGAGATGAGCAGTGAGAAACTCACAACTGTAACAAGTCGCTGAGATTCACTAAGAGATTTGGAGGGATGTTCTGGATTCTGTTACTAGACAAGTCTCTGCAGAGAGAGAGAGAGAGAGAGAGATTACTTGACCACACAGTCTATACCCAAACTGAGATCTACCCTGCCAAAATACAGACTCAGTGCCAACGGCCTGGCCACAAAGACGGGCAGACACAGGAAGACAGAGAGCAGAGAGAGTCAGTACTGCCCTCTGAACAGGTCTGAGACAGAGCTGCAGTTTCTCAACTGAGTGCAAATTTCATAATTTACACTAGGGGGCACTGGTGTTGGACATGCTCCTTTGCCTCTTACTTCACGAAGTGGAACAGTCATTCTACCTCCTACAGCACCCGCAAAAGAATTTTCTTGAATGTCTCGCAGTACAAACTTAAGCCCAAAAGATGGCTCCTCTACTTCCTCCTGTACTTCATTTCTATGTTCCAGGAAATGGGAAATGACAGTTAGGAAGCTAGGGGAATAAATGACGAAGCATCCCCATTTGAATCTGATTTTGCCACTGTGGTACCTGGACGCTAAGGTAATGTAAACCCTGACTCTTCCGTTTTTAATGAGGAACGGTTAGTTACACCTTAAGACACCGTTCTAAGCCCACATTACCTAAGTGTCCAGTTCCACTCCAGTAATGTCAACCCTAACTCTTGATTTTTTTTAAGGGGGGATGGTTAGTTCCAATGGTTTCCACTAACTCCTAACTCTCTTAAGGGGGAACTTCTAATTCCACCTTTACTGACCATTCTAAACCCACCAAACCGTCCTGCTTCCACTTCGGTAATGTTAACCCTAACTCCTAGCATTTTAAGGTGGAATGGCTAATTACACCCTAATGGACCGTTCTAGACCCACATTACCAAAACATCACCTGAACACTTAGGTAATGAATTCCCCTAACCTCTGGCACTGTCCACTCATTGGTCAACCAGTTGACCGGTGGAAAAGGTAAGTGCAGAACAGATGGGTCAGAGTCAATAACAAAGACATGGTGCATGTAATGCGAAACCCCAAGTATTCACTTGAAATCATAGCAATACAGGACAGCTCAGACATGCCCAAAGTGTCAAACGAAACCTGGGGAAACACGCCACCTAAGGTTGCAGTACCATGCCACGTTGGTAATGTCCTCAATCATAATGTCTATGGGAAATCCTATTCAAAGTTATAAGCATGAGCCGGCATTAAATCCCCTAACCACAGTCTGAGAGACAGTGAGTGTCCACACTAGTGCAGAGCGTCCAGGCCTGCCACAGTCTGAGGGACTATTTTGGGTTATTGTTATTAATGTTGTTATTTTTATTGTTGTTTTTATTCTTGTAAGCATATGGACTACATTTATCTGTTTATTTGCCATGCCAATAAAGCACCTTTGAATCTGAATTTGAGAGAGACAGATGACAGAGGAAGTTTACTTTCAGTCTCACATTAATGAGTCCTCTAATGAAGTTAATCCTTGCTGCTGCATCTCTGACACTGTACAGAGTGTGTGGACAGAGGATAGAGGGGACAGTGGACAGAGCATGTGGACAGCAGATAGAGGGGACAGTGGACAGAGCGTGGGTACCCAGGATAGAGAGTACAGTGGACAGAGCATATGGACAGAGTATAGAGAGGACAATGGACAGAGGGTGTGGACAGAGCAGAGTGTGTGGACAGAGGATAGAGAGGACAGTGGACAGAGGGTGTGGACAGAGTATATAGAGGACAGTGGACAGAGAATAGAGAGGACAGTGGACAGAGCATAGAGAGGACAGTGGACAGAGGATAGAGAGGACAGTGAATAGAGGGGGTATTTTTAAAACTGGATAGGGAATTTTGACCCTAACCTAAAACTCTTTTCCTGGGCAAAGGAGCAGTGTGTGTGTGTTTGTGTATGAGAGAGAGAGAGAGAGAGAGAGAGAGAAAGGTAATGATTTATTCAGGTTAAGAACCCACAGCTCTCCTAATCGGCGGAGCACAGAGAACGCCTGCTCATGGATGTGATTAATTCTGTTTCTCTGGAGGACTCTGAGAGAGAGAGAGAGAGAGAGAGAGAGAGAGAGAGAGAGAGAGAGAGAAGCAGAGATAGAAACATACAGAGAGAGAAAAGAGGAATGTATACAAACACAAAGAATATTTATCGCTCTGAAAATAATCAGCTGTGTTATCATTTATTAAACTGCATTTACATATAGATTATAAATGACACAGTTAACTATTTTCCATTATATATATGTGTGTAAATATATGTTTGTGTACACAAATATACGTTTCCTTTTGGTTTTGTTTTTTTAAGCGTGAGAGATAGAGGGAGACAGACAGAGACAGAAAGAGAAAGAGAGCCAGATAGAGTGAATGAGAGAGGGCTTATTGTGATGATAGTTTAGAGAGAGGGGGTTCTTACAGCACTGTGAGCATGTTACAGGACGAGAAGGTTGTGTTCTCTATCGAATCCAACTGGTTCCCCTCCATGTCTCTGCGAAAAACACAACAACAGATCTCCATCAGAAGAACAGCTGCTCCACTCTCAAGTGACTTCCTACATCCTCCACACCTCCGTACCCTGACCTTAAACCCTAGCCCTAACCCCACACTCAGAGCCCTCAGGAGCATCACACTCACAGCCAGTTCAACCGTGGCATCTCCAGGCAAACATCTTCCAGCTTCATCAGGGCATTATCCAACAGAACACTGTAAAGCACACACACACTTTAATACAATCTCGGGATATGAAATATATGTGTAACTTATTGGTGCAAAACCCAGGCTCTGGACTGAAAGGTTGGTTTGATTCCAGCACTGTCCTCCTCCCTCCATGACTGAGGGGCACCGAACCCACAACTACTCCCTGGGCACCTGGGAATACACTCTGGGGTGCATTCACAGCCCCCGGTGCACTAGTGTGTGTGTCTATATGTATGTATGTGTGTGTGTGTGTGTGTGTGTGTGTTAATATGTAGGTGTGTGTATGTGGATGTGTCTTAAATAATAGAACACTTTTTAACCTCAGATTAAGCTCAAACAGCAGCAGAGACTCACAGCAGGATGAGGGAGCGCAGGCCGGTGAAGGTCAGGGAGGAAACCTGCTGGATTTTGTTGTTTTCCAGGATCCTGGTCAGAGATATGGAGAGAACACAGAGCTCGTTAATAAACACAAACACATAGTGAGTCGGGGCAGACCCTGTCAAGCTCTCATTCAGGAAAACATGAAGCACAGTGTTTACAATTCACAGGTGTTTATTCGGGAAGAAGACAGAACAGAAATAAGCACCAGGAGCCCTAGCAGGGTTACCACTCCACTCCCAGGTAACAATATAGAACTCCATTGCTGTTCCACACACCAGAGGAACTCCATCACTCCAGAGAACACAGTTCCACTGTTGCATAGCACAATGCTGGGGGACTTCATAGCCCTCAGTGAAAAGACCTGTGACCAGGTCGAGTGTCCACAGATGGGTGTTTCTTAGAGAAATGTAAAGTACTTACAGCCATTCGACTTTGTGCAGGTCCTGGAAAACTCCGGGCACCAGGCTTGAGATTTGATTGTGGCTCAAATACCTGCAAAAAAAAAAAAAAAAAAAGAGTTAAGGCCTTCTGCTCAGTCTCACAGAATCAATCCCTCACTACACCCCCATTACATTCATACTACACACCCTCCACTACACCACCTCATTACACCCCCACAAACCCCACCAGTACACGGCAGCAACACTCACCCACTACCTCACCCCACAACACCACTCCACTACACCTCCACTACACCCCCCACCCCCACTATACTACAAATTCCTTGGCCTCCGTGTCTGAAATGATCAGGTGCTCACAGGCGTGTGAGGTTGTAAAGGCCCCGAAAAGCATGAAGTTCCACCACTCTGACTCGGTTGTGCTGCAGGTATCTGAAAGAAACATTCAAAGAGGGAACAGTGTCAGAAGAGTCTTTGTCTCAAACTATCATCATTTTGCTGCACTGTGAATTTTAAACTGGTGTAAGAAGTTTATGATTGTTATTTCTCTATAACTACACTCTATGGACAACTGCTGCCCACATCTGGTACTGAGTATGATAACGTGAATTTTACGAGTAGCTCCAGAGTGTCCCATTACATTTTAGGCAACAAAAATTACTGCCTGAGAACATCTATGTGCATCATAGAGCAGCTGAATT
The DNA here is from genome assembly GCF_029633855.1 of Hoplias malabaricus. Lineage (NCBI taxonomy): Eukaryota > Metazoa > Chordata > Actinopteri > Characiformes > Erythrinidae > Hoplias > Hoplias malabaricus. The sequence goes on along the minus strand of NC_089816.1, from coordinate 18,624,606 downwards.
CATTAAGTAAGGAGTGTCTGCAGAGTGTGGGACATATTAATGGACACATATCGAGCTCAGACTGAACTGTTTGTATCTTCTGGGAAACCTGTGGCTCTTTGGTTTATTTCTAAAATCTTTCAGAAATCATGTTGACTTCACACTGTGGCAGATTGTGTTTTTATTTATTTCCAGTTAATACTCATGTAAGGGTAATGTCAAGGGTTAATTGGGGAATGTCACTGTAGCCCTATAAGAAGGGGGAGTAGGAGGACTTAGTGATTCGTTTGCCCTGCTTGCCCCCCCCCCACCCCCACCTTTCCGGTGAACTTGACATTCCTGTCGTTGGCTTGGCGTGGTGGATTCAGGTACAACTGCAACGATTTGTGTGTTTTAATTATTTTAGGTCGGTATATTTTTCCCTATTTGTGTGGGTTTACAATGTGTGGAGTAACGGGGTGATTTTTGTGTGTATTTAGTAGTGATTGCTGTGGGTGTTGTGCCATGGTGTCACGCCTTCGTCCTGTCAGTCTGTTGTCCCCGCCATGTGCTTTATTCGCACATGGCTATGTTTTGTTTATATCCTTGTCTCCGCCCTCGTCCCGCCTCCTCGTCCGTGTCATGTGTTAGCCCTTCCTCGTTATCTGTCCAGGTGTGTCTCGTTTGTGTCTGTATTTAAGCCCTCTTGTGTCACGTCTTGTTTGTCGTTCATTCACATTCTCATTTCACATTTCTCCCAAGTCTAGTCAGTCGTGTTTTCTGTCTGTCTCCGAAGTTTCCTCTGTCGTCGTTTCGCTTTGTTGTCCGTCTGTCCCCGTTTACCCTGTTTATTTCTTAGTCTGTAGTTTAGTCTGTTTTCCTTATGTTTAAAGTCTGTTTTGTTATTTTCAGTTAAAATAAACGTATACCGCCTCACCTCCGTAGCTCTGAGGTCTGAGGCTAACAGGGGCGCACCTCGAGGGGATCTAATGGGTGTGCCTGTGAAACCCCCTAAACCCTTTACAGCTCCTGTCTCCCGCCGCTCCTGTCTCGGTGAGGGCGGCACCCGCCGCTCCTGTCTCGGTGAGGGCGGCACCCGCCGCTCCTGTCTCGGTGAGGGCGGCACCCGCCGCTCCTGTCTCGGTGAGGGCGGCACCCGCCGCTCCTGTCTCGGTGAGGGCGGCACCCGCCGCTCCTGTCTCGGTGATGGCGGCACCCGCCGCTCCTGTCTCGGTGAGGGCGGCACCCGCCGCTCCTGTCTCGGTGAGGGCGGCACCCGCCGCTCCTGTCTCGGTGAGGGCGGCACCCGCCGCTCCTGTCTCGGTGATGGCGGCACCCGCCGCTCCTGTCTCGGTGACTATGGCGGCACCCGCCGCTCCTGTCTCGGTGACTATGGCGGCACCCGCCGCTCCTGTCTCGGTGACTATGGCGGCACCCGCCGCTCCTGTCTCGGTGACTATGGCGGCACCCGCCGCTCCTGTCTCGGTGACTAAGGCGGCACCCGCCGCTCCTGTCTCGGTGACTATGGCGGCACCCGCCGCTCCTGTCTCGGTGACTATGGCGGCACCCGCCGCTCCTGTCTCGGTGACTATGGCGGCACCCGCCGCTCCTGTCTCGGTGACTATGGCGGCACCCGCCGCTCCTGTCTCGGTGACTAAGGCGGCACCCGCCGCTCCTGTCTCGGTGACTAAGGCGGCACCCGCCGCTCCTGTCTCGGTGACTATGGCGGCACCCGCCGCTCCTGTCTCGGTGACTATGGCGGCACCCGCCGCTCCTGTCTCGGTGACTATGGCGGCACCCGCCGCTCCTGTCTCGGTGACTATGGCGGCACCCGCCGCTCCTGTCTCGGTGACTATGGCGGCACCCGCCGCTCCTGTCTCGGTGACTGTGGCTACGGCCTCTCCTGTCCCCGTGACTGTGGCTACGGCCTCTCCTGTCCATGTCCGTAGGTCGGCCCGAAGGACTTCAGGGCCGATCCCCAGAACTGTGCCCAGGCTGGTTCCTCAGAATGCCCCACAGACATTAGCCAGTCCTGGGCACCCCCCTGTTATATTGGTTCCCCTGTCTGTCCCTGTTTTGGTTCCTGTCTCTGTCCTTGTCCCAGTACCCATGTCAGCTTTTGTCTCTGTCCCGGTCCCGGTCACTGTGTTTGTGTCAGTCCCTGTAAATGTTTTTGTACCTGTTCCCCTGCCAAGTCCAGTCCAGTCCCCTGTCAGCCCTGTCCAGTCTATGTTTCAACCCCCGGTTCAGTCCCCTGTTAGTCCTGTCCAGTCTAGGTTTCAACCCCCGGTTCAGTCCCCTGTTAGTCCTGTCCAGTCTCCGTTTCAACCCTCTGTCCTGTCTCATGTCCAATCCCCTGTTACTCCTGTCCAGTCCCCATTTCAACCCTCTGTCTTGTCTCACGTCCAGTTCCCGTATCCGTCCAATGTCCAGTCACCTGTCTTGTCTCCGGTCCAGTATCCCTTTCAATCCCCTGTCCAGTCTCCAGTCCCGTCTCCGTTTCAGTCTAGTGTCATGTCACCTGTCCTGTCTTCTGTCCAGTCATGTACCCCTGTCCAGTCACATACCCCTGTCCAGTTTAATGTTCCTATCCTGTCCAGTGTCTTGTCACCAGTCTCTGCTCCCGTTCAGTCCCAGCACTCAGTCCCGTCATCTGTCCTGTCTCCGGTCCAGTCCTTGTTCCCTTCCAGTGTCTTGTCTAATGTAAAGCACCCCATCCAGTCTCATGTGTCCAGTCCATTCCAGTCTTCTGTTACCTCCCTTTGTCAGTCACCTGTCATGTCCCATGTCCCGTCTCGTATATTCGGTCCTGTTGTGTCCCCAGCTCCAGTGTCTGTTCCCGTATTGTCCTGAGTCCTGTCACCCGTTGGTTTGTTGTCCTGTCTTGTTTTCCGTGCCCTCTCCTGTGCCAGCTCCTGGGGGGTTTAGGAGTACGCGCCCGGGAGTTGCGCGTTCTTGGGGGGGGAATCTGTCACGACTTCGTCCTGTCAGTCTGTTGTCCCCGCCATGTGCTTTATTCGCACATGGCTATGTTTTGTTTATATCCTTGTCTCCGCCCTCGTCCCGCCTCCTCGTCCGTGTCATGTGTTAGCCCGTCCTCGTTATCTGTCCAGGTGTGTCTCGTTTGTGTCTGTATTTAAGCCCTCTTGTGTCACATCTTGTTTGTCGTTCATTCACATTCTCATTTCACATTTCTCCCAAGTCTAGTCAGTCGTGTTTTCTGTCTGTCTCCGAAGTTTCCTCTGTCGTCGTTTCGCTTTGTTGTCCGTCTGTCCCCGTTTACCCTGTTTATTTCTTAGTGTGTAGTTTAGTCTGTTTTCCTTATGTTTAAAGTCTGTTTTGTTATTTTCAGTTAAAATAAACGTATACCGTGTTTTAGCGAGTGCGTCCGCCTCCCTCAATCCACCCCTCGTTCCTGACACATGGTCTGAGGCCTTTATTCATTCTCTGCTTCGCATCGTTGCTGCTCTGTGCTTTGCATCTTCACTATTTTGCTGCTTCACAGCTTAATTCCAGCTAGGCATGTTCCCTGTCTCTAAGAATATTTCCAGTTGTCTTTTCTATTTACATTCTATATTTCGTTAGAATCGTCACACTGCCACCTGCTCCTTCTCTTCTATCGGTTGTCACACCTCCGTGCCAACAGAAATGGATAAACTCCTTTTAAATTCCCCTAGCTGCTGCTCCTCTCGAGGTGCTGCTGTTTTCTCCACGTCTTGGTTAAGTCGTGCTGCTGCGCTGTTATAGATTCGTATCACTTGCGGGTCTGTTAAATCGTTTTGTTTGTTTATTTGTGGTCATTTTCTTTTTGTTTCGTTTTCAAGTTTATTGTGCGACAACTGTTTTTTTTTTTGGTAAATGTTGCTTTTCTCTTGTGTTAAGTTTCCTTTCTATTTTGTTCGATTATTTGTGTCAATTTTTGGGTTGAGTTAGCTGGTTATATACCAGTTTTGGGCTTGCTCATTTTCTTTTCTTATTATTTTTCGTGTGGTCTTTGAGTGTATACTGTCCTTATTGACTTTCATTTGTTTATTTTGGTTTTGTTGTAATTGGTTATTTCTTGAGTTTGTCAATTTTGACTGATTTTTATTGAATGTTGATCTATTAATTTAAAAGCTGCAGCTAAAGTCTTTTAGTGTTTTAGGTTAATGTTTGAATGTGTACTGAAATAAAATCATCTTATTGTGAGAATAAAATTGAGTGTGGACAATTGGTATCTGTCTCCAACAAATGAACCTGGGTTGCCTGGCTAGTTTTACTAGTCTTATTTCCTGAGATGAAATTCCTCAGGTGGTAGTCGGACTATAATCACAGGGTATTTTTTATATATATAACCCATTCTGTTAGTGGGTATTATCCCTCTTATGACCATTAGGGTTTGGTGATTTAAGGGGTAGGAGGTAGGCCGTGTCACAACACGATCACAGAAGTCTCTCACTGAAGTGTTTAAATTTGAATGAGTATGGGTGTGATCTGAGAGCAAAGGAAATATGTGATTTTACCCTGTTTTAACTTTTTCTTTCAAGTGGACATGCACAATACTGAAAATCAATCAGAACACGAGGAGGAACTGCAAACAGCCTGAGGTCCTGGGTCTGAAATCACAGACGAAGTAACGGAACATGACAGAAAACAGTCGGCAGAAGAACTCTGGACAGTGACGTGCATCCCTGACTAACTTAGGGTGAATAAGCAAAGAGCCGTCAGTGTGTAAAACAATGACGGGTCCTTAATTAAGAATTAATGCTGTTTCTTTTAAAGTGACAGGTTCTGAGGATTTACCATGGGCCACACGGTGAGTGGCCACTAATAAAATCTGTGCGTGAGCTGAAACCTAATCAGATCAAATGCTTGTTGTGCTGCTGTGGGTCCTCATTGATATTCCCTGAGCATTTGGCATTGCTCCTCATAAGTTTGCTTTGTATCTCCACAACAGTGCCTCCGTCTACCACAAGATTAAAGACTCTATATAAATTGGAACTGAGAGAAGGGAAACTTCCCTTTTGTTTTATTTACATGAGGCTTGTTTTGTTTTTGTTTGTTGTTATTCTGGATGAATGCAGATATTGTTTTATTTCTGGAAAGAGTGTTGAATTCTGCTTTTCTGCAGGTAGCAAATGTGCAGCATTAAATGAGTGTTTTGCCACCAGTAACAGGACCCTACTGAGTATAAGAACATGACGTTTTTACTTTGTTACAGAACTAATATCTGTCTATTTGACCGTCAGTGTATCGGTCACTAGTCTGACGCCAGATTTAACTTCGTGCAACACCTGACACGAGTTCTCCAGTGAGATCGGATGCTGACACTGGACAATTAGATCTGGATTATAAATACCACTCTAACTCATCCCACGTGTTCTGAAGGGTGCTCAGTCTCTCCTGAGAACACAGTTCCCCTGCTCCACAGCCATCACTGGAGTTCAGGTCAGTATGGGGGTTAGTCCAGAATTAAATTAATCTCAGAGTGAGACAGACTCACAGCTTCTGAAGATTCTGGTACTTAAAAAACATGTCAGCATTCAGCTTCCCCATCCGGTTCCTCTGCAAAGACCTGGAGAGTGAGAGGAAGACACAGAGAGAGAGAGAGAGAGAGAGAGAGAGAGAGAGAGAGAGAGAGAAAAGGAGGAGAGTGATTTAGGATAAACATACGAAGTCCAAAGTACAAAATGTTTGGAAACAGTTCTCAACAAAATGAATCCAAGCTGATACTTAAAATGTATTTAATAATTTAAAACAAAATATTTAAATAATTAATCATTTGGAATAAATATGTGGACTGGTCCCTAACAGGATTAGGGTCTAACAGGAGAATGGACACACAGCTACTGGCCAAAGCAGAGCAGTGTTAAACATCAGATCCGTCAGTCTCTGTCTGTCAGCTGATAGAAGAATGAGGCTGTGTATGTGTGTGTGGGTTTCTTCATAATTATATGAAGAAATTACACTTTTAAACCAAAACATTAGGACAACCTGTCTGACTGATGGTTAATTTGTTGATTGAGATTGTGCTGGAGGCGTCTGAGTTCAGTTCATTACAATTTACACATTTGGCTCTGAACTGACGAATCAGCATGGCCAGAGTAAGGCATGCCAGGCCTTTGCTGAAAGCTATGCTCACAATTATACGAGCCCCAGTTGGAAGCTCTTAGAGTGAGCAGGAGAGCCACGGCTGTTTTGCGTGGAGAATAATTTGATAAAATTACATTTAATTTCATGCTCAAAAATAAAGTAAATGCAAAGCACCCATGAAATTGAAAGCCGACCACAGCAGGCACAATCTGCTCTGGTTTTCACGGGGGAAAAGCTTATATGACACTTTCATCTCACATTCAGAAGAAAGTGAAGTGGGACAGGAAAAACTTTAATTTTTAACAGACAGACAACTGTCGTGTCCTGACCCATCGTGGTTCTGGAGCTGTACCAATCAGGCCCAGGCCTCATTTTTTCCACCGTAATCGCCAGTCGTTATTTCAGGAGGGGTGCTTTTAGGAGGTATATTTTAGGTTCTGGATTATCTGTGTGTGTGTGTATGTATATTTGGACCAGTGTACGGTTCTGAGAACGCTCCCTACTCAAGGTGGCAGAACTCACATCATAGTGACATTAATGGAGACAAAGGGGACATCTTTATAGTGAGCACCATCACAGTCCAACTCCAGATCCCTGCACTGACACCCAGCTGGAACAGGGCCAAGTACTGCAGGACAGACAGACACAGAGAGAGAGACCAAGACAGAGAGACAGACAGACAAACATAGAGACAGACAGATGGACAGATGAGCAGAGGGACAGATAGACATTCAACTTCAAAGCTGAATTCGAGAAGTATTCACCCAGAATTTCTTAGGAAATCACTGCCTTCCTGCTGCACGGATTACACAAAACAAAAGGAAACAGTCTAGGATTAATTTTCTAATAAGGTGATCTTAAAGTAAATGCCTTTCATTGGCTGCTGAAATAGGAACTGGTCTCCTCCTCTGAAATTTCATGAAGCCAGTTTCAGAATCTTCCTAAAATTTTATGTGCTTCGGCTTCACACTCTTAAAATAAAAGTGGTAGTAAAGAAGATGTGCTGCAGAAAAACTTCTGACTCTCACTTATCATCTGACTCTGGTCCAAAGCATAATTTCTCCTCAGAGATTAATTTAATTTGTGCATGGTGCTGGTTAAAAATGTACAACATATACTTAACAAAATAAACCCTTGGATTTCTATTGTGATTAAAGCCACAGTGTTTCACGTCACTGACTAAAAGCAGGGAGTCTGTGAATCTGAGTTAGTGGAGGGTATGATGGAGACATAGGAGATTACAAAGAAAAAGGCTGAATATATTAAATTAAGGAACAACCCACTGGGACCCAGTAGTTCTCCTGTGGCTTTGCTTTAAAGAACCACTTGAGTACAGTTTGCACACCTTTGTTTTCTGCTGCGGTGTTTTGGAGAAATCATACTCACAACACACGTTAGATTTGGTCCCAAGGTCATTGCTGGGGTTTCCAAAATATTTGTCAAACAAATGAGGCCAGCCATTGTTGTCTCCTGGAGGAAAAAGAGATCATTACAATACAATGTTTCCGAAGCTTGACTGAGAAAGTTCTCTGGTACTTATTGCCTCCTGCATCCGCAAAAATGCAAATGTGAAGTATATGAAGCCCAAACCCAAATTGTGGTGTCCTCAGTGTCAGTCTGCAGAGTCTGATAAATTGAAAACAAGTTAGTGCTATTCTTTTAAACTCAAATTTCTGTCACCTGCCAGTAACTTTAACACAATGAGAAAGTGAACCATGAAGGAACGATACTTTACAGGACTCCAGGATATATCTATGACCCGTGTACAGACTTTACGGCGCTTATGGGTCAGTCCAAGGATGGTTCTGTGCTTCGGTTCCACACTTACTAGTTTTCTAACAACATTTTTGTTCTGTTCAGTTGCTTGTGCTGGAGCTGGTAATAGTTCCTTTAAACTAGTGAAACTTTTAAAAATGGGCCAAAGTTGACATATTTGGACATCACAGGTTCATTAGTTCCAGATCAGCAAGATTATAGGCTCAGAAAGGCACGTTTTTCTGGCTGAGAACCCATGAGTTTCGGCACCATTCAAGTGGAAATGTGCTGACTCTCCAATAAGGAATAGAACACATGATGTGTGTATCACTGTGAATAACACCACGGCTGTTATTCATGTGGCACCAGGACTTTTTTGCAGTATGAATCAAGGTCAAATGATGCACTAGCGGTACACCACTGAAAATGTGAATAAAAAGATGTTGTATATGAAACAAATTCCATCCTGTTTTCAGCTTTTCTTCTGTCACAGCATAATAGCAATCATCCCTCAGTGACGGCTGGGGACAGTTGAAGGTAGCAGGAAACTGTTGAAATGGAAGCTCTATCATTTAAATCTGATCATTTAGAAATGTTAAAATTAATGTGTAAAAGGAAAATGGGACAAACCCTGCAACCTCCAGCTGATGCTTTCAAAGAAAACATCATCACTTTAGTTTTTAATATTTAAGTAATATTTGCAAAACTAATATAACCTCTGCTACAAGAAATAGAGACTTTCTTTCCAAATAGATTCTGTAACAAATTAATCTTTGCTTGTATCTGTTTGTGCATCTGGCAGTATACCTCTATTGGGCAGGTTTCTGATCAGCCAGAAGGCCTTTACAGGAAAGAGATTTTATTGCTGAATTATTATTTTTTTAATACTTAAAATGTTGAGGGGGCAAAATGTCAAATGTCCCCAGCAGGATAAGGGATAGCTTTAATTGTGTAATGTTTCTTTCAGGGAACAAAGCTCCTTCTGTTTCACACTGTATTTAACCTGCAGCTCAGCCTGGTGCAGCAACAAAACATGACAGACTGCAACTATCATCTGTGTGTCACAAAAACTCCAGATATTGTCACACCTTTACACCCAGAACTTCACAGACACTCTCTGATTAACATCGGCTTCATGTCTCACTGGAAAATTTGAGTGTTTTCTCAATCCTTCAGAACTCTTCTACACATCACATCACAATCTTTTCATTATTTCACTTCCAGGTGAAACAGCTAAGATTCACTCAGTTTTCTGTATTAAGAATTAAATTGAATTATAATGAAATATTATTTAATGATTCAGTTCTGTGTCATGCCTTTATCCTAGTGATGATATGTGTAGCAGTTGTTCTGGTCCAGGTTGAGATGTAGAAAAATGAAGGAATGTTAGGGGCCTTGCCCAAAGCTCCTACAGAGAACAGGTACATAACTCAGTCTAGGTACAGAGTGATGCATTTACCTAAGCAGGGAGTTGAACCCCAGTCTGTGTGCAGGATGTTAACAACTACACTACACCACACCAAGCTAATCAATGCATAAAGGAAGGTCTGGAAATGACTCAAACCCTTTTCACACTGGAGGAGATAAGTGTGTCACAGTACACATCATTAATTCCAGTCATTAACAAATGCATCTAGGCAGATATCCTTCATATAGGTGTTGTGGAGTGAGCGGCATGAAATAATCTTTGTTACTTACACCACTGCTCACCTGGCTCACTACCGATAAACTGGACAGGGTCAACAAACAATGGAAAAGCAGAGACAACTCCAACACTTCAAGAAGTCCTTTAACGCTCCATAGCCAACAGGGTGGCCTTTTTACATGCTACTGTGCCAAAGGAACCCAAATAAAAACAACAATGAACCATACTGGAATGCAACAGTATACAGAGAAGAGAAAGAATGCTCCACGAAGTGCAGTGCTCTACTAGCTGTTGTTTCTAAAACATGAAGGACACCTTCAGCAGGTCTTCACACTTTTCTCTGTGCATGGCTCACACAGAGAGAAAAACCCAGGATTTCTTCCTCACTGCTGGTGTAAAATAACTCGGTCTTTCTCAGGTAGGAACACAGCTTGTACATTAAAATAGTCTGATAAAATCCCACAGGTCTTTGTTTTAACTGTGGCTTACTGAGTTCAGCAAGGATAGGGGTTTATCACATGCCTGAGTATAAACATATTCAACCCAGTGCTGACACTATAACAGACCTCCAGATGAAGTTTTTCACACACACACACACACACACATATATATATATATAGAAAGAGAGAGAGAGGGAGGTTCTCTTTTTCAGAAAAGACACAATTTCTTGAGGACAGTGACAGAATCCACTGAAGCATTCTTTTCCCTGCATTCAAATAAAATATCTCAGAAGATGCAGACAGACAGGGAGAAGATCAAGTAAATCAATAAATAAATCAAGACCCCAGCACAGAGGAACACACAGAAAACACATATCAGAATTCAGGCAATGAACCCCCTAAAAACAGACAGAAATAGAGGGCATAAACACACAAGATCAAGTGACACACAGCTGGGAAATATTATAGCACCTAGGAAAGAGATGAGAAGGTGAGCAGATGGGGGTGGGGGGATACATAACAGAACACAGGGGAAAATAAGTACTTCAAAAAAGACACAATACAAAATGAGACACAGAACCTGATAATGTTCTTGGTTTGATCTATATCCATTCACCAGCAACCTGGTCCACAGCTCAAACAAAACGATTCTAGAACACACAATAATACCCATTTCTGACCACAAAATTGTTCTGCAGAACGTGGCAGTAGCTCCTCAAAATCCCTACAGCTTATTTTTCAGCCCATTAATCTTTATTCCTGTAAATAACACTGGCCTCACCATTTTTACAATCTTAACTGGGCCCCATTTGATCACCCATCATGCTTTCTCACATTCTGTCCTCAGCCACGTTCTCTCTATACATCAGGCTCTATACATCCTTCACCCAGGCTGGACCACTCCCAACACAAACGTGAGGTGACACAAGCATCACTGCCACTCCAGGCCAAAAATTATGTCCCACCCAGAACGTCCAGTAGCACGTTTCACATCAGCACCACAGTTTTATTCAGAGAATCACTGCCCTAAAGGAACAGCATTCTCTTCATGACGCTGGCCAGCAAAGTCTAACATCAGCAGCTTCTTTATTGTATTTGCAAATATTCTCCTTGTGTCTTTTTTTTTCTTCATCTGCATGTTTCTTCTCTCTGGATCCACATCCTTTCAGACCCATAGTGCTGAGCTGTTATTCTAGGGTGGAAGGACAGACCATTGTGATTTTGGTCAGATCTGGATGTTGATGTAATGGAAAAAGTTTTGGTGTGTTGCCAGGATACTGGCAGCTGTTGAGTCCAACTTTTTCTTTTTTATACCAAATCTAATCTAATCAAAAATGAATAAGGCATTATCTCATTTTCTTTTTTGTCTCCGAGTTTGGAGAGTACAGTAGATATAATACTTTCGTTTTTTGAGTACAATAACAGGTCTGGAATCTTCAGGAAGAGACTGTGTCTAATTTTTTTCAGCTCTTGAGGTTCAAAGACTTCAGAATGACAAATGGTTTTGTAGTAGAACCCCACTGAGAATAATCGCTATGTTATTCCCCTCCCTATCCATACAATGAAAGAAAGAGCAGATGACCGAGTTCAGGTGGAAACCTTCATCTCCATCTTACTGAGAGTCAGGGGTTTCTCTTCAGCTTCAGCCCTCAAACTCCCCACCTTCTCCATCACTCTCATTCCAAGAACACTCCTTTTTTTTGTCAAAGCATTGGAAAAATTCACTCCTCCGGAATTCTCCTTTTGATTCCAAATTACTCTATGAGAAGTGGCAATAGTTAAGATGTAGAAACCTGTGCTAAACTGATCGGAATTATTTCCTCACAGAGGTAAAGTTTAGAGATTCAAGCTGGCATTAGCCTTCCCTTCATTGCTTGTTTCCATTTCTTACTGTTCCCAACCTTTAATGTCCATTGTGATTATGTAGGATCTGACTTTTTGCCCCATTCTGAACTTTCACACTCAGCTGCCAACACCAGGATTAGTCATCCCCAGGGTTCACTGTCATTTTGCACAAAAACCCAAAACATGAAGGAGGTTAGAACTCAGAGCCATGCAGCCATTATATTTCTGTAACATTGCTCACAAAAGTAATGGCACTCACACACTACACCTAAAGTACATTTTCTGACCATATTTCACCCTGTTCCTAATAAATAGGCATTAATATGCAGCTATAACAGCTTCCACTCTTCTGGGGAGGATTTCTACAAGATTGTGGAATGTAGGAATGTCTACCCTTTCATACAGAAAAGCCTTTGTGAGGTCAGACACTGAATTTAGACAAGAGTGTCTAGCTCACCATCTCCATTATAGTTCATCATGAATGTGTTTGATGGGTTTGAGGTTAAATGTATGTGATGGTTGGTCATGGTGGCCTTCGTGCACCTTGATTTGTGTACTGAGGCACAATCGTGATGGAATAGACGAGCAACATCTCCAAACTGTTCCACAAAGTATATGGTTGTCAATAATGTCTTGGTTTGCTGGAGTATTAAGGATCCCCTTCACTGGAACTACCCCTGAAAAACATATGGCAGTGACGTTCAGTGATGTACCTTCCAGCATAGTAGTGACCCAAATTGTATGCTTCACTAGTAACCCTAAACCCAATTCTTAACCCTGAGAAGAAATGGGTTCATAGGTAAATATGAATGTCTTAGAGGGCATCTCAGTGCAACAGAGAATCAGTGAAATGACCTACACTGGGCTGGTTAAAAACTCAACTTCCTTTCAGAGCTGTTCCAAAATGAAATCACAACAGGTACTGGACAATACCACTTATGCTGTATAACTGAATTCTAAGCAGAATTTAAGAGGTTAACTCATAAGCTTCCCCTCCCCGGATCACCACCTTAACGTGGTGGAGGGGTTTGCGTGCCTGCGTGAGCCTAGGAGCTATGTTGTCAGAGGCAATAGCCCCTGGTAGGGTCTCCCAAGGCAAATTGGTCCTAGGTGATGGGCCAGACAAAGAGTGATCCATAAAGACAAGGATAAAGAGATTAAGAACAGAGACACAGTTTCCCTTGCCCGGAGTAGGGTTAACAGGGCCTCACCCTGGAGCCAGGCCTGGGGGAGGGGCTCCTTGGCAAGCGCCTGGTGGCCGGACTCATGGGGTCCAGCCGGGCTCAGCCCTAAGGAGTAACATGGGTCCACTCTCCCATGGGCCCACCACCTGTGGGAGAGGTAGTAATCCGGGTCTGGTGCATTGTGGATCGGGTGGCGGCGGGGGTCAGGGGCCCTGGCGTTCTGATCCTCAGTTACTGAAACTGGCTTTTGGAACATGGAACGTAACCTCTCTGATGGGAAAAGAGCCTGAGCTGGTGCGCGAGGTTGAGAGGTCCCGGCTAGATATAGTTGGGCTCACCTCGACACACAGTATGGGCTCTGGAACCAATCTCCTTGAGAGGGGCTGGATGCTCTTTCACTTTCAGTCGGACTCTCTTCTCCAGTACCCCCGCATAGACCTTACCGGGGAGGCTGAGGAGTGATCTTTCACACCCTGGAGTTGCCCAGGGTGAGAAGCATAAGGCAGGAGTGGGCTTACTCATAGCCCCCCGGCTTAGCGCCTGTACGTTGGGGTTTACCCGCCTTCGGGTTTGGGAAAGGCCTCTGACTGTTGTTTGTGCTTATGCACCGAACAGCAGTTCAGAGTACCATGCCTTCTTGGGGACCCTAGAGTGGATGCTGGAGAACACTCATTCTGGGGACTCCATTGTTCTGCTGGGGGACTTCAACACTCACGTGGGTAATGACATTGAGACCTGGAGGGGCGTGATTGGGAGGAATGGCCCCGCTAATCTGAACCCGAGTGGTGTTCAGTTATTGGATTTCTGTGCCTGTCACAGTTTGTCCATTACGAATGTTCGAGCATAAGTGTCTACAAGTACACCTGGCATCAGGACACCCTAGGCCGCATTTCGATGATCGACTTTATAGTCTCATCATCGGACCTGCCGCCATATGTTCTGGACACTCAGGTGAAGAGAGGTGCTGAGCTGTCAACTGATCACCACCTTGTGGTGAGTTGGATCAGATGGCGGGGGAGGATGCCGGACAGACCTGGCAGGCCTAAACGTGTGCTGAGGGTTTGCTGGGAAGGTTTGGCAGAGGAACCTGTCAGAAAGATCTTCAACTCCCACATCCGGCAGAGCTTCAACTGCATCCCGGGGGAGGCCGGTGACATTGAGTCAGAGGCTCGTCTATCTCTGGGGCTTAGGTGGCCGAGGTGGTAGGAAAACTCCTTGGCGGTAGGGCCCCCGAGGGTGGATGAAGTTCGCCCCGGGTTCCTCAAGGCTCTGGATGTTGTAGGGCTGTCCTGGCTGACACGTCTTTGCAACACTGCGTGGACATCGAGGGCAGTGCCTCTGGACTGGCACACTGGGGTAGTGGTTCCCCTTTTTAAAAAGGGGGATCGGAGGGTGTGTTCCAACTATAGGGGATCACACTCCTCAGCCTCCCCGGTAAGGTCTATGCGGGGGTACTGGAGAAGAGAGTCCGACTGATAGTTGAACTTCGGATCCAGGAGGAACAATGCGGGTTCCGCCCCGGTCGTGGAACACAGGACCAGCTCTTTACCCTTGCTAGGATCCTGGAGAGTGAGTGGGAGTTTGCTCAACCAGCCTACATGTGTTTTGTGGATCTGGAGAAGGCATTCGACCGTGTCTCTCAGGATATTCTGTGGGGGGTGCTCTTGGAATATGGGGTACTGGGCTCTTTGCTACGAGTCATCTCGGCGTAGCCAAGTGGCGGAAGGTGCCCGGTTTGGTGGTCTCAGGATTCCATGTCCGTTTTTTGCCGATGATGTGGTTTTGTTGGCGTCATCGAGCCGGGACCTCCAGCTCTTGCTGGACCAGTTTGCAGCCGAGTGTGAAGCGGTAGGGAGTCCGAGTCCATGGTACTTAGTCAGAAAATGGTGAAGTGCTCTCTCCAGGTTGGAAGTGATATCTTGCCTCCAGTAGAGGAGTTTAAATACTTCAGGGTCTTGTTCATGAGTGAGGGAAAGATGGAGCGGGAGATTGACAGGCGGATCGGTGCAGTGTCAGCAGTAATGCGGGCTCTGTACCTGTCCGTTGTGGTGAAGAGAGAGCTGAGCAGAAAAGCAAAGCTCTCGATTTACCGTTCGATCTACGTCCCGACCCTCACCTATGGTCACAAGCTTTGGGTAGTGACCGAAAGAACGAGATCACGGGTACATGAGTTTTCTCCGCAGGGTGTCTGGACACCCCCTTAGAGACAGGGTTAGGAGCTCGGACATCCAGGAGAGACTCGGAGTGGAGCCGCTGCTCCTCCACGTCGAGAGGAGCCAGTTGAGGCGGTTCGGGCATCTGGTCCGGATGCCTCCTGGACACCTTCCTGGTGAGGTGTTCCGGGCATGTCCAAAGGGGAGGAGGCCCCGGGCCAGACCAAGAACACGCTGGAGAGACTACATGTCTCGACTGGCCTGGGAATGCCTCGGTATACCCCCGGAGGAGCTGGAGACAGCGGCTGGGGAGAGGAAGGTCTGGATCTCCTTGCTCCGACTGCTTCCCCCGCGACCAGGACCCGGATAAGCGGTGGATAATGGATGGAAGGATGGACTCATAAGCTTTTTCTCTTGTTCACATCAGGAGGTTTGTTATCCAATAACTCTCCACTGTCATTGAGTTAATATTAACTTAGAAATTAACTTAGAAATGATGAATGAAACACTGGACTGGTGAATATTAAAGGATTAATGGTGCCCTGGATGTGGCAAAAATTATATATCACCATCCTTTTAAATATCCATAGTTCTATTATTAGAATTTCAAATTATTTCAAAGGTCATTGTCACACTGAGCTAAAGCATTTTGAGCTTCAGCTCAAACAAGTCGTAATAAAAGCTTTTGAGACACAAGTAAAACTTTTTTGTGTAATATTAAAAAACCCAGTTGGCCCAGTGAAGAGGATGAATTTATTAATGTGAGATGCTCGAAAAGAAAAGAAAAGAAAACAACAAAAAAAAAAAAACAGAAAGTACTTTGCTCCCGGTGACTCCACCATGAAATCACAGACCTGAGACTTGCCGCAAATAGTCTGATACTTTAAAAATTTTCAATCAACCAACCATTTTTTCTCACATAAGAGAATTTACAGCAAGTAACAAATTGAATCTGAGTTTCTGAAATTCTGAAACAAAATTAACCAAATGGATTCTTCATAGAAACTGAAGACTGACCGCAATTTTCCTCATCCGCCTGGTTCCCGCAGTCATCCACTCCATTACAGTGTAGCAGCTGAGGCAGACAGGTACTCAGGTTACCACAGGGGAAATATCCCAGAGGGCAATGGGAGGACCCCTCTGATACATTAACCATAATCAGAGCCACTGCAGAGAGAGAGAGAGAGAGAGAGAGAGAGAGAGAGAGAGAGAGAGACTAAAATACTGGAATCTAGAACTTTATGTTACAGAAAATTTGAAAAAAACGTATGTGATGCTAGGTTACATTCAGCCCCAAAAACATCAGGCAAGGGGTGAAGAATGAATGACCCCAACCCTGAATCATAAACACCACTTCAACTCATCCCGAAGGTACTGTATGGAGCTCCATCAGTCCATGGACCCTCTCTAGCCATATTGTTGTAATAATAAAAACACATTTTATTTATATAGTGCTTTTCAAGAACCCAAAGTATTACAAAATAGCAAAAACAGAATATCAAGAGGATCACAGCAATAAAAAAATTCAACACAACACAAATAATGAGTCTATGTAGCGGCAAATGAGCAACACATGACCAGAGTTTTAGACTTAGCAGTCATTGTAGATAATAGCAGTTTTAGCAGTCAGAAGCTTGAAATAGGTCACCACATCAACACAGCAGCAGAGTGAACAGTCAGCGGCATGAGAATGCGCTCACTGCAGCCATCACCAACAGCAACCAGGGCAGCACCAGCTGAATGTCCCACTGTCAAGCAGCATCATAACAACACGTGAAATGCTTAAAGCATAAAACTGCTTCCTGGTTAAAACAGAAGCAGCTAGCTCTGACGTTAGCAAACCATCTAAACACTGCAGGCAGAGCCCACCCTTCACAGCAGCTGTATTCTCTAACAACGGTGTTCTCTCTCTGCAGGAAAATGCTACATGCCACACAGTAAACACACATATCCATGGAGGCCCATATCCATGGAGGACCATATCCACATCACAGCTTACAGTACTGAATAAACTGATGCTGGTGCCTTAAATTCAGAGAACACAGGACATCCTTCAGAAATCACAAAGATTCCACCACCGATCAAGTCACAGGTGCTTGGGCAGCTTGAGGGAACCCACACAAATTTAAGCAGGAGGTTTTAATGTTACAGGTGATTGATGTTAACAGGTGGTGGACAGGAAATAAAATACATCTGTGTTGACATCTGGTCCCATTAAGCACCACTGTAAACAGTTTCATGCTGGACTGCTCCCAATAACACTGAGTCTCAAACTGGGAAGTCTGCAGCTTATTAGAAATCAGTGGAAGCCAGGAAATAAGGTCTTCTGAAAAAAAATACCTGTGGGGTACCTGCCCACCCAGAGGGGGCAGGAGCAGGTGATCCAATATCTACCTTTTTCATGACCCTTCTTGCATCAAGTGCTCAAACCCAGGGTGGTCTCAGATGTATCAGAACATTTCCTCTACCTTCATTTGCTGTGGTACCCACTATGAACTGTTGTAGGAAACAATTTTTTTTACTTTGTATTAGTGGACAAATATCCTTAAATGAAGATTAGTTAAAATTAGAAAGTATAATTACATATTCATTGTATGAAATCTTGTATTTTATATGTACTCATATGAATGATTAACCAGTATTTACCCATGTAGTACACAGTTAAGATCCTGCACACTAACTGGCATGTTGACTCAGTATTTACACCTTTCTAAATTCTTAAACATTTAACATTGAACAGAGGTGCACTTAGGCTTTTAGCATGCTGATAGCTTCGGAGGACCCTGAAGTCCATTAGGGACTCCCCTAAATTTTGGTGACAGAAAAGGAGGCTTGGGAAAGAAAAGGTATATTGTTAGAAGGGCATGATAAATGTTTTGGGGTCACGGGTGCATGTGAAACTTGCACGCAAAAAACCTGAGTACTAACATGTCTTATTATGCATATTAATATATGTTAATCAGCCAGAAACGCCTCAACACTAGGCTATACGTCATAGGGGGTATAACTGTGGAGTCAGATGGGGAGAGGTCAGAACTTTACTTGGTAAGGGCATTAGACTGTTTTTTTTTTTCATTTATTAGTTCTCTTGGATCCAATATTGTTAAATAAATACTTTGATTTGCTTTGAACTTCACTCGACTGGTTTTTGCAACGCTTCCAGAACGAGCACGTCTCCCCGAAGAGGGAGGGTGTATTTTGGACCTTTTGGATATTTTTAAATTTTAAATACTTTGAGAACGGTCCAAAAGAACATTTTAATCTTCAATTGGTGACCCCGACGTGCGGGAAGCTCGAGAATTAGGACGATTTTGGACTCCTTTCCAGTCGCAGCCGCAATGAACTAAGGTGGGTGCGCAGACCCTGTTTATTCAAACTCTGCATATTGGACTTTTTAAATTGGAGTGGTGCGGAGGTCCGACGGCGGTCCGGAGTGGGGTATTGAGCAAATCAATTTATGTTAAATATGTTTTTATAATTTTCTATCAGTTTATACATTTGGGGTTGCTTGTTTGAAAAAAATAATTATTGAATTTAAAATATAATAGATGGATGCTGGTTCCCATCTTTGAGACAGAGAGGTGGCGTCCTCCACTCGGAACCTGACGAGGTTTCGAGTTTATTGCCTGGTCGAAAAGGTTCGTCCATGAGAGTTCGTCTCCTCTGAAGTATAATCACGCGGACGCTGTTCCCGCACATTTCATATTTAGTCGCGGACGCTGTACCCGCGAGCGGAAGCTGTTCCCGCAAAAAAGGTGGAAGCTGTTCCCACCTGGTTTTGGTGTATTTTAATGAAATTTGATTGTGTATTCATGTTTTATGTCTGTTCTGAGAGCCTGTGTTATTCTTAGAGGCTGTTACATGACTGTCGTGTATGTTTCTGCTCGCTAGAGGGCGATAGAGGATTGCATAAACTGGTTGATTTATTTGAACAAGAGCGCCTGCTCAGATTTAAAAATTCTGTGTCTTTCTTTTTGGGGTTTATTTGCATATATTGGTCATTTAGACTCGCTGTGGATAAAAATATATTTTGTATTTCGTTTATGGCTTATTATATTAAGAATCTTATTTTTCCGGTTCAGTTTGCATTTTTTTTTGACTGTGGTAGTTTGTGTTAAAAATTTATTTTCTGCCTCGGTTTGAACTTTTCGTTCATCATAACATATTTTGTAACCTGCTTGCTATTTCAGTAGTTCTCAAAAATTTTGCTTTCACTTGTTATAATATAACTTGGAATTTGATTGCCTTTTTAACGGTGTGCTGATGATGTTCCTTCTGTTTGGCTGGAACTATTTCTCAACATATTAAGCACATTTGTGGCTTGTTGACGGTTAAGTGTGTCAGGTAACTTGTTTTCGTTCCTAAAATATAGTCGTTGGTTTAATTGTGTGTTGTGAGATACTTGTCCTGCTTTTCTTGCTTTTTCCATTTACTACGAATTGTATTTCGTATATTGGCGTGTTATTTGCTTCTGCCTAATAAGCTTTTTCGGTCCGTGGGCCGGTTTCATAATTAATGTAAATTAGGCTTCGCTTGCTTTTGATTGAATATTGTTTGAAGACACGCTTATGTTTTTTTATCCACCTGTGAAATTATTCACAGGGCTGAGGTGGTCCTGCTTTTATTGGCTGTGTTTAAACCTGACTTTAAAACTTGGACTTTTTTTTTTTTTCTTCTCTTTTCTATATACCGTCCAGAGAGCGCTTAAGTGTTGCGTGGGCGCTGTGTGGGGGAGACCCTGGGAAACTGTTGAATTGTGATGAAACCTTGCAGTGTTAATTGATTTGCAATTAAAGAGTGAACTAGAACGAAGACCCATTCAGGTAAGGTCCAATTTTTTAAATCAGCTCCTTACAGACAATATGGCTACTACTAGGGACTTACATAATGAATTAAACGCCATTTACGGCGTGGGGAATTGGGAATGGAAACCGTTAGTTCAGCAAATTGAAATGATCGCTGAGGGAGTGAAAAATGGAGCAATAAATTTGAAAAAGCGGGATATTGTGCACAAAAGTGTGCTCAAGAGATTTGATGACTGGGTTAAAACACACACAGGGGACACTGTATCTTTGATAACTTGCATTAATCAGTTGAAGAGAGAAAAGGAGCAAATATTACATCAGGCTGAAGCAGAGGTTAGTAGGGCTAGCCTTTTCAACAGAGCTAAGGCAAAGAAAAGTTTGAAAATAGCTAAAACGGACATTGCGGAGTTAACAGCTGTTAAAATGGCGTTTCTCAGTATCACCCCGCAGCTCGTTATATTGAAAACACCAGGTCCGTCACATTTGAAGGCTGTTTCACTTACTGCCGAGAATGCGGAAGTGGAAATTGAGTATACCAAACACAAGGGGGAGGAGCCTACAGCTCCGCCTCCGCCATACAACTTAGGCCAAGTCCCAACACCTGACAATATCCTACCAGTCTTCAGTGTAGACTCAGGCACAGTGAGTTTACAGACAGACACAGACGGGAGGGGCTCTGCTTGTCAGCAGGCAGCCCACAGAGTCACACACACAAATGCACACACAGAAGATCCATTTCAATTGCGAAGGCCACATGAGTCAATTTCAATTGCACACACTAATATTAACACCGACTGTTCTGACATTATAGATACCACAGGAAATTATATAGAACAGGATAAAGTGTGCATTGCCAATAAACAAACACTGACAACACCATTTAAGAACCCGATGCCAAGTAAAAATAAACAAAACATCAGGATTAAAGCAGATTTAGAGGGCCATGTCACAACGGATGACTCTGACCAAGATGAGGGACATAGCAGATGATGAGGACAGTGCGAATGGACGACGTGGTGGTAGACGGATGATTGATTTGAACAATACATTGCGTGCCATGGAAAACCTCATACTAGAAGAAAAGAGACAATTGGAATTAAAACAACAGACTTTAGAATGCGACAGCACACCTCAAACAAAACGGACATTTTGAGACGAAGCACCAGACCCCGACACCCGCCTGACAGATATTGGACTGACACTAACGTCGGCACTATGCTTCCATTAGTGGCCACTAGTACAGGAACATATAAATATGTACCATTATCACTGAGTGATGCACAGACTTTGGTCAATCAGCTTCCACCTTTATGTAGTGGAGCGGCTGCCTGGATAAGAAAGCTGGACAGTCTGACAGGTGGCATGACTCTAGCACTTGGGGATTTTAGAAACATTATTAAAAGATTGACTACTTCCATGGAAGCAGCTGAAATAGAGAGACAGGCTCAGACATCTACTCAACCTAATTATGATCTTTTCCACACTCACTCGCAGCGCCTCACTGACGTTATAACGCTAGGGGGCAGCAGTTGGTTTGGTTTAGAACTGCAGTTGTGAAAGGCCTGCCAGCCCTCATAAAGGACAAAATTGAAGACGATCCTAATGTGGGCCCTGACGCACCACATGACCTGTGGGTTAGACACGTTTTGTTCCATATGAACAAATATAAGGAAAAATTAGATAACAAAGACAAGGAGACACTTAAGTTACAAAGAGACCTACTAATTGTTCAACTAGCAGAAGCCAGGAAATCTATAAATGATAATAAAAAGCAAACAAAGTCTGACACCATGATGCCTATGACTGCACTACCACCACCAACTATGCAATCACCACAAACATTCATGAACACACAGACATACATGCCTACCCAATCAGGGCCACCACAAAACCCACCGTATAATTATGGACCAAGTCCATATTTCCCATACCAGCCCTACTCAGGGGGCAGGGGGTGGGGTAATGGCAGGTGGAGGGGCAGGGTCCGCCGCCGGACAGGGGCGTGCCTAAGATGTGGAGCCTTGGACCACTGGGCAGCACAATGTAGGGCACCACTCTTTACTGACTCCGGCTATCCACACCAGGCACCACACCCACAGGCGGCACCAAAACCGGAGCCATCACATCTTCCTGGTGGCCAATACAGCATGGAGCCGTGGGGTGGACATTGACGGGGCCCAGAGGAGCACCAGGACAGCAGGGCCAGGGCAGAACCCATGCTGTCATTAACTGTGGGGGCCTCCAAAATCCGTTTTCTGGTAGACACGGGAGCCACATGGTCAGCCATCAACACAGTATTACCCGCACATCTGATGAGCGAACACACTGTGCAAGTAAGGGGCTTCTCGGGGACATCTACATCACTGCCAAAAACAAGACATTTGCCAGTCAGTACTGGTACACAGACTGTGTCACATTCATTTTTAATTGCACCACAAGCACCCTTGAACATTTGTGGTAGAGACTTGTTGATGAAAATGGGAGTATCTATTTTATGCCAACCAGATGGGATCACACTTACGTGGTTGGACGGACACAAAACTGTGTCAGTGGTGGGGTACACTGATGGTATGTACCTGATGAGACCTCAGCAGGATGAGTCGGTAGACATTTACTGGGGTTTAGTGACTGGACAGACGGACCCGTTACCATGACTCATTGCTTTGTTCCACCAGTGGTCGCCTTGGATTACAGCCATGGCACCCTACGTCCCTCCGCCCGACCCATTCCATGTCACCCTGTTCTATGATGTAGGGGGAGATTTAAATTACCATGAAGCTTTTCAAACAGAATTAGAGGTACAACTGTCTCACACGGCGGCACCACACATTTCACTAGCTCTCCATCCGAGACACGAGGCCAAGCAGTTGGGCCCTATGGTAAAAAGAGCAAATGAGGCCACGGATTGGGTCCGGACCCAGCTGCCTGGTGTCATGTTTTCACAGTCAACACAGACATATCACATCACTGATAACTCACCCATCCTAGTAACATTGCACCATCAATTGCTGCCTAGACACCATGGTTGTGAGGACACTGATCATCCACAGACGGAGGCACTATTAGCATCACTACCTGACACATTGTGGTCCACAGGACCAGCTGATGTAGGATACACTAATCAAACACCTGTCTCTTTTTGTATGAATATTACACAACCAATTTGGATTCCCCAATATAAACACAAGCCAGATGCTGTTGAATCTTTGGATAAAATGGTCCAGGCTTTGGTGGAGGCCGGAGTCCTGGAACCATGTCAATCAGCATGGAATACACAGATTCTGCCGGTTCTGAAAAAGGAGCCTGGCCAATATCGGATGGCCCATGATTTAAGAGCCGCGAATGCAGCCTTGGCTACTGCCACTGTTCCGGTTCCTAAACCGTACACCGCTCTGTCGGAACTAGGTCCAGACATGAAATGGTTCACTTGTATTGATTTGGCTAACGCATTTTTCTGTATTCCGCTGGCAGAACACTGCAGAGATATATGTGCATTCACACATAAAGGTATACAATACAGATACACTAGATTACCTCAAGGTTTTGCTCTCTCTCCAGGATTGTTTAATCAGGCCCTGAGGCGGAGTCTGGACTCATGCCAACTGCCAGAAGGCTCCTTATTGATACAATATGTTGATGATATTGCTTTGGCGGCTAAAACACCAGAAATCTGCTTTGAAGCAATGCTTATCAGACGCGGGGTACAAGGTTTCTAAACAGAAATTACAGTGCTGCAGATCTAGGGTTACTTTCTTAGAGAGAGTAGTAACACAGGGTTCCATGGGCTTGTCCGCCACACACCGGTCCGCTATACTGTCACACACAAAACCTGAAACTGTGAAAGACATGTTAGCATTTTTAGGACTGAATGGCTATAGCAGACAATACATTCCTGACTTTATCGGACGTACACAACCTCTTAGAGACATGGTGAAATCTCTAGGGATGAGAAATTTGTCTGGTAAGCTCACCTGGACGGTGGAGTCAGAACAGGCGTTTATAGATGTTAAACAAGCCTTATCCGTTGCAGTTGACTTAGCCAGACCTGACTATTCATTACCTTTTTACATGGATGTTTCTGAAACAGACACTGTGATTAATGGTGTACTGTTTCAGAAAAAGGGGGAAGGTAGAGCAGTACTAATGTATTTAAGTGTCCCATTGGACCTTATAGAGAGGAGACAACCACAGTGCACAAGACATGTAGCAGGACTGACCAAATTAGTACAGAAAACAGCACATCTAGTAGCAGGATACCCATTGCGCATTCTAACCACACACGGAGCAGTAGCGTACATAAACTCACAGATGTTCACACTCACTCCATTGCGACAGAGACGCATTCACAAAGCATTGACTGCACCCAACATCACCTACACACACGAAGGAGTTAACATGGCAGATGGAATGTTTGAAGGTCCACCACATGAGTGTGAGGAACAGGTGGAAAGGCAAGGAAAAGTAAGACCAGACTTACAAGCCACACCCATTCCAGGGTCATGGAATTTATGGACGGATGGGTGTGGGTACAGGGCAGATACAGGTGAAGTCAGAGCAGGATACGCAGTAGTTCAGGAAGCAAAGGGGGAAACACATGAGTTTCAGACAGTTATATCAGAGGAGGTGAAACAAAACCCATCAGTGCAGAAGGCAGAACTGCTAGCAGTAATTTCAGCATTAGAAGTGGCAGAAGGAAGGGACGTCACTATTTATTGTGACTCAGCGTACGTAGTAACAGCTGCGCACGTAGACATTCCACATTGGAAGCAGGTTGGATATGTCACAAGCACAGGGAAACCAGTCAAACACAAGACAGAACTGATGTGATTGGAAGCAGCTATACACAAGCCAAATAAGGTAGCGATTGTGAAGTGTAAAGGACATCAAAAGGGAGACACAATAATAAACAGAGGGAATGAGGCTGCAGATGAGGCAGCAAAAAGAGCAGCAGGATACACGGAACCCAACAACATGCTTGTGTTGGACTCCAGTGTACCCTGGGAACCGATTCCCACAGAACAAGAGCTTAGACACATACAGGATCAGAAGAAAAAGTCAGTATGGCTAGCAAAGGGAGCTAGCCCAAACAGTCAGGTGTGGACATCACAAGAAGGGCAAGTAGTTTTACCAATGTCACTAGCAGAAGCAGTTTTAGAAGAAGCACACACAGTGGCGCACGTAGGAAGACGACAGACACTGGAAAATCTAAAACAATGGTGGCACCCATACATGTCAGCATTAGTGGTTGATCACATCACTAAATGTCAGATTTGTAATACACAAAACGTAGCAAAAGCATTTAAACTAGCTCCAGGAAGGTTTCCATTGCCAGATTCTCATGGACATAAGATTCAAATGGATTACACAGATATGATTGACCCCATTAGGAGATATAGATATCTCCTGGTCGTTGTAGATAGATTCTCGGGGTGGGTAGAGGCAGTCCCCACTCTGAGGGAAGATGCAAAATCAGTCTGTAAGTTTCTGATTAATTGTTGGATTCCGAACCATGGGTTTCCTAGGAAAATTTTTTCAGATAACGGGAGTCATTTCACGAGCAAAACACTGCAGTGGGTGGAGCAGTCGTTGGGGCTGTGCCATAGCTATGGTTGTGTGTATCATCCTGCCTCACAAGGTCAGGTGGAGAGGATGAATCAAAATTTGAAATCAAAATTAGCTAAGATTACACTGACCACGGGCATGAATTGGCTTGATGCCCTCCCAATTGCCCTGATCAGTATTCGGAGTTCAATTAATAGAAGCACAGGCTTCTCCCCATTTGAACTGGTCAGAGGCGTAGCATTTCCCGGCCCGAAAACAAGACTTGATGCGGGCTTGCCTGGGACAAACACAGATGAGTATCGTCAACTGTTTTTGAAACTAAAATCAGTGTGTGAGGAACTATCTGTGCAGGTACGGAGAAACAGAGGAGGAGACGAGGAGCATGAGATACCTCCTGAAGTGGCCATCGCTCCATGGGTGTATCTGAGAGCCATCAAGCGAAAGTGGTCAGAACCTCGCTGGACAGGCCCATTCCGGGTGACAGAGAGAACCAGCCACGCGGTACGACTCAAAGGTAAAGGCAGCTCATGGTACCACCTGTCTCAGTGCAAGCCAGCACTGCCACCAGAGGAGCCCCAGCCGGAGAAGCAAGCATCTAATTAGTAACAAGTGCCAGCTGGACACTCTGCGAACAACAGGTGTCACTGGAGTGCTGTCTGAAGCTGTTGAAGATCCAGAACACATTATTATTTTCTTTACAGGTTGTCGTGGACTGTTCTTCTTTTTTACAGGTTGCTTCTACTGTTAATTTTTTCCTTTCCTTGCAGGTTGAACTTTCTAAACAAATTGTAAAAAAAAAAAAAAAACGCACCCTGTAACTTTAACACTTAAACATATAAGAGTTTAGATAATATTTCCTTAAGTATAAGGAAATGTAAGATAAAAATAAGTGGGGAAACACATTGATTGTTTAATGATGGCTTGGTATGGTAAAAGGGGGTGTGACAGGACAAAATGCAGACAACATTACCAACCAGTACTTCCTCCAGATATTCTGATATGGCTCCAGGTAACCATAACTATTACTCTATTGAGTATAATGATAATAACACTGGACATGATCTTCACACAGGAACAATTAACAACGGTAGAGGGAACAGTTGTCAATATTTCAGCAATCGTATGCCCGGCAAACGCGACAATTAAAGAACTAACATCACAGCTAAGTAGAACTAAACGATGAACCATCTCTCAGCCTAAATCTAAATGCATCAGACGCTGGGGAGGTATAGAATTAGACTATCATTGGGGTGAGACAACCACATGGAGAGTGAACTTATGTGAAGTGGTTAAATGTGGTACAAATCAGCTGGGGCATAATGGGGAGCCGGTGTATTTGTGTTGGACTCGTGACGACAATATTAAATGTAATCAAAACACCGACCAAGCAGCTTATAAGGCTAGACCTTGTAACAAATGGGAAGATGTGATGAGGTCAACACATGTTAATTGGAATCCGACTACACGTTGAGCGACTCGTGAACGGGAGAAATGGGAAAAACTTAACATACAGAGGGATAATGGTCTAATAACCAATTTGATAACTATTGCATTGGAGTGGCAAGCCGACTCTAATGGGGAAAAGTCTTCAGCATTTTTCATAGGGGTCGGGGTAGATGTAAGTGGTAATGACCCTGTGGGGTGGATTAAGGTCAGAGTTAGAAATAAACCAACAGCCGACACCGTTGAGGACACAAAAAACATGACAGACAACACTGGGGGGAATCAGTCTATATTGGGAACAGATTATTCTACATGGACAACCGAACAAATCGTAAAATTAAGCACAGGGTTTGAAGGGAGTAACTTATGGATTAGATGGATAAATGCGCAAGCCAGAGAAGCTAACATGGACGGGTGCATAGCCAGACCAACATTGTTTTTAGGTCCAGCCCCATTATTTCCGAGTACTGCCTTGGTAAACATTTTTCCAGTCATAGCAAACAACACAGGCTCAGGGCCGTTCAAGATTCCTGAATCAGGTAACTTCACTTGTTTTAACCATACAGCAGGTGACGTGACACGGAGTGCAAAACACTTAGGTAACATAAATCCTAAATGGTGCCACACTATATTTAATCATGACTCCGGTAACTATATAGGACCATGGGCTAGAGCAGGACTGTATTATTATTGTGGAGGGTTAAATCTATTGCTAAGACTACCTATGGATAGTCACGGCCTTTGTGCTATGGTTAGATTAATTTCCCCAATCACTATGTATGGCGCGCACAAACCCACTCCTAATCACAATAGGCTTAGACGATCAGGTGACTATGACTTCGACTTAACTAAAAACACACCCACTTATATAGACGCAATAGGAATTCCCCGTGCAGTGCCAGACGAACATAAATTGGTAGATCAGATAGCGGCAGGATGGGAAAGTATTTTCATTTGGATCACACCAAACAAGAACGTTGATAGAATTAATTACATAAATTACCAAGTAATGAGACTGGCTAACATCACTGGAGCAGCAATAACTGGTTTATCAGAACAACTATCTGCAACTTCATTAATGACCATACAAAATCGTATAGCTTTAGATATGGTACTCGGTAATCAGGGTGGCGTTTGTCATATGCTCGGAGATGTATGCTGTACTGTAATTCCAAATAATACGGCCCCAGATGGAAAGGTGACTAAAGCCTTAATAGCCCTAAAATCTCTGTCTAGAGAGATGGCAGAAAACACGGGAGTAGACAATCCAATCACTAAGTGGTTAGAGAGAACTTTTGGACAATGGAAAGGCGTGTTCATATCTATGGCTTCAGTCGTAGTGGTATTTGCCGCTATTCTAGTCACGTGCGGATGCTGCTGTGTACCTTGTATTAGGTCCCTGATAGAGAGAACAATAACAAAGGGCAAAGATCCTCCACCACCATATATGTTAACTATGTTGGAGTGTGCGGAAGAGCGGGAGGAATTACTGTTGTAGAATAAGTAGTTTGGGGGATAACAAACAGGGAAATAATGTTACTTCCTCCTGTTGACATGGTTAAAATTTTGGCCGCCTGGGGGCAGAAGGGGCAAGTGGGAGAATTTTTCCTGTCAAAAAATTGGTTGGTTGGCTGCCCGACAGGTTTTCGCTCTCACAGGTTAACTACATGTCAAAAACATGTTTGGAGGATTTAGAGTGTGATGACGTGTCTTGGGACACGTCATAAGGGGGAATTGTTGTAGGAAACAATTTTTTTACCTTGTATTAGTGGACAAATATCCTTAAATGAAGATTAGTTAAAATTAGAAAGTATAATTACATATTCATTGTATGAAATCTTGTATTTTATATGTACTCATATGAATGATTAACCAGTATTTACCCATGTAGTAAACAGTTTAGATCCTGCACACTAACTGGCATGTTGACTCAGTATTTACACCTTTCTAAATTCTTAAACATTTAACATTGAACAGAGGTGCACTTAGACTTTTAGCATGCTGATATAAATCACAAGTGTTAAGCTTAGGAGGACCCTGAATTCCATTAGGGACTCCCCTAAATTTTGGTGACAGAAAAGGAGGCTTGGGAAAGAAAAGGTATATTGTCAGAAGGGCATGATGAATGTTTTGGGGTCACGGGTGCATGTGAAACTCGCACGCGAAAAACCTGAGTACTAACATGTCTTATTGTGCATATTAATATATGTTAATCAGCCAGAAACGCCTCAACACCAGGCTATACGTCATAGGGGGTATAACTGTGGAGTCAGATGGGGAGAGGTCAGAACTTTACTTGGGAAGGGCATTAGACTGTTTTTTTTCATGTATTAGTTCTCTTGGATCCAATATTGTTAAATAAATACTTTGATTTGCTTTGAACTTCACTTGACAGGTTTTTGCAATGCTTCCGGAACAAGCACGTCTCCCTGAAGAGGGAGGGTGTATTTTGGACCTTTTGGATATTTTTAAATTTTAAATACTTTGAGAACGGTCCAAAAGAACATTTTAATCTTCAGAACATAGACACTATAGTGGCCAGTTGTTTGTGGACACAGTTCATCCAAAATGTCTTAATAAATAGGACAAATGATCTGTTTCCAGAAGTAAACCACTTAAAAATCTTAATGAAATGTTTTTAATTGTATCTGTCTGTAGAAATTTTAAGTGATCATTCACAAGGAATTTTTTAGACTGCATATTTTTAAATATAAATTTAAATTAGCAGGATTAGAACAACCACACTCCCCCAGCCTCTGTTCTTGTGTGAATACTTTACATTACACAGAAGATGTGTCTGAAGGTTTAGTGAGGTCAAATACTAACCCAAAAATTGGCTCCGGATTGTAAACTCCACTCAAACTCAACCTAAATGCAGTCACTCTGGAGAACACAACTCCAATATTCGACATGTGCACTAAATTATCATTAAATTAGCAAGGTTTTTTACTGAGTTACACACAGAGTTACACATCACAATTTACTTTAAACAATTCAGTAGTTTAATACTGAGCTCATGAAAATAGAGGTAAACCACACACACCTGTAAACCTGTTCTGAGCCTCAGAGTGCAAGGGCTGGACTGTAATTAAAGACTGGGCTCTGGAAGCTCTGTGAAACATGCAGAAAGTTATAGATTTATATTCAGTTACTTGAAATTAACAAATCAATCCACAAATCTGCTTCATACCCCATCATCCTCTGTTCTGTCCTCTCTGTCCAATGCTGGTAACGGTGCATGTCTGAAGGTGAAGGATCTGAAGACTTACCTGAGGCTACACACAGCAGAATGCTGAGGATGGAGCTTTGCATGGAGCCTCAGAAACAACACTGAAGTCCAAAGTCGAAATAAGAGCCTCCTTCCCTTCCTCCACCTCCTCTCTTTCCCTCACGCTGAGATGAAAAATGAGGCATACGCTGAGTTGTCTCAGAAAGGCACACGAGACACACAGTCTCCTTTAGTGAACCACAGTGTGAATGTCCAGCACTCGCGCACAAGCTTTTTACACAAACCACACCCCCATTAAACAATTGGCTAGCACAGGCTCGTGTTCTGTCCTAAGATTGGCAGGCAGTGCTTAGACTCTGGAGCTGGGATTGGATGGTGATGTTTCAGTTCCTGAGCCTTAGTGAAAATGTCCGGATTCAGAGCCAGAACTGGCCGGTGAGGTCAGGGGCGATTGTCTGAGCTTGAATTAATGCTTTGTTCCCTTTATTAACCCTGCCTTTTTCCTGTAACTCAAAAACCTTGCTTCGCTTTCACTCACTAGAAATGGATCAACATCACATCATTATACTGCCCAGAACAGCAGGCAGCAGCAATGTGGGTCATTCTCCTTCTCCAATGAACCTCTCTCTCCGGACCCTACAGGGCTTGGATCCCACCCATGTGCCAGAAAGCCCAAATCAAAATATCACAGCACCAAACCCAAGCAGCCAGTGGGGGCACTGTTCTCTTACTGGAATGAAGATGTCATTTTACAGACCTCTCTGACCCAGTAAAGGTCCATTCACAAACATAATGACATTAGGATCCTGTCCAGCAAAGCTTTTGAGATGTTTTGGTCAGTAATTATAAGAAGCAAAATGTGTGAAATAGGGAGAATGCTATGCTGAAGAATTCTACACAATGCACTTCCTGCTGTGCAGAAACTTTAAGATGAATATTCCCCTCAGTATTTTATAAGATTAAGTGCATGAAACCCCAAACAAACAAACAATAAATCCTTGAGCATTACTTAAGTGTTTCAGTTTTACATTTAACATGCAGGTGAGTGGATTGACAGTTGGAAAGTCCCTGAAAAAGGAGAGAGAGAGAGAGAGAGAGAGAGAGAGAGAGAGTTATAGAGCACACCCCAGGGTCAATCTCACTAGCCAAAGCTTCAGGGTGTTCAACATATTCAGATGACTCATGGAAGTGCCCTGCCAGTCTGACACCATTTCATTTTCATTCATTCATCTGTAACCGCTTATCCAATTCAGGGTCGCAGTGTGTCC
The DNA here is from genome assembly GCF_029633855.1 of Hoplias malabaricus. Lineage (NCBI taxonomy): Eukaryota > Metazoa > Chordata > Actinopteri > Characiformes > Erythrinidae > Hoplias > Hoplias malabaricus. Next base: position 18,593,247 of record NC_089816.1, on the reverse strand, counting down.
AGAACCTACATGGGATCATTGGGTGCAAGGCAGAAATACACCCTGGAGGGGGCACCATTTCATTTTGCTCCTTCAATTTCTTTCCTGGCATAAATGACCCATGAAATTGCTCTGTCCCAGTTTAAACGTTTTTATAATCACAGAACCTTAGTCAGCAGCAAATTCCAACATGCAACATACATCAAAATGTCTTGCATTTAACACATCTATAGCAGTCAGTGCACACACACACACACACACACTGATAGGGAGTGCTGTTCCTCCAGTCACCCCACCCCATCCCAACTGTTGTAGGGATCAAACAATGACCTTCCAGTCATAAGCCAACTTTTCTACCCATTAGACCATGACTCTCCCTAAGTTGGAGGACACACAAACAGCCCTTGGTCTGGTCGTCAGCAAAGCCATGCCACAATTCAATAAACAGAAATGGAGCTATGTTTTACTGGGTCTTGTTGTATGTTTCACTGACTTTTTATCTAGAGAAAGTAATATCTGCAGGGCGGCACGGTGGCGCAGCAGGTAGTGTCGCAGTCACACAGCTCCAGGGGCCTGGAGGTTGTGGGTTCGATTCCCGCTCCGGGTGACTGTCTGTGAGGAGTTGGTGTGTTCTCCCCGTGTCCGCGTGGGTTTCCTCCGGGTGCTCCGGTTTCCTCCCACAGTCCAAAAACACACGTTGCAGGTGGATTGGCGACTCGAAAGTGTCCGTGAGTGTGTGTGTGTGTGTGTGTGTCTGTGTTACCCTGTGAAGGACTGGCGTCCCCTCCAGGGTGTATTCCTGCCTTGCGCCCGATGATTCCAGGTAGGCTCTGGACCCCCCGCGACCCTAAAATTGGATAAGCGGTTACAGATAATGGATGGATGGAAGTAATATCTGCTATTAGAATCTACTCAGATATGGTTCCCCCCAACGTGGTAATGATGGTAATATATATGGGTTGAAGTTACTGGCACTTATTTTGGAACTTTGCTGGTCATAAGTGTAATACTGAGGCTGATTTCACCTTCAGTGTCTTCAGACAGACAAGAATAAGATAATCTTTTCTTAGTGAGAGACTTTGTGATGAAGACATTTCTTCCAGATCCTCTCTGTCTAAGTTCCCTTGTGGTTGTTAATAAAGTCTCCTGCACTTACCTCTGTTCCTGTTCTTCATGTTTTGACCACCCCTACACCTGCAACGTGACACTGGCCATCTTTTATCCAAACAATTGGAAATACAAAGGGCCCATGAAGGTGTTATTAAAAGCATTTGAATCATTATTTTCGATGGAATCCAGGGATGTTAACTCTGTTTTCCATCATGCATCATTTATCCATCATAACTCTAACCCTAACCTGTCCTTTTTAACATGTGTGAACCATGTCTTCAATGTGCACCAGGTCTTCCTGATGTCCATCTGATATTTCTGCTGTTCACCTGCCTTTCTGGCTGACCATCTGGCCTTTTTGGTTAGCACCTGGCTTTCATCTGTACACCATGAATCTTATTGCAATATACATTATTGATATAAATGTTCTGGACTACGGGATCTAATATATTTATTTTTTAAATGCAGCATGATTAAAAGGCTCATAGTACAAACTGGAGATTAAATGTATTTCACATGACATCTGTTCACTAAAAACATAGAAATGCAAACATGGAACCACTTACAAATATGTCAACTGACACTGGAGCATACACTCCAGGACACTATTAAATTATTGGCCTATATTTTTTTTATCATTTATTGAACATCCACAAAACATGCTATCCATTGCAAGTTTTTCAAGTTTTTTTCTGACATTCATCAAATGCAGTGGCATATACCCATAACACAGTATGTCTCAGTATGCTAATAAGGTCAGGCTTTATGCAAAATATCTTTAGGAATCTTATGAAATACAGATCATTCAGAATATCTGGCAGGTTCTTCAGAGAGCCATGCTAGAGAATAAATATTTAAATCCTTGAGGAGCATGGGGTGGAGCATGTCTAATAACTGTGACAAGCATGAATGAGAGGAAATTTACTGTTGCCTGGCCCAGATAAAATAAAATTTGCAAATCTCTGGATTTGAAAAAAATGCTGTGGAAAACAGCTGTATATGTTAAATCAGTTCTGCTTGTTTTAATATGCAGCTGATATCAATATGAAACATCTTTTGGTTAGATGAAGTATTTTTCACCACAAAGTAAAATTAGCATAAAATGTAAATATATTATCTGGACTTTACACTGGTAAGTATAGTGCACTGAAAGGCATGTTGATGGCCACAGCCCCAGGGTCCAACTCACATGCCACCATGTCAGTCTCATTGCTAGCATTGAGAATGGTTCACCACTCAAATAATACCTGCTCTGTGTGGGTACTGAATGGGGTAGGGGGCTATCAAAATATGCAGAGCAACAGATGGGCCACAGTCTGTAACTAGAAATGCTGAGTGACCAGTGTGTGCAAAGGATCTGATCAAATTGAAAATGAGTGTAGAAAAAGGAGTCCATGTTTAGCATTTTGTGTGTTGGTGTTTGTTTAGTAAAAATATATATGTATTCATCTGCAAAAGCTTATCAAGTTCAGGGTCACAATGGGTCCATATGACAATAACATATACTTGAGATATATATACTTACAGTAAATATCTGAAACAACAGTGCAGACCACATATTATATTTGGACTTTATACATTCATTTATCTTCTGTAATTGTTTTATCCTTACAAGGCTTGTTATGGGTCAAAAAATACACAGTATCTCTAAGCACAATGCAGGAACAAGCCTGGGAAACCATTACCAGATATCACATTCACACCTATGGGCATTTTGCAAAGCCAAGCCATCTACCAGCCTGTGTTTTTTGGACTCTGGGTAGAAAGTACAGATAATTCTAGATTCATATCTGCATCATCATGCATGTCTTTCATCATACCCCTCCACTCACTCCTCTTCCTCTATCTATATTCTTCTTAATCTTCTTCTTAATTTGATCATCACCCTTATCACACCTACCCCTCCTCTCACTCCCATTCTTCCTCCTATCCCACCCGATTCCATCTTCTCTCACCTTTTCCCCCCTTCCTCTGTCTTACACATATACTTCATCACCCTCATTCTACATACCCTTCCTCTCACTCCTCTTCTTTATCCAATTCCCTTCCCCCACTACTCCAATGTATATAAGGCCCTCCTAAAATATTTGGTGTTAGACTGGATTTTGTACAGAATTAACTGGCTATAGACTGAACCGGTGACAAACTGATGACCAAGCTGTGCCCGTGCTTTTCTGCATGCACGTGAGGAAATCTCCGAACCTCCAGTTTCCAAACTTCAGATCATCCTGAGATAAAATACTATCACCCAGTTGTACTCATACATGATCCTGTGTATGTGTAAATAAACTCCGGTCAATGCCGAACTCCAGTCTCCTGACTCTGTTTTAATGTTAAGGTTGTGTAAGGACACACACAACCTTGGATGAAGTGATGTTGCTCTGGATGAAGTGATGTTGCTCACTCTTTCAGGAGTGTGTTCATGGTGTCTGTTAGGTAAACAGGTTTTAAGTTAAGGTCTTCTTTTCAGCAGTGCCTGTTACAATAGATAAGGCATAAGACTTTTTCTTTCATGAAAAGACATCATCATTGTGGGAATGGATTGGATACTAAAGCTGTGATAGACAGAGGCTGGGAAACACTGGAGACTGATTAAAATTCTAATTAGGACTGCAGTACAGACATGTTCATGATAGTAGTGGCACTAGACCACACGTACTTTATCAGATTATGTCTCAGCACCGAGCTGAAAGGGGTTAAATTAATATTTATGTAATTTCAATTTGTTTCTCATTCAGAACATTTTTAGATTGTAATATAAAAGACAGAAATATTATAACACTTCCTTCACAGTAACGCTTTTTAAATTGAATCAATTTATAATTAGGAGAATAGTCAGTTATCACATTTCATATTCATCAGACTCCCATCTGTTTGGCCTTGGTTGAAATTTGAAGGAGCAGCTTACATCACTTCAGCAGGTGTGAACATCAATCACCACATCCTCATCAAGAGGAATGCATCATTCAAAAAGAGCCAATAAATTATAATGACTTGTTTAAGAATGCATGCAATTATGTGCCCTCAATGTAAAAAAAAAGAAAAACACCCTATGAAAAAATTTTAAAATTGCCTTAACAAATTTATAATGTCACACATTTGAAGTATTTCCTAAAACATACATTTATCCACACCAGGAATAAATTTAGGTATAGATATTCCTATAGGTATTTAATAGTCTTATTAAAAAAATACATGCAGATGGTTGTGAGGTAAAAGAGCTCTAAATTAAAATGTATTTTTTAAATAATTACAATATACAATAGTCCTATAATGACCACTCAGAGAGCAGAGTGATACTGGCCCAGGTTTTGCCCACATCCAAAATTGTATCCCTCACACCTGCCAGATGAAATGACTGCAGTTAAGTGGACCCTCCAGTTTTTCATGAGACTCACAGAGAATGTAGATCTTGTCTGTTTGTGGGTGACATAGTGACACAACATGTAATGTCGCTGTGATACAGCTCCAGGGTCCTGGGGTTGTGGGTTCAAACCCCGCTCTGGGTGACGGTCTGTTAGGAGGTTGGTGTGTTCTCCCCATGTCCGCGTGCATTTCGTCTGGGTGTTCCAGTTTCTTCCCACGGTCCAAAAACACATGTTGTGCTGGATTGGGTACAGTAGATTTCACCCAAAGTACACCAAGGTACGGTAGGGTTCTCCTAGGGTACAGTAAGTTTCTCCTAGTGTACCCCTGGAGTTCTCCTAGGGTACTCCAGTGTACGGGCAGGATTCTCCTAACACAGGGTACAGTAGAGTGCAAGTAAGCCTAACACTAGGATACAGTAGGGCTTTTCTAGAGTACCCCAGGGTGCAGTAGTAGGGTTTTCCCAGAACATAACGTTTTTTAAAAATAACATTTAACTGTTTAATCTTATGCTTTTCAGGCCTCTTGGATGAGGGAACTTGGTTCCATTAGGTTTTGGGGAGTTTTGTCAAATAGGCATCCTGCTGAATACCTGGGTTTGATTGTGTGATGAAAATATTTTGCAGTGTAGGTTTGTAATCATGCCTCCATGTGTTGGTCAAGTATTAATGTTATGTGAATTCATTTTGATTTGCCAACACATTTTGTTAAAGTTTGGGGGTAATCTTCATAGTATAGGATATTGCCATTTATTGTTGGACTACTATTTCTGTGCGTACATACACGCACCTCCCCTCTTCTTTCTGTTCATTCTGGGAAGTCAGTGGACATGGATGGAATTCCTTTCTGAAAGCTCCAAGGAATGGGAAATGCTCCAAAGCTACTCTTGAAACTGTTGTGTATGGAAAATTTTGTAGATGACCCCAACATTTCAGTGGCTCCCTGAACAGTTAGACTGAAATCTTACAATTGTAAGAATGCAAATGTTTCTCTTTTAAATTTGTATTGATTAATTGCATTGATTTGTCCTAGGGACATCAAAACACCACAAAGCATGGAAGAAAGTGTTAGAATCATAAATCACTACATACTCCCAAGAGCCTTATAGAGAGTCAATTGCGTCAACGGATGTACAAAATGCTTGGTGGTCATGTGACTCGTGTGACTTCAAATAGTTCCAGGAAGCTCTAGGCTGTGATTTTGATTGCACAAGTCAGAGAGAAACAGCACATTTTTGGTCATTAGTTTTCAATAAATGCATTTATTTACATTATTTCTAAAGAGCTTCAACCTGTGTAAATGGTTACGTATATGCTTTAAGAAAAAAATATATATATTTATTTCAGGATTAGTGTGAAAATCTGGCATAAGCATATTTTACGCTATGATATCTAAGTTACAGGCATGTTCCTGTTGTTGATTGCTTATATCTATATTTAAATGTCAGGAATCGCAGGGCAGACTGATGGAGGCGGACGCACACGCTAAAACACAGTAATTTTATTAACAAAATATAACGAAACTAAGACAGAGACTTGAGCAAAAACAAAATGAGGAAAAGCAGAAACAGATAGACTTGGGGTTAAATGACGACGGAGAAACAAAACAATGGCAGAGGAAATGAAGCGAGGAACGGACGGGACAATACGAGGAACAGACAGACTGAAGGTAGCAAACGAAACGAAGACAGACAGACTTAGAAACCATGAAGCTAAACAATACAAATGATCGACAAACAGGAAGTGACACCAGGGAACATAAATACATGACACAGACAAGACACACCTGGAACAGATAACAAGGAGGACGGATTACCAACGAGACTGCCGAGGACGAGGGCGGAGACACGAACAATAACAAACAGAGCCATGTGCTAAGAGAGCACATGGCAGGGAAAACAGACATGACAGGACAAGGGCATGACATTAAAAAAAATTGTAATTACTGCTTTTTGACTTAGAGGAAGATAAAGAGATGTTCATAAATCAGTTAAGATTTTCTAACACAATTGTTGTAATCCTGTATGGACCTAATCTTAAAGACTGATATAAAACATATCAGATTGGACAGAAGGAAAATCCTTTGTGTAGAAATCTTCTATAAGAAGTAAACAATGAATTAAAAGACCACATCCAGTGAAGACATTAATTTACATATATTTGCACATATTAAAAATATTTTACCATGCACCTATTACCAGAGCTAATACATCTATTTAAAAAACACTACTAACAGAAACAATAGCTGGTTCATTTCAGTAGAGTGAAGCACCATTATGTTACTAAAGATTACAACAACAAATAAAATATGTAAAGTAATGTTCAAACATCTGCACAATTCACAGTGAGAAGTTTATTTGTTGTATTAAAAAGGAACAAAGGAAAAACAAAGAGTGTTGAGACTCAGTACTTGGGGTGCAGGATAAAGGTGCTCTTTCTTTAACCACTAAAACAATTCTGTTCCTTACTATTACGTAACTAACTTGGATCATATTTACAAAAGAAGTCCTCATTTCACCTTCTCCACTCAACTCTACAATCACTCGCCCTGGCACATTTAAGAAATACTACCACAGTCAAGCATCACGCTGGAATAATTTTTCTAATTTCCTAATGGAATAAATCATAAAATGACATTATGAGAATGTATTTTCCAGGCTGCTCGTTAATATGCATATACTTTATTTAAAATCCTATAGCCTAATTAACTGTTAATGTTCCCCAAATATACTAAATTAGTGGGAAATTCGCTAGCACAATTTACCACGTCTTAGTTGGATATAGATGTGTTGATAATATAAAATATCATTCTTTAAACATCTTAAACTTTAAAACATGCATCATGCTCATGTCTCTTTTGCTGTAACTCTAGAGCACTTTTATACAGAAAAGTGGCAATGCATTTAATAGTGTCATAAAAATATTACCATGTATGTGTATATGAGTCCATTTAAAATAGCAGTGCATAATGATGTGAGAAAAGTCCAGTAGGTTCTTGTTGAGCCTGTAGTAGTTCATTGCACATTAATGTCCTGGCAAAGTGGAGAGGAGTTGTACAGTGTTGCTGCTATAGGAAGAAATTCTCTGTACTCTGCTTTATTGCAGCAAAGCTGAATGTGTCTGTTGCTTAAAACACCACTTTCTGATAAGTGTAGGGGGTATGAGATGTTTTCCAGAATATCACTGAGTTTGTTCAGAGTTCTCCTTTTCAAAACAACCTCAAAGCCATCACAGAGCAGCCCAAGACCATCCTTCCTAATATGCTTGTTGAGCTTACTGTGGGCCCCCTCTCCCAGTCTCCATAATTCATACAAAGAAAGCTTTTAATATAAGCAGCATTTGAATGTTATTGTCAGGTCAAAAAGGCTTTCTTCTTTTAAGCCTGACTTACATGCCTTATTAAAAATCACTACTTCTATAAAAATCAATAACTAAAAAATATCACAGACACAGGTTTTAGATCATAAAACAAGTTAAGGTATAGACACATTAACCTGGGTAGATCTAGGAAGACATACAAAATAGCATTTGTGAAGCTCTCATTTTTATACAGTATTCAGGGGTGATAAGGATATTACCCCACCTTTTTCACACACTCTATAGGCTTGAGTTGTATTCCATTCCAATCAAAAGGTACCTTATTCCCCATGTACATGTAAGGACGTCAATAAGGCGCATGTGCAAATGATATTGTTAGCTACACAATATATATATATATATATATATATATATATATATATATATATATATATATATATATAGTGGTTATCTTTTACTAAATTTTGTTCCAGTTTTTTCAGTTGTGTGTATGAGTTATATTGGGAGAGCACAGATTATTAGGCTAAATATTTAGAGGCTTGTGGTGTCCAAATGCTACAGCTTTATATATACAAACCGGAATCCAAAAAAGTTGGGCCACTAAAAAAATTGTGAATAAAAACTGAATGCAATGATGTGGAGATGGCAAATGTCAATATTTTATTCGTAATAGAAAATAGATGACAGATCAAAAGTTTAATCTGAGTAAATGTAACATTTTAAAGGAAAAATATGTTTATTCTAAATTTCAGTGTCAACAAATCCCAAAAAAGTTGGGACAAGTAGCAATAAGTGGCTGGAAAAAGGAAATTGAGCGTATAACGAATAGCTGGAAGACCAATTAACACTAATTAGGTCAATTGACAACATGATTGGGTATAAAAAGAGCTTCTCAGAGCATCAGTGTCTCTCTGAAGCCAAGATGGTAAGAGGATCACCAATTCCACCATTGTTGCACAGAAAAATGATGCATCAATACCAGAACGGTGTTACCCAGCATAAAATAGCAAGTTAAGTTATCATCATCAACCATGCATAACATCAAAAGATTCAGAGAATCTGGAACAATTGCTGTGCATAAGGGTCAAGGCCGTAAAACTCTGTAAGATTACTGGATGCTCGTGATCTCCAGGCCCTTAAATGTCACTGCACCTCAAACAGGAATGCCACTGTCAAGGAAATAATAGAATGGACTCAGGAATACTTCCAGAAAGCATTGTCAGTGAACACAATCCACCGTGCCATCCGCTGTTGCCAGCTGAAACTATACAGTGCAAAGAGGAAGCCATTTCTAAACAAGCTCCACAAGCTCAGACTTTTGCACTGGGCCAGGGGTCTTTTAAAATGGAATGTGGCAAAATGGAAGACTGTTCTGTCACGATCTTTAGTTCTTTATGGAACACTGGGACAAGGATAACCCAAGTTGTTATCAACGCTCCGTTCAGAAACCTGCATCACTGATGGTATGTGGTTGCATGAGTGCTTGTGGCATGGGCAGCTTGCATGTCTGGAAAGGCACCATTAATGCAGAGAAGTATGTTCAGGTTCTAGAACAACATATGCTCCCATCTAGACGTCATCTCTTTCAGGGAAGACACTGCATTTTTCAACAAGATAATGCCAGACCACATTCTGCAGCAATCACAACATCATGACTTCGTAGGAGAAGGATCCGGGTACTGAAATGGCCAGCCTGCAGTCCAGATCTTTCACCTATAGAGAACATTTAGCGCATCATAAAGAGGAAGGTGCGACAAAGAAGGCCCAAGACCATTGAACAATTAGAGGCCTGTATTAGACATGAATGGGAGAGCATTCCTATTTCTAAACTTGAGAAACTGGTCTCCTCTGTCCCCAGACGTCTGTTGAGTGTTGTAAGAAGAAGGGGGGATGCCACACAGTGGTAAAAAATGGCCTTGTCATAACTTTTTTGGGATTTGTTGACGCCATGAAATTTTGCATCAACATTTTTCCTTTGAAATGTTATATTTACTTAGATTAAACTTTTGATCTGTCATCTATGTTCTATTACGAATACAATATTGACATTTGCCATCTCCACATGATTACATTCAGTTTTTATTCACAATTTGTTTAGTGTCCCAACTTTTTTGCAATCCGGTTTGTACAACACCTGAACAACACCATGTATGAACTGCTTTTAGCATTGCGAAATTTCACCCCAACAAGTACATCTGCTGCTGCTACGGCTTCCCCCTCTGTGTCTTCTGCACCAGCTCTTACAGAAACAGTATCAATCCCTCCTCCAGAAAAAATATGATGGGAGTCCTGGTCACTGTAAAGGCTTTTTGATGCAATGTAAAATATATTTCAGCAGGAACCCCTCTGCTTTCCTCACAAATGAAACAAAATTGCCTTTATACTGTTGCTGCTATCTGGTAGAGCTCTCACTTGGGCTACTGCTATGTGGGGTTATTGATGTGTCATATGATAACTTTGAATCTGTCTTTCATGATGTTTTTGACCACTCTGTTAGTGGTAAAGATTCAGGAGAACTACTATTTCAACTGAAACAGGGGAGAAAAACAGCAGCAGAACATGCTTTAGAGTTCCAAACATTGGCAGAAGAAAGTGGCTGGGATGATTCAAAACCGAGCAAGCATGTACCAGCTCAACTTTTCACAATTTGTTCAACTTTCCATAAAATTGGACAATCTCATTCTTGCCAGACGTCACACCACAGCAGTCCCCAGTTCTCCTGTTGCAGTCTCCACCCCTTCAAATGACCCCAAGGCTATGGAGATTGGACGTGCTAAACTCTCCAGAGGAGCGCCAAAACCGCGTGACAGAATGTTTGTTTCTACTGTGGTCAGTCCGGACACTTTAAAATCACCTGTGCATCCCTCCCTCAATCTTCCACCAGGGTGAGTGAAATCCTTGTTTGATATGTCGAAAATAGAAAACTTTGTCTCCCGGTCACTCTAAAATGGGGTTCTTGTCACTCTTCCCTTCTAGCCCTAGTGGACTCAGGTGCTGCTGGAAATTCATTGATCAGAAGACAGCTCATGATCTTGGCATCCCTCTAATCCCTTGCAAATTGCCCCTCTCTGTTAAAGGCTTGGATGATAAACCAATTGATACCAGAAACATTTTTGAAACCACTGCCCCGATAACCCTGATTACAGGCCTCCACTCAGACAATAAATCTTAATGTCATCAACTCACCCAACAATCCTGTTATATTAGGTTATCCATGGTAAGCCTTACACAATCCTGTGTTTTGTTGGGCATCTGGAGAATTAAAGACATGGGGTGCTCCATGTTTCTCTAACTGTTTGGCCTTGCCCTGCTTAACCACAACCATAGAGAGTCCAGACTCAAACATCCAAGTACATATACCCCCTGAATATAAAAACTGGTCCAATGAGTTTAGTAAAAGTAAAGCTGCTTGTCTTCCCCCTCACCGTCCCTGGGATTGTGCCATTGATCTTCTCCCAGGTACCACACCTCCTAAGAGTAGGATCTACCCCATCTCCCTGACAGAATCACAGGCCATGGAGCAATATATTCAGGAAGCTTTGGCGCTTGGTTATATTCGCCCTTCTGCGTCCCCTGCAGCTGCCGGATTCTTCTTTGTTAATACAAATGATGGTGGATTGAGACCTTGCATTGACTATAGGGGACTTAATGCCATAACAATAAAGAATCACTATCCCCTTCCCATTATTCCCTCAGCCGTTGAACAAGTCAAAGATGCCAAATTTTACACCAAACTAGACCTAAGATGCGCATATAATCTTATCAGAATTCGTGAGGGGGATGAATGTAAGACCGCGTTCATGACATCATCACCATTATGAATTTCTAGTAATGAGTTATGGATTGGTCAGTGCTCCTTCTGTCTTTCAATCTTTCATTAATGATATATTTAGAGATATGCTTAATAAATGGGTAATCTGTTACATTGACGACATTCTTGTTTACTCCAAGTCCATCACAGAACACATCCACCATGTCCAACAAGTTCTCACACACCTAGAACAAAACAATCTGTTTGTTAAACTGGAAAAATGTGAATTTCATAAAACTCAGATCACTTTTCTTGGCTACATACCCAGTGCAGAGGGAGGGCAAATTGACCAAAACAAGGTTTCAGCAATTACACAATGGCCTCAACCAAAAACTATCAAAGAGTCGCAAAGATTCCTGGGCTTTGCGAATTTTTACTGAAGGTTCATAAGTGGTTTTAGTGGCATAACAGTTACTCTTACCTCTTCTCAAAGGGAAACCCAAATCATTGAAATGGACTCCAGAAGCTTCCACCTCCTTTGAGATCCTGAAAAATCGTTTCACCAGTGCCCCCATCCTGTGTTATCCTGATCCATCTCTTCTTCTCGTTCATCGTGGAGGTGGATGCTTCAGAAACAAGTATAGGAGCTGTACTATCCCAGCATCACAGAGAACCATCAAAATTACACCCCTGTGCTTTTTATTCTCATTAACTTTGCCCCACAGGAATGAACTATGATGTAGGTAATTGGGAGTTGCTGGCCATCAAGGCAGCCCTTGAAGAGTGGAGACACTTGCTAGAGGGTGCTCAATATCCTTTTGTTATACTGACAGACCATCGTAACCTGGAGTATGTTAAGTCTGCCAAACGAATGAACTCACGTCAAGCTAGGTGGTCCCTGTTTTCTACTAGATATAACTTCACACTGACGTATAGACCAGGTTCCAAAAATGGGAAAGCTGATGCTTTGTCTCGTATGTTTGATAAAGAACAAAGTAAACCGTCTAATCATACCATTCTTTCTCCTTCTTGTATTGTTGCACCCATCCGATGGGAAATAATGGAGGATATTTAGAAAGCACAACACAATTACCCCCGCCTTCAAACTGCTTACCAGGGAAGACATGTGCCCCTAAGCATTCGCCCCACTTTACTGCAATGGGTACACACATCCCTGAGCTCTGGTTGTCACGCCCTCATCTCGTCATGTCTGTTTTCCCCGGTCATGTGCTTTTAGCACATGGCTATGTTTTGTTTATGTCCTTGTCTCCGCCCTTGTCCCGCCTTTGTTCCGCCTCCTCGTCCGTGTCATGTGTTAACCCGTCCTCCTTGTTATCTGTCCAGGTGTGTCTCGTTTGTGTCAGTATTTAAGCCCTCTTGTCTCACGTCCTGTTTGTCGTACATTTCACATTTCTCCTTTCTCTAGTTGGTCGTGTTATATAGTCTGTCCGTCTGTCTGTCTCCACAGTTTCCCCGTCTCTTTTCCTTTGTCGTTGTTTTTGCTTTTTGTCCATCTGTCCCGTTTACCCTGTCTAGTTACCCGTGTTTAATTTAGCCTGCTTGGCTCCCTGTTTGTTTTCGTTCTGTTTAAGTCTCGTTGTGTTGTTATAATTCTATATTAAAAATCCTGTGTTTTAGCAAGTTTGTCCGCTTCCGTCAGTCCGCCAAGTGATCCGTGACAGAATGTACGACCAAACTATGGACGCAGCTAGCACGGACTACTATCTCAAGGGGTGTGCCATTCGCCGGACTCCATTCCGTACAGGCCCCAAAGATCCTGTCAGGGAGGTTTTGAAAGCCTCGGAATGGAAAAGCCTCCAGCTCCTGCTTGGCGCTGGATCATATACCGGAGGAGTCGACTCGTGAATCGAGTATTTGCGCCAGCGGGAGTCGAAAGAGTCGGCGGAAGAAGCGTGCTGGAGTCCCCCCCTCGACAGTGGATTACCCCCTTAGGTCCGGGGAAAGTTTTGGGGGGGTGTTATGGGTAGGGGCTGTTAGCCTCCAACCTCAGGACTATGGAGGTGGGGCTAACAGGGGCGCACCTCTGAGGGATCTAATGGGTGCGCCTGTGAAACCCTCTAAACCCTCTACAGCTTCAGCGCGAGCCCGGCGAGCAGCACAAACCCCTGTCCCCATAAAAGCGGCGCCTCCAGCCGCTCCTGTCTTCATGAACGCTGCGCCAACGGCCGCTCCTGTCTTCATGAACGCGGCGTCTCCAGCCCCGCCTGTCCTCGAGAGCGCGGCGCCTCCAGCTGCGCCTATCTTTGTGAACGCGGCGCCTCCTGCCGCACCTGTCTTCGTGAACGCGGCGTCTCCAGCCGCGACTGTCCTCGAGAGCGCGGCGCCTCCAGCCGCGCCTATCTTTGTGAACGCGGCGCCTCCTGCCGCACCTGTCTTCGTGAGCGCGACGTCCGCCTCTCATGTCTCCGTGGACGACGTCGCACATTCCTCTGCCTCCGTGGACGTCGTCGCAGTTTCTCCTGTCTCCGTGGACGACGTTGCAGATTCCTCTGCCTCCGTGGACGTTGTCGCAGTTTCTCCTGTCTCCGTGGACAACGTCGCAGATTCCTCTGCCTCCGTGGACGTCGTCGCAGTTTTTCCTGTCTCCGTGGATGACGTCGCAGATTCCTCTGCCTCCGTGGACGACGTCGCAGGTTCCCCTGCCTCCATGGACATCGTCGCAGGTTCCCCTGCCTCCATGGACATCGTCGCAGGTTCCCCTGCCTCTGTGGACGACGTCGCAGGTTCCCCTGTCTCCGTGGACGACGTCGCAGGTTCCCCTGTCTCCGTGGACGTCACTGCAGGGCCTCCTGTCCCCGTGAGCGTGGCTCCCTCGGCCGCTCCTGTCCCCGTGAGCGTGGCTCCCTCAGCCGCTCCTATCCCTGTGACTGTGGCTACGGCCGCTCCTGTCCCCGTGACTGTGGCTACGGCCGCTCCTGTCCCCATGACTGTGGCTAAGGCCGCTCCTGTCCCCGTGACTGTGGCCCCGGCCGCTCCTGGTCGTGTCCGTGGGACGGCCCCAAGGACTTCGGGGCCGATCCACAGAACTGTGCCCAGGCTGGTTCCTCGGAGTGCCCCACAGACATTTGCCAGTCCTGAGCACCCCCCTGTTATATTGGTTCCCCTGTCTGTCCCTGTCTTGGTTCCTGTCTCTGTCCTTGTCCCTGTGCCTGTGTCTGCCTTTGTCTCTGTCCCAGTCCCTGACACTGTATTCGTGTCTGTCCCCTTGAATGTCTTGGTCCCTGTTCCCCTGTCCCCTGTTAGCCCTGTCCAGTCCCCGTTTCAACCCTCTGTCTTGTCTCATGTCCAGTACCCTGTTAGTCCAGTCCAGTCCCTGTTTCAACCTTCTGTCCTATCTCCAGTCCAGTCCCCGTTGCAGTCTAGTGTCAAGTCACCTGTCCTGTCTTCTGTCCAGTCACATACCCCTGTCCAGTCTAACGTTTCTGTCCGGTCCAGTGCCTTGTCCTCTGTCTCATCACCAGTCTCTGCTCCCGTCCATTCCCAGCAACCAGTCCTGTCATCTGTCCTGCCTCATGTCCATTCCCCGTTCCAACCCTCTGTCCTGTCTCATGTTCAGTCCCCGTTTCAACCCTCTGTCCTGTCTCATGTTCAGTCCCCTGTTAGTCATGTCCAGTCTCCGTATCCGTCCAGTGTTCAGTCACCTGTCTTGTCTCCATTCCAGTCCCCTGTCCTGTCACCTGCCCGTGTCCAGTCTTCTGTCCCCAAACATGTCCAGTCTCCGTATCCGTCCAGCATTCAGTCACCTGTCTTGTCTCCAGTCCAGTCTCCCTTTCAACCCTCTGTCTTGTCTCAAGTCCTGTCACCTGTCCCATCTTCTGTCCAGTCCCTGTTCCCATCCAGTGTCATGTCCAATGTCAAAAACACTGTCCAGTCTCCCGTCAAGTCTCATGTGTCCACTCCCATCCTGTCCAGTCTGTTCTCGTCTCTTTTTCAGTCTCTTGTTGCCCCCCTTTGTCAGTCTCCTGTCATGTCCCATTTCCCATCTCATTTATCCGGTCCTGTCGTGTCCCCAGTTCCTGTGTCTGTTCCTGTCTAGTCTTGAGTCTTGTCTTTCGTGGTTTTGTTTTCCGTGCCCTCTCCTGTGCCAACTCCTTGGAGGTTTAGGAGTACGCGCCCCGGGAGTTGCGCGTTCATGGGGGGGCATCTGTCACGCCCTCGTCTCATCATGTCTGTTTTCCCCGGTCATGTGCTTTTAGCACATGGCTATGTTTTGTTTATGTCCTTGTCTCCGCCCCTGTCCCGCCTTTGTTCTGCCTCCTCGTCCATGTCATGTGTTAACCCGTCCTCCTCGTTATCTGTCCAGGTGTGTCTCGTTTGTGTCAGTATTTAAGCCCTCTTGTCTCACGTCCTGTTTGTCGTACATTTCACATTTCTCCTTTCTCTAGTTGGTTGTGTTATATAGTCTGTCCGTCTGTCTGTCTCCACAGTTTCCCCGTCTCTTTTCCTTTGTTGTTGTTTTTGCTTTTTGTCCATCTGTCCCGTTTACCCTGTCTAGTTACCCGTGTTTAATTTAGACTGCTTGGCTCCCTGTTTGTTTTCGTTCTGTTTAAGTTTCGTTGTGTTGTTATAATTCTATATTAAAAATCCTGTGTTTTAGCAAGTGCGTCCGCTTCCGTCAGTCCGCCACGTGATCCGTGACACTGGTCATCCAGGTATTCAACGTACACTGTCTTTAGGACAGAATAAATTCTGGTGGCCTACAGTAGTCCGAGATGTTACGGAGTATGTAAAATCATGTGCAGTATGTGCCAGTAGTGCATCCTCTAGAACCTCTGCCCATTCCTCAGTGTCCCTGGTCTCACTTGTCCATTGATTTCATTACTGACTTACCAGTATCAAATCTAATCAAATTTATTTGTATAGCGCTTTTTACAACTGATGTTGTCACAAAGCAGCTTCACAGAATTCCAGTAAGACAAAGATTTGACATGAAATGTAAAAAAATGTAAAAAAAAAACAAAAAAAAAACCAAGTGAGCAAGCCAGGGGCAACAGTGGCAAGGAAAAACTCCCTCAGTTGAGGAAGAAACCTTGGGAGGAACCAAGGCTCACAAGGGGTGACCTATCCTCCTCTGGTCTACTGGTAATAATAGTTAGGAGTTCCTGAGAACTTCAGTGTAGGGGCAGCTTCAAGGCACTTGGTGGTTGCTGGAGTGTGGGCAGCTGGTCTGAAGCATGGAGGAGGATCTCAACAGTCATCCATCAGTGTCCAGACGGACAGGTGGGCAGTTGTTTACTTGAAAAAAGGTAAAGGGATGGAATTAGTTTTGAACTGTTTGGTGTTTGTAAAGCAGAAAATGTGAACATTTACAGAGTGTGGGTAATGACTCCGGCAGATCTGACTATGACAGCTTTAACTAAAAGGAGAGAACCAGAAGGACACACAGACATGGGAGCATTCTGAAACACTGGCATACCTCTGCTCCACCATCAACAAACCTGAGTGATCGCGTGAAACGGCGGGACGACAGCACCAGCGTCTCAGTTTACTATAACTCCCTGTGTCCATGGACCCCCCGGATCTGCCGCCTTTATCTATGGGGGAGCATTAACTACCAAAAGATAAACTAAACAAATGAGTTTTTAGCCTAGATTTGAAGATTGCGACTGTGTCTGAGTCCCGAACATTTTCTGGAAGATCATTCCAGAGTTGGGGGGCTTTATAAGAAAAGGCTCTTCCCCCAGCTGAGGCCTTCTGAATTCTGGGAACAATTAAAAAACCAGTATTCTGTGATCTGAGTAAACGTGGAGACTCATAATAGGAAATAATATCTGGAAGGTATTCAGGAGCAAGCCCATGTAGAGCTTTATATGTTAATAACAGAATTTTGCCGTCAATGCGGAATTTTACAGGCAGCCAATGAAGTGATGATAGAACTGGGCTAATATGTTCAAATTCTCTAGTTTTAGTGAGGACCCTGGCTGCAGCATTTTGAACTAGTTGAAGTTTTCTTAAATTGCTGCTGGTGCATCCTGACAGTAGTGCGTTACAGTAGTCAAGGCTTGAAGGAATAAAGGCATTTACTAATGTTTCTGCGTCCTGCAGGGATAAGGCATTTTTAATCTTATCAATATTGTGAAGATGTAAAAAAGCTATCCTAGTGATACTGCCTATGTGTTGATCAAATGATAAATCCGGGTCAATTATGACACCAAGATTTTTTGCTGCTGAACCAGGTTTAATTGGAAAGTCAGTGAGATTTAAAATTAAATCTGATAATTTATTTCTTGCCGCCTTTGGACCCAAAAGCAGGACCTCTGTTTTGTTGCTGTTTAGAAGGAGTTTTCTTTAGTCTGTGATTGGGCTTGGCTGAAATATACAATTGCGTGTTGTCTGCGTAACAGTGAAAGTTAATGTCATGGTTTCTTATAACTGTGCCTAGCGGTAACATGTATAATGTAAATAATAATGGTCCTAAAATAGAGCCTTGCGGAATCCCACATCTTACTTTAGAATAATTTGAATTTAGATTGTTTACGTTTAGATAACATTCCTTTAAGTAAGATTTGAACCATAATAGGGCTGTCCCTGTAATTCCAACCATGTTTTCTAACCTTTCTAGGAGAATATTGTGGTTTATTGTATCGAAGGCTGCGCTGAGGTCAAAAAGCACCAACAGGGATACGTGGCCTTGATCAGAAGCAAGAAAAAGATCATTTGTTATCTTGACTAGAGCTGTCTCTGTACTATAATATGGCCTGAATCCAGATTGGAATTTTTCATATAAATGATTCTTATTTAGATATGAACTAAGCTGTTGAGCTACGGCTTTTTCTAAGATCTTGGATAGAAATGGCAGATTAGAAATAGGCCTGTGTGATGAGGTCAGTGAATTGGACCCATCACCAAGACTGGAATATACATTAAGGAATGTATATTGGTATTATTACTTACCTTGTGTTTCAGTTCCTGTTCCTAGGGGAATGGCAGCGAATTTCCTGTCTCTCTTTGTGCTAGCCGAGGGGCCCACGGTGAGGTATAGAGAGGGGGAGGCAAGAGCTGGATTCAGGAACCTGTGAAAGGGAAAAAGCAAATGAGTAAAACTATTAATAAACTATGTACATAGATAAATACTTACCAGTGAAGCTGGAATAAGATGTGCTGGGGATATCTGTTATTGATTATATTGAAGGGAATAAATATCTTCCTGTGAGTAACTTTCTTACCTCTTTGCCAGAGTTGGGTTAGTCCAATTAAGTGAGGGGTGGGGCTAAGTTCCTAAAAGGAGGGGGATTTGGTTGCAGTGGCCAGGTGAAGGTAGAGGGAACTGCAGTATGGACAAACTATGTCTGTTTAGTTCTAACGCGCTCTTTTTATTTTATGTTCTTTTCATTTCTTTATGGGTACCTCTCTTATTGTGACGTCGTCACGTGTGCTACGTTTGAATAAATTCTCACGGAAAGAGTTATTTTGAGTCCTGCCTGCTCCTTGCTGAGTGAACCCACATTTCTTCATCCGTACCCTCCACACTTCCATTTTAACATCCATTCCACAGCCTGTAATTAGACAGTGTACTAGCATCAAAATTTGGTTTCTTGATCATAGGTTTAATAACTGCTAGTTTAAAAGCTTTGGGTACATGGCCCAGGCAAAGGGATGAGTTTACTATAGTTAAAAGAGGATTGATAATAGCTGGTAGTACTTCTTTGAGTAATTTTGTGGGAATTGCATCAAGTGTGCAAGTTGTACAGTTTGCGGAGGTGATAATTTTCTCTAGTTCTAACTGTGGGAGTGGGTAAAAGGTTTCAAGTCTTTCTTTTACAATTACATTGTTTTATATCATTCACATCGGGTGGCTGCCAGGTTGGATTTAATCCTTTGGCTTGAGTTTGTTGTCTAATATTCTCAATTTTATTATTAAAAAAGTCCATAAAGTCTTTACTGGTGAGATTTGCTGGAATTAGTTGTTCGGAACCTGCTTGAGTTTTTGTAGTTCTGGAAAACACACTGAACAGTACTCTAGGATTATTTTTATTATTGGAGATCAGTGAGGCCAGATATGCTGAGCGAGCTTTAGTGAGGGCATTTCTATACTCTATAAGGCTGTCCTTCCAGGCAGAATGGAACACTTCCAGCTTGGTTGATCGCCATTTCCGCTCTAGTTTCCGTGATGTTTGTTTTAAAGTACGGGTTTTATCATTATACCATGGTGCGAGTTTTTCTGTCTTATACTTTTACTTTTAAGTGGTGCTACCTTTTCTAAAGTAGATCGACAGGTATTTTCTAAATAGTCAGTTAGTACATCTAGCTCCATTGGGTCTGATGGAGTGGGAACTGGTGTTGGTATTTCTGGGAGGTTTTCTATAAATTGTAGGGTGGTCGATGGTTTTATTATACGCTTTGTAGAATAGCGAGTGGACTTACATATTATGGCTAAGACGTAGCTCATATGAAATTAGGCAATGGTCGGAGATTGCTGAGGATTACAGTAAGATGTTAATTTTGTCAATGTTAAGACCTAGTGTCAAAACTAAGTCTAAAGTGTGACTGCAGTACTGTGTAGGCCCTGTTACATTTTGAGTAACACCAACAGAGTCTAAGATTGAGGTAAATGCCTTTTTTAGTGGGTCAATTTCCTTCTCAAAATGGATATTGAAAGCTCCTACAATTATAACTTTATGATTGCAAACTGTTAGGTTTGCAGCAAAATCGCTGAATTCTTTCAGAAATTCTAAGTAAGGCCCTGGTGGTCTGTAAATGTTGCATAATAAAAATCTGTCCTTTTTGTGACCGGATTTGTAATAATGGCGGAGAGAATCTCAAAATAAGTGAAGGTGTCACATTGTTTAAGACTAATTTCTAGGGTATTTTGGTAAATTACACATACTCCACCTCCTTTGCCTGATAATCTTGGGCTATGTACATAATTATAGGCTAGCGGGGTGGCTTCATTTAGTGCTAAATATTCATTTGGTCTAACCCATGTTTCCATGAGACAGAATATGTTGAATCATTTAAGATTACTGCTTTTGAGTTTAGTGACTAACTGAAAGATTATGTGCTATGCTGTAAGAAAGTAAGGCAGCACCCTCCCATGTGGGGTGGATACCATCCCTACCTATAAGACCAGACTTGCCCTCAAAACGTAACCAATTGTCTATATAGCCCACTTGATTTTCGGAACACCACTTTGACATCCTGCAGTTTAACG
Organism: Hoplias malabaricus; assembly: GCF_029633855.1. NCBI lineage: Eukaryota > Metazoa > Chordata > Actinopteri > Characiformes > Erythrinidae > Hoplias > Hoplias malabaricus. Next base: position 18,572,552 of record NC_089816.1, on the reverse strand, counting down.
CCGGAAGTCTGCTGTAGGCTTCAGCGCCACGCCACATTGGTATGGGACCAGAGCAGATTACAGCATCGGACATTGTCTGGGCCAGTTTAATCACCTCTCTAATATTTCCCTTAGTTACCTCAGACAGCCGCAGACAAATATCATTGGCCCCTACATGAATGACTATCCTTGAATATCTCTAAGGTCTAAGGTTGCCACTAATATCCGGCGCTCTGACTCCCAATAAACAGCTAACTGTTACTGCCAGCGCCCCTAAAGGAGTAGCTAATTTCATGTGTCAAACAATAGAGTCTCCTATAACCAGAGCACTCTTAACAGGCTCCTCAGCGGGTGGTTCGCTGAGTGGGGCAAACCTGTTTGACATGCGAATTGGAGGAGCGTGGTGTCCCGGTGGGCTAGCTTTGGCCTCAGCGTTAGCATCAACCTTAGCTTTCCAGCTATGTCGCCGAGACGTCACCCATTCTCCAGAGAGCTAACTAGCTGACACTTACCACAAACACAACCACTGTCATTGTCGCTAGAGGTGGAAAAGGGGGTTAAACTAAACATGCCACACTTTGAGTGTTATGGCAATTGTCTAAGTGCAACCAGGACGGAAGACCAATTCTCAGGCCCGAGGAGAAATCAGAGAAACAAAGACACAGAGTCAAAGATTCTCTCTAATCTCTTCCTTTATTGAACAAAATCAAGTCTTATATATAGGACCTCAGTCACATACATCATCAGCATGTCTCATTCCATTAACCCAAACATTCCCTTATTGGTGCCTCATAATCTCCAACTTTATAGTTGCCAGGGAGAAATGGTGAGAATGTCCTTCTAATCTGCTCAGCACATTCCTCCCACAGGTCACTGGAGTCAAGCTATTCACACTTTGGAAAATGACGGTAAAGCCATCCGCGCTTCAAATCCAAATGCACGCGTTGGGACAGATAGAGAGTCTGAAACCCGCATCTGAGCAGCGATGTCTCTGTTACTAAATAAATGCACGCAATGCTAAAATGGACTAAATGGGCTAAAATTAGCAAGCCATTAGGAATATATTTAGTTTTAAATCACTTTAAAGAGGCAAAACACGCTTTGATTATTTCATACATTTACGTATTTTTTTTACTTTTCTATAAACACTTAACTGGCTTTGAATAATAATCCTGGTGGACATGTAGAAATACAGATTACATTTTACTGTCATTAAACAGGTAGCTCACTGCACTGTATAATATTCTCATGGATTTATAATGAATACCTACAAATATGGATTTCTCAAAAACTACCCATGATGCCTAAATCATTCCACTGTCATTAAACAGAGGGACCTCTTAGCTATCAGCTGTATGATTTTGGTAGAATTTCACTGTGTACTTTTCTCATAAAATCATACTAAATACATTCCAATATGGATTTCTCAAAAATTACCCATAATGCCTAAACCATTCCACTGTCATTAAAAAGAGGGCCTCTTAGCTATCAGCTGTATGATTTTGGTAGAATTTCACTGTATACTTTTCTCATAAACTCATACTGAATATATTCCAATATGGATTTCTCAAAAATTACCCATAATGCCTAAACCATTCCACTGTCATTAAACAGAGGGGCCCCTTGGCTATCAGCTGTATGATTTTGGCAAAATTTCACTGTGTACTTTTCTCATAAACTCATACTGAATATTTACCAATATGGATTTCTCAATATTTACCCATAATGCCTAAACCATTCCACTGTCATTAAACAGAGGGGCTTCTTGGCTACCAGCTGTATGATTTTGGCAAAATTTCACTGCATACTTTTCTCATAAACTCATACTGAAAACATTCCAATATAGATTTCCCAAAAATTACCCATAATGCCTAAACCATTCCACTGTCATTAAACAGAGGGGTCCCTTGGCTATCAGCTGTATGATGTTGGCAAAATTTCACTGTGTACTTTTCTCATAAACTCATACTGAATATTTACCAATATGGATTTCTCAATGTTTACCCATAATGCCTAAACCATTCCACTATCATTAAACAGAGGGACCTCAAGGCTATTACCTGTATGATTTTGGTAGAATTTCACTGTGTACTTTTCTCATAAACTCATACTGAATATATTCCAATATGGATTTCTCAAAAATTACCCATAATGCCTAAACCAATCCACTGTCATTAAACAGAGGGACCTCTTGGCTATTACCTGTATGATTTTGGTAGAGTTTCACTGTGTACTTTTCTCATAAACTCATACTGAATATTTACCAATATGGATTTCTCAATATTTACCCATAATGCCTAAACCATTCCACTGTCATTAAACAGAGGGGCTTCTTGGCTACCAGCTGTATGATTTTGGCAAAATTTCACTGCATACTTTTCTCATAAACTCATACTGAATACATTCCAATATAGATTTCCCAAAAATTACCCATAATGCCTAAACCATTCCACTGCCATTAAACAGAGGGACCTCTTGGCTATCAGCTGTATGATTTTGGTAGAATTTCACTGTGTACTTTTCTCATAAACTCATACTGAATATTTACCAATATGGATTTCTCAATATTTACCCATAATGCCTAAACCATTCCACTGTCATTAAACAGAGGGGCTTCTTGGCTACCAGCTGTATGATTTTGGCAAAATTTCACTGCATACTTTTCTCATAAACTCATACTGAATACATTCCAATATAGATTTCCCAAAAATTACCCATAATGCCTAAACCATTCCACTGCCATTAAACAGAGGGACCTCTTGGCTATCAGCTGTATGATTTTGGTAGAATTTCACTGTGTACTTTTCTCATAAACTCATACTGAATATTTACCAATATGGATTTCTCAAAAATTACCCATAATGCCTAAACCATTCCACTGCCATTAAACAGAGGGACCTCTTGGCTATCAGCTGTATGATTTTGGTAGAATTTCACTGTGTACTTTTCTCATAAACTCATACTGAATATTTACCAATATGGATTTCTCAAAAATTACCCATAATGCCTAAACCATTCCACTGCCATTAAACAGAGGGACCTCTTGGCTATCAGCTGTATGATTTTGGTAGAATTTCACTGTGTACTTTTCTCATAAACACATATTACATACATACTGATATGGATTTCTCCAAATTTACCCATAATGCCTAAACCATTCCACTGCCATTAAACAGAGGGACCTCTTGGCTATCAGCTGTATGATTTTGGAAGAATTTCACTGTGTACTTTTCTCATAAACTCATACTGAACCATTACCGATATGAATTTTTCAAAAATTACCCATAATGCCTAAACCATTCCACTGCCATTAAACAGAGGGGCCTCCTGGCTATCACCTGTAAGTTTTGATATAACTTTACTGTGTACTTTTCTCATAAACACATATTACATATGTACTGATATGGATTTCTCAAAATTTACCCATAAGGCCTAAACCATTGTACTGTCATTATACATAGGGATTTCTTGTCTATTATCTCTATGATTTTGGTAGAATTTCACTGTGTACTTTTCTCATAAACACATACTGAATATTACCAATATGAATATCTCAGAAATTACCCATAATGCCTAAACCATTCCACTGTCATTAAACAGAGGGGCTTCTTGGCTACCAGCTGTATGATTTGGGCAAAATTTCACTGTGTACATTTCTCATAAACTCATACTGAATATTTACCAATATGGATTTCTCAAAAATTACCCATAATTCCTAAACCATTCCACTGTCATTAAACAGAGGGGTCCCTTGGCTACCAGCTGTATGATTTTGGCAAAATTTCACTGTGTACATTTCTCATAAACTCATACTGAATATTTACCAATATGGATTTCTCAAAAATTACCCATAATGTCTAAACCATTCCACTGTCATTAAACAGATGGACCTCTTGGCTATCAGCTGTATGATATTGGTAAAATTTCACTGTGTACTTTTCTCATAAACTCATACTGAATACATTCTAATATGGATTTCTCAAAAATTACCCATAATGCCTAAACCATTCCACTGTCATTAAACAGAGGGGCTTCTTGGCTACCAGCTGTATGATTTTGGCAAAATTTCACAGTATACTTTTCTCATAAACTCATACTGAATACATTCCAATATAGATTTCCCAAAAATTACCCATAATGCCTAAACCATTCCACTGTCATTAAACAGAGGGGCCCCTTGGCTATCAGCTGTATGATTTTTGGCAAAATTTCACTGTGTACTTTTCTCATAAACTCATACTGAATATTTACCAATATGGATTTCTCAATATTTACCAATAATGCCTAAACCATTCCACTGTCATTAAACAGAGGGGTCCCTTGGCTACCAGCTGTATGATTTTGGCAAAATTTCACTGTGTACATTTCTCATAAACTCATACTGAATATTTACCAATATGGATTTCTCAAAAATTACCCATAATGTCTAAACCATTCCACTGTCATTAAACAGAGGGACCTCTTGGCTATCAGCTGTATGATTTTGGTAGAATTTCACTGTGTACTTTTCTCATAAACTCATACTGAATACATTCTAATATGGATTTCTCAAAAATTACCCATAATGCCTAAACCATTCCACTGTCATTAAATAGAGGGGCCTCTTGGCTACCAGCTGTATGATTTTGGCAAAATTTCACAGTATACTTTTCTCATAAACTCATACTGAATACATTCCAATATAGATTTCCCAAAAATTACCCATAATGCCTAAACCATTCCACTGTCATTAAACAGAGGGGCCCCTTGGCTATCAGCTGTATGATTTTGGCAAAAGTTCACTGTGTACTTTTCTCATAAACTCATACTGAATATTTACCAATATGGATTTCTCAATATTTACCCATAATGCCTAAACCATTCCACTGTCATTAAACAGAGGGACCTCAAGGCTATTACCTGTATGATTTTGGTAGAATTTCACTGTGTACATTTCTCATAAACTCATACTGAATATTTACCAATATGGATTTCTCAAAAATTACCCATAATGCCTAAACCATTCCACTGTCATTAAACAGAGGGGCTTCTTGGCTACCAGCTGTATGATTTTGGCAAAATTTCACTGTATAGTTTTCTCATAAACTCATACTGAATACATTCCAATATAGATTTCCCAAAAATTACCCATAATGCCTAAACCATTCCACTGTCATTAAACAGAGGGACCTCAAGGCTATTACCTGTATGATTTTGGTAGATTTTCACTGTGTACATTTCTCATAAACTCATACTGAATATTTACCAATATAGATTTCTCAAAAATTACCCATAATGTCTAAACCATTCCACTGTCATTAAACAGATGGACCTCTTGGCTATCAGCTGTATGATTATGATAGAATTTCACTGTGTACTTTTCTCATGAACTCATACTGAACATTTACCGATATGGATTTCTCAAAAATTACCCATATTGCCTAAACCATTCCACTGTCATTAAACAGAGGGACCTCAAGGCTATTACCTGTATGATTTTAGTAGAATTTCACTGTGTACTTTTCTCATAAACTCATACTGAATACATTCCAATATGGATTTCTCAAAAATTACCCATAATGCCTAAACCATTCCACTGCCATTAAACAGAGGGGCCTCCTGGCTATCAGCTGTATGATTTTGGTAGAATTTCACTGTGTACTTTTCTCATAAACTCGTACTGAATATTTACCAATATAGATTTCTCAAAAATTACCCATAATGTCCAAACCATTCCACTGCCATTAAACAGAGGGACCTCTTGGCTATCAGCTGTATGATTTTGGTAGAATTTGACTGTGTACTTTTCTCATAAACTCATACTGAACATTTACCAAAATGGATTTCTCAAAAATTACCCATAATGCCTAAACAATTCTACTGCCATTAAACAGAGGGACCTATTGGCTATCATCTGTATGATTTTGGCAAAATTTCACTGTGTACGTTTCTCATAAACACATATTACATACGTACTGATATGGATTTCTCCAAATTTACCCATAATGCCTAAACCATTCCACTGTCATTAAACAGAGGGACCTCAAGGCTATTACCTGTATGATTTTAGTAGAATTTCACTGTGTACTTTTCTCATAAACTCATACTGAATACATTCCAATATGGATTTCTCAAAAATTACCCATAATGCCTAAACCATTCCACTGCCATTAAACAGAGGGGCCTCCTGGCTATAAGCTGTATGATTTTGGTAGAATTTCACTGTGTACTTTTCTCATAAACTCATACTGAATACATTCCAATATGGATTTCTCAAAAATTACCCATAATGTCTAAACCATTTCACTGCCATTAAACAGATGGGCCCCTTGGTTATCAGCTGTATGATTTTGGTAGAATTTCACTGTGTACATTTCTCATAAACTCATACTGAATATATACCAACATGGATTTCTCAAAAATTACCCATAATGCCTAAACCATTCCACTGTCATTAAACAGAGGGACCTCGAAGCTATTACCTGTATGATTTTGGTAGAATATCACTGTGTACTTTTCTCTTAAACTCATACTGAACATTTACCAAAATGGATTTTTGAAAAATTACCCATAATGCCTAAACCATTCTACTGCCATTAAACAGAGGGACCTCTTGGCTATCAGCTGTATGATTTTGGCAAAATTTCACTGTGTACTTTTCTCATAAACACATATTACATTTGTACTGATATGGATTTCTCCAAATTTACCCATAATGCCTAAACCATTCCACTGTCATTAAACAGAGGGGCTTCTTGGCTACCAGCTGTATGATTTGGGCAATATTTTACTGTATACTTTTCTCATAAACTCATACTGAATATTACCAATATGGATTTCTCAAAATTTACCCATAATGCCTAAACCATTCCACTGTCATTAAACAGAGGGGCTTCTTGGCTACCAGCTGTATGATTTTGGCAAAATTTCACTGTATACTTTTCTCATAAACTCATACTGAATACATTCCAATATAGATTTCCCAAAAATTACCCATAATGCCTGAACCATTCCACTGTCATTAAACAGAGGGGCCCCTTGGCCATCAGCTGTATGACTTTGGCAAAATTTCACTGTGTACTTTTCTCATAAACTCATACTGAATATTTACCAATATGGATTTCTCAATATTTACCCATAATGCCTAAACCATTCCACTGTCATTAAACAGAGGGGTCCCTTGGCTACCAGCTGTATGATTCTGGCAAAATTTCACTGTATACTTTTCTCATAAACTCATACTGAATACATTCTAATATGGATTTCTCAAAGATTACCCATAATGCCTAAACCATTCCACTGTCATTAAACAGAGGGACCTCTTGGCTATCAGCTGTATGATTTTGGTAGAATTTCACTGTGTACTTTTCTCATAAACTCATACTGAATATTTACCAATATAGATTTCTCAAAAATTACCCATAATGTCCAAACCATTCCATGGCCATTAAACAGAGGGACCTCAAGGCTATTACCTGTATGATTTTGGTAGAATTTCACTGTGTACATTTCTCATAAACTCATACTGAATATTACCAATATGGATTTCTCAAAAATTACCCATAATGCCTAAACCATTCCACTGTCATTAAACAGAGGGGCTTCTTGGCTACCAGCTGTATGATTTGGGCAAAATTTCACTGTATACTTTTCTCATAAACTCATACTGAATACATTCCAATATGGATTTCTCAAAAATTACCCATTATGCCTAAACCATTCCACTGTCATTAAACAGAGGGGCTACTTGGCTACCAGCTGTATGATTTTGGCAAAATTTCACTGTATACTTTTCTCATAAACTCATACTGAATACCTACCAATATGGATTTCTCAAAAATTACCCATAATGCCTAAACCATTCCACTGTCATTAAACAGAGGGGCTTCTTGGCTACCAGCTGTATGATTTTGGCAAAATTTCACTGTATAGTTTTCTCATAAACTCATACTGAATACATTCCAATATGGATTTCTCAAAAATTACCCATAATGCCTAAACCATTCCACTGTCATTAAACAGAGGGGCTTCTTGGCTACCAGCTGTATGATTTTGGCAAAATTTCACTGTATAGTTTTCTCATAAACTCATACTGAATACATTCCAATATAGATTTCCCAAAAATTACCCATAATGCCTAAACCATTCCACTGTCATTAAACAGAGGGGCCCCTTGGCTATCAGCTGTATGATTTTTGGCAAAATTTCACTGTGTACTTTTCTCATAAACTCATACTGAATATTTACCAATATGGATTTCTCAATATTTACCAATAATTCCTAAACCATTCCACTGTCATTAAACAGAGGGGTCCCTTGGCTACCAGCTGTATGATTTTGGCAAAATTTCACTGTTTACATTTCTCATAAACTCATACTGAATATTTACCAATATGGATTTCTCAAAAATTACCCATAATGTCTAAACCATTCCACTGTCATTAAACAGAGGGACCTCTTGGCTATCAGCTGTATGATTTTGGTAGAATTTCACTGTGTACTTTTCTCATAAACCCATACTGAATACATTCTAATATGGATTTCTCAAAAATTACCCATAATGCCTAAACCATTCCACTGTCATTAAATAGAGGGGCCTCTTGGCTACCAGCTGTATGATTTTGGCAAAATTTCACAGTATACTTTTCTCATAAACTCATACTGAATACATTCCAATATAGATTTCCCAAAAATTACCCATAATGCCTAAACCATTCCACTGTCATTAAACAGAGGGGCCCCTTGGCTATCAGCTGTATGATTTTGGCAAAAGTTCACTGTGTACTTTTCTCATAAACTCATACTGAATATTTACCAATATGGATTTCTCAATATTTACCCATAATGCCTAAACCATTCCACTGTCATTAAACAGAGGGACCTCAAGGCTATTACCTGTATGATTTTGGTAGAATTTCACTGTTTACATTTCTCATAAACTCATACTGAATATTTACCAATATGGATTTCTCAAAAATTACCCATAATGCCTAAACCATTCCACTGTCATTAAACAGAGGGGCTTCTTGGCTACCAGCTGTATGATTTTGGCAAAATTTCACTGTATAGTTTTCTCATAAACTCATACTGAATACATTCCAATATAGATTTCCCAAAAATTACCCATAATGCCTAAACCATTCCACTGTCATTAAACAGAGGGACCTCAAGGCTATTACCTGTATGATTTTGGTAGATTTTCACTGTGTACATTTCTCATAAACTCATACTGAATATTTACCAATATAGATTTCTCAAAAATTACCCATAATGCCTAAACCATTCCACTGTCATTAAACAGAGGGACCTCAAGGCTATTACCTGTATGATTTTGGTAGATTTTCACTGTGTACATTTCTCATAAACTCATACTGAATATTTACCAATATAGATTTCTCAAAAATTACCCATAATGTCTAAACCATTCCACTGTCATTAAACAGAGGGACCTCTTGGCTATCAGCTGTATGATTATGATAGAATTTCACTGTGTACTTTTCTCATGAACTCATACTGAACATTTACAGATATGGATTTCTCAAAAATTACCCATATTGCCTAAACCAATCCACTGTCATTAAACAGAGGGACCTCAAGGCTATTACCTGTATGATTTTAGTAGAATTTCACTGTGTACTTTTCTCATAAACTCATACTGAATACATTCCAATATGGATTTCTCAAAAATTACCCATAATGCCTAAACCATTCCACTGCCATTAAACAGAGGGGCCTCCTGGCTATCAGCTGTATGATTTTGGTAGAATTTCACTGTGTACTTTTCTCATAAACACATATTACATTCGTACTGATATGGATTTCTCCAAATTTACCCATAATGCCTAAACCATTCCACTGTCATTAAACAGAGGGACCTCAAGGCTATTACCTGTATGATTTTAGTAGAATTTCACTGTGTACTTTTCTCATAAACTCATACTGAATACATTCCAATATGGATTTCTCAAAAATTACCCATAATGCCTAAACCATTCCACTGCCATTAAACAGAGGGGCCTCCTGGCTATCAGCTGTATGATTTTGGTAGAATTTCACTGTGTACTTTTCTCATAAACTCGTACTGAATATTTACCAATATAGATTTCTCAAAAATTACCCATAATGTCCAAACCATTCCACTGCCATTAAACAGAGGGACCTCTTGGCTATCAGCTGTATGATTTTGGTAGAATTTGACTGTGTACTTTTCTCATAAACTCATACTGAACATTTACCAAAATGGATTTCTCAAAAATTACCCATAATGCCTAAACAATTCTACTGCCATTAAACAGAGGGACCTATTGGCTATCATCTGTATGATTTTGGCAAAATTTCACTGTGTACGTTTCTCATAAACACATATTACATACGTACTGATATGGATTTCTCCAAATTTACCCATAATGCCTAAACCATTCCACTGTCATTAAACAGAGGGACCTCAAGGCTATTACCTGTATGATTTTAGTAGAATTTCACTGTGTACTTTTCTCATAAACTCATACTGAATACATTCCAATATGGATTTCTCAAAAATTACCCATAATGCCTAAACCATTCCACTGCCATTAAACAGAGGGGCCTCCTGGCTACAAGCTGTATGATTTTGGTAGAATTTCACTGTGTACTTTTCTCATAAACTCATACTGAATACATTCCAATATGGATTTCTCAAAAACTACCCATAATGTCTAAACCATTTCACTGCCATTAAACAGATGGGCCCCTTGGTTATCAGCTGTATGATTTTGGTAGAATTTCACTGTGTACATTTCTCATAAACTCATACTGAATATTTACCAACATGGATTTCTCAAAAATTACCCATAATGCCTAAACCATTCCACTGTCATTAAACAGAGGGACCTCGAAGCTATTACCTGTATGATTTTGGTAGAATATCACTGTGTACTTTTCTCTTAAACTCATACTGAACATTTACCAAAATGGATTTTTGAAAAATTACCCATAATGCCTAAACCATTCTACTGCCATTAAACAGAGGGACCTCTTGGCTATCAGCTGTATGATTTTGGCAAAATTTCACTGTGTACTTTTCTCATAAACACATATTACATTCGTACTGATATGGATTTCTCCAAATTTACCCATAATGCCTAAACCATTCCACTGTCATTAAACAGAGGGGCTTCTTGGCTACCAGCTGTATGATTTGGGCAATATTTTACTGTATACTTTTCTCATAAACTCATACTGAATATTACCAATATGGATTTCTCAAAATTTACCCATAATGCCTAAACCATTCCACTGTCATTAAACAGAGGGGCTTCTTGGCTACCAGCTGTATGATTTTGGCAAAATTTCACTGTATACTTTTCTCATAAACTCATACTGAATACATTCCAATATAGATTTCCCAAAAATTACCCATAATGCCTGAACCATTCCACTGTCATTAAACAGAGGGGCCCCTTGGCCATCAGCTGTATGACTTTGGCAAAATTTCACTGTGTACTTTTCTCATAAACTCATACTGAATATTTACCAATATGGATTTCTCAATATTTACCCATAATGCCTAAACCATTCCACTGTCATTAAACAGAGGGGTCCCTTGGCTACCAGCTGTATGATTCTGGCAAAATTTCACTGTATACTTTTCTCATAAACTCATACTGAATATTTACCAACATGGATTTCTCAAAGATTACCCATAATGCCTAAACCATTCCACTGTCATTAAACAGAGGGACCTCTTGGCTATCAGCTGTATGATTTTGGTAGAATTTCACTGTGTACTTTTCTCATAAACTCATACTGAATATTTACCAATATAGATTTCTCAAAAATTACCCATAATGTCCAAACCATTCCATGGCCATTAAACAGAGGGACCTCAAGGCTATTACCTGTATGATTTTGGTAGAATTTCACTGTGTACATTTCTCATAAACTCATACTGAATATTACCAATATGGATTTCTCAAAAATTACCCATAATGCCTAAACCATTCCACTGTCATTAAACAGAGGGGCTTCTTGGCTACCAGCTGTATGATTTGGGCAAAATTTCACTGTATACTTTTCTCATAAACTCATACTGAATACATTCCAATATGGATTTCTCAAAAATTACCCATTATGCCTAAACCATTCCACTGTCATTAAACAGAGGGGCTACTTGGCTACCAGCTGTATGATTTTGGCAAAATTTCACTGTATACTTTTCTCATAAACTCATACTGAATACCTACCAATATGGATTTCTCAAAAATTACCCATAATGCCTAAACCATTCCACTGTCATTAAACAGAGGGGCTTCTTGGCTACCAGCTGTATGATTTTGGCAAAATTTCACTGTATAGTTTTCTCATAAACTCATACTGAATACATTCCAATATGGATTTCTCAAAAATTACCCATAATGCCTAAACCATTCCACTGTCATTAAACAGAGGGGCTTCTTGGCTACCAGCTGTATGATTTTGGCAAAATTTCACTGTATAGTTTTCTCATAAACTCATACTGAATACATTCCAATATAGATTTCCCAAAAATTACCCATAATGCCTAAACCATTCCACTGTCATTAAACAGAGGGGCCCCTTGGCTATCAGCTGTATGATTTTTGGCAAAGTTTCACTGTGTACTTTTCTCATAAACTCATACTGAATATTTACCAATATGGATTTCTCAATATTTACCAATAATTCCTAAACCATTCCACTGTCATTAAACAGAGGGGTCCCTTGGCTACCAGCTGTATGATTTTGGCAAAATTTCACTGTGTACATTTCTCATAAACTCATACTGAATATTTACCAATATGGATTTCTCAAAAATTACCCATAATGTCTAAACCATTCCACTGTCATTAAACAGAGGGACCTCTTGGCTATCAGCTGTATGATTTTGGTAGAATTTCACAGTATACTTTTCTCATAAACTCATACTGAATACATTCCAATATAGGTTTCCAAAAATTACCCATAATGCCTAAACCATTCCACTGTCATTAAACAGAGGGGCCCCTTGGCTATCAGCTGTATGATTTTGGCAAAAGTTCACTGTGTACTTTTCTCATAAACTCATACTGAATATTTACCAATATGGATTTCTCAATATTTACCCATAATGCCTAAACCATTCCACTGTCATTAAACAGAGGGACCTCAAGGCTATTACCTGTATGATTTTGGTAGAATTTCACTGTGTACATTTCTCATAAACTCATACTGAATATTTACCAATATGGATTTCTCAAAAATTACCCATAATGCCTAAACCATTCCACTGTCATTAAACAGAGGGGCTTCTTGGCTACCAGCTGTATGATTTTGGCAAAATTTCACTGTATAGTTTTCTCATAAACTCATACTGAATACATTCCAATATAGATTTCCCAAAAATTACCCATAATGCCTAAACCATTCCACTGTCATTAAACAGAGGGACCTCAAGGCTATTACCTGTATGATTTTGGTAGATTTTCACTGTGTACATTTCTCATAAACTCATACTGAATATTTACCAATATAGATTTCTCAAAAATTACCCATAATGTCTAAACCATTCCACTGTCATTAAACAGAGGGACCTCTTGGCTATCAGCTGTATGATTATGATAGAATTTCACTGTGTACTTTTCTCATGAACTCATACTGAACATTTACCGATATGGATTTCTCAAAAATTACCCATATTGCCTAAACCATTCCACTGTCATTAAACAGAGGGACCTCAAGGCTATTACCTGTATGATTTTAGTAGAATTTCACTGTGTACTTTTCTCATAAACTCATACTGAATACATTCCAATATGGATTTCTCAAAAATTACCCATAATGCCTAAACCATTCCACTGTCATTAAACAGAGGGACCTCTTGGCTATCAGCTGTATGATTTTGGTAGAATTTCACTGTGTACTTTTCTCATAAACTCATACTGAATACATTCTAATATGGATTTCTCAAAAATTACCCATAATGCCTAAACCATTCCACTGTCATTAAACAGAGGGACCTCAAGGCTATTACCTGTATGATTTTGGTAGAATATCACTGTGTACTTTTCTCTTAAACTCATACTGAACATTTACCAAAATGGATTTCTCAAAAATTACCCATAATGCCTAAACCATTCTACTGCCATTAAACAGAGGGACCTCTTGGCTATCAGCTGTATGATTTTGGCAAAATTTCACTGTGTACTTTTCTCATAAACACATATTACATACATACTGATATGGATTTCTCCAAATTTACCCATAATGCCTAAACCATTCCACTTTCATTAAACAGAGGGGCTTCTTGGCTACCAGCTGTATGATTTGGGCAATATTTTACTGTATACTTTTCTCATAAACTCATACTGAATATTACCAATATGGATTTCTCAAAATTTACCCATAATGCCTAAACCATTCCACTGTCATTAAACAGAGGGGCTTCTTGGCTACCAGCTGTATGATTTTGGCAAAATTTCACTGTATACTTTTCTCATAAACTCTTACTGAATACATTCCAATATAGATTTCCCAAAAATTACCCATAATGCCTGAACCATTCCACTGTCATTAAACAGAGGGGCCCCTTGGCTATCAGCTGTATGATTTTGGCAAAAATTCACTGTGTACTTTTCTCATAAACTCATACTGAATATTTACCAATATGGATTTCTCAATATTTACCCATAATGCCTTAACCATTCCACTGTCATTAAACAGAGGGGTCCCTTGGCTACCAGCTGTATGATTTTGGCAAAGTTTCACTGTGTACATTTCTCATAAACTCATACTGAATATTTACCAATATGGATTTCTTAAAAATTACCCATAATGTCTAAACCATTCCACTGTCATTAAACAGAGGGACCTCTTGGCTATCAGCTGTATGATTTTGGTAGAATTTCACTGTGTACTTTTCTCATAAACTCATACTGAATACATTCTAATATGGATTTCTCAAAAATCACCCATAATGCCTAAACCATTCCACTGTCATTAAACAGAGGGGCTTCTTGGCTACCAGCTGTATGATTTTGGTAGAATTTCACTGTGTACTTTTCTCATAAACTCATACTGAATATTTACCAATATAGATTTCTCAAAAATTACCCATAATGTCCAAACCATTCCACTGCCATTAAACAGAGGGACCTCTTGGCTATCAGCTGTATGATTTTGGTAGAATTTCACTGTGTACTTTTCTCATAAACTCATACTGAACATTTACCAAAATGGATTTCTCAAAAATTACCCATAATGCCTAAACCATTCTACTGCCATTAAACAGAGGGACCTCTTGGCTATCATTTGTATGATTTTGGCAAAATTTCACTGTGTACTTTTCTCATAAACACATATTACATACGTACTGATATGGATTTCTCCAAATTTACCCATAATGCCTAAACCATTCCACTGCCATTAAACAGAGGGGCCTCCTGGCTATCAGCTGTATGATTTTGGTAGAATTTCACTGTGTACTTTTCTCATAAACACATACTGAATATTACCAATATGGATTTCTCAAAAATTACCCATAATGCCTAAACCATTCCACTGTCATTAAACAGAGGGACCTCGAAGCTATTACCTGTATGATTTTGGTAGAATATCGCTGTATACTTTTCTCATAAACTCATACTGAATACATTCCAATATGGATTTCTCAAAAATTACCCATAATGCCTAAACCATTCCACTGTCATTAAACAGAGGGGCTTCTTGGCTACCAGCTGTATGATTTTGGCAAAATTTCACTGTAAACTTTTCTCATAAACTCATACTGAAAACATTCCAATATAGATTTCTCAAAAATTACCCATAATGTCTAAACCATTTCACTGCCATTAAACAGATGGGCCCCTTGGCTATCAGCTGTATGATTTTGGTAGAATTTCACTGTGTAAATTTCTCATAAACTCATACTGAATATTTACCAACATGGATTTCTCAAAAATTATCCATAATGCCTAAACCATTCCACTGTCATTAAACAGAGGGACCTCGAAGCTATTACCTGTATGATTTTGGTAGAATTTCACTGTGTACTTTTCTCATAAACTCATACTGAATACATTCTAATATGGATTTCTCAAAAATTACCCATAATGCCTAAACCATTCCACTGCCATTAAACAGAGGGGCCTCTTGGCTATCAGCTGTATGATTTTGGTAGAATTTCACTGTGTACTTTTCTCATAAACTCATACTGAATATTTACCAATATAGATTTCTCAAAATTTACCCATAATGTCCAAACCATTCCACTGCCAATAAACAGAGGGACCTCTTGGCTATCAGCTGTATGATTTTGGTAGAATTTCACTGTGTACTTTTCTCATAAACTCATACTGAACATTTACCAAAATGGATTTTTCAAAAATTACCCATAATGCCTAAACCATTCTACTGCCATTAAACAGAGGGACCTCTTGGCTATCATCTGTATGATTTTGGCAAAATTTCACTGTGTACTTTTCTCATAAACACATATTACATACGTACTGATATGGATTTCTCCAAATTTACCCATAAGGCCTAAACCATTCCACTGCCATTAAACAGAGGGGCCTCCTGGCTATCAGCTGTATGATTTTGGTAGAATTTCACTGTGTACTTTTCTCATAAATTCATACTGAAAACATTCCAATATAGATTTCTCAAAAATTACCCATAATGTCTAAACCATTTCACTGCCATTAAACAGATGGGCCCCTTGGCTATCAGCTGTATGATTTTGGTAGAATTTCACTGTGTACATTTCTCATAAACTCATACTGAATATTTACCAACATGGATTTCTCAAAAATTATCCATAATGCCTAAACCATTCCACTGTCATTAAATAGAGGGACCTCGAATCTATTACCTGTATGATTTTGGTAGAATATCACTGTGTACTTTTCTCTTAAACTCATACTGAACATTTACCAAAATGGATTTCTCAAAAATTACCCATAATGTCTAAACCATTCCACTGTCATTAAACAGAGGGACCTCTTGGCTATCAGCTGTATGATTTTGGTAGAATTTCACTGTGTACTTTTCTCATAAACTCATACTGAATACATTCTAATATGGATTTCTCAAAAATTACCCATAATGCCTAAACCATTCCACTGTCATTAAACAGAGGGGCTTCTTGGCTACCAGCTGTATTATTTTGGCAAAATTTCACAGTATACTTTACTCATGAACTCATACTGAATACATTCCAATATAGATTTCTCAAAAATTACCCATAATGTCTAAACCATTTCACTGCAATTAAACAGATGGGCCCCTTGGCTATCAGCTGTATGATTTTGGTAGAATTTCACTGTGTACATTTCTCATAAACTCATACTGAATATTTACCAACATGGATTTCTCAAAAATTATCCATAATGCCTAAACCATTCCACTGTCATTAAACAGAGGGACCTCGAATCTATTACCTGTATGATTTTGGTAGAATATCACTGTGTACTTTTCTCTTAAACTCATACTGAACATTTACCAAAATGGATTTCTCAAAAATTACCCATAATGTCTAAACCATTCCACTGTCATTAAACAGAGGGACCTCTTGGCTATCAGCTGTATGATTTTGGTAGAATTTCACTGTGTACTTTTCTCATAAACTCATACTGAATACATTCTAATATGGATTTCTCAAAAATTACCCATAATGCCTAAACCATTCCACTGTCATTAAACAGAGGGGCTTCTTGGCTACCAGCTGTATTATTTTGGCAAAATTTCACAGTATACTTTACTCATGAACTCATACTGAATACATTCCAATATAGATTTCTCAAAAATTACCCATAATGTCTAAACCATTTCACTGCAATTAAACAGATGGGCCCCTTGGCTATCAGCTGTATGATTTTGGTAGAATTTCACTGTGTACATTTCTCATAAACTCATACTGAGTATTTACCAACATGGATTTCTCAAAAATTACCCATAATGCCTAAACCATTCCACTGTCATTAAACAGAGGGACCTCGAAGCTATTACCTGTATGATTTTGGTAGAATATCACTGTGTACTTTTCTCTTAAACTCATACTGAATATTTACCAATATGGATTTCTCAAAAATTACCCATAATGCCTAAACCATTGTACTGTCATTAAACAGAGGGACCTCGAGGCTATTACCTGTATGATTTTGGTAGCATTTCACTGTGTACTTTTCTCATAAACTCATACTGATTTTTTACCAATATGGATTTCTCAAAAATGACCCATAATGCCTAAACCATTCCACTGCCATTAAACAGAGGGACCTCTTGGCTATCAGCTGTATGATTTTGGTAGAATTTCACTGTGTACTTTTCTCATAAACACATTGTAGTGGAGTATGGACTGAATAAAGAGATGAAAAATCAAATGAAGAAATAAAGAAATGAAAAGTTTTGAATTAAAAACTTT
Source organism: Hoplias malabaricus (assembly GCF_029633855.1). Classification (NCBI taxonomy): domain Eukaryota; kingdom Metazoa; phylum Chordata; class Actinopteri; order Characiformes; family Erythrinidae; genus Hoplias; species Hoplias malabaricus. The sequence continues at coordinate 18,554,200 of NC_089816.1, read as the reverse complement.
TCCACCCTAACCAGGATTTTCGTCTGCGACAGAATCCACATTCCACAGACCGCGGGGGTGCAAAGACCCTGCAGTCCCCCCCACACACACGCACACACATAAGGTCTACATCAAAAGATGGACCAGGACACCCGGCTACGACACCCTTCCTCCCTTCAGAAACGTAAAGATAACAAATCCACTTTATGATGCTCTTAGACCAAAAGGACATCAAACAAAGAGGGGAGTTATAATCCCGTTTTATGACGAAGTGGCACCTAAATGTCTCTCGTTATCTCCCACGGGAATCAGCAGATGGTTAGAAGGGGTGACCTCGGTTTGAACCCCCATTGACTCGTCCGCACCGAACCAACGGCATGGACCAACAGCGACCCCAGGTGGACGTTTGCGAAATCACGTCTCTCCTAAGGCCGTCTAAATACATAATGGACTTAATGAAATTTTAATAAGTATGTTTATGCAATATGTATGAATGTCACTCTCTGTGTCCTCAGATTAATGTCCACCTTCTAATGAAATGATGTGTATTACTGTTTCTATCATGAAAGGAAGTTTCTGTCTCTGATTAGAAAAACGAATTAATATCTTCTAACATAATATTGTAAATGGGACGTAAACACGGCGTACCCAAGATAAAATCTTATGTAAATGTTTGATATTAATAATCCAGGACACTCATTGTGATATGTTACTAACATGTATAAGAAATTTCGATAAGCGAAATTTCTACCTTTTCTGTTTGAATCTCTGGTCCAAACCTTCCCCCTCTTTTCTCTTTCGGGAGGCGAGTCATGTGAGCCTCAGACTCGCATCCAATCAAAGAAAGGACACCTCCCAATAGGGCGTGACCATGCTGCCTTTGAACAGTTCAGCTCAGCACAACAGCAGCTCTGAAGCTCTTCCGTTCAACTCTCGCTCTCTCTTTCTCTAAATTCACGCTCTTAACTTCCGCTCTTACGTTCATTTTCTCTAAGCTCTCTCCCTGACTCTTAACTTTGTTTCCGCTCTGAACGCCTGCACGCGTTCTCTTTGTTTTATCTCTTCAAGCTCCAACCTCTCCAAGCGAGAAGTTTTCTCCTCCTCACAACGACGAACAAAAGACTTTTGAAGAAATCTCCCAGGAGACGTCTTGAGTTAGCTAGTGTGAGGAAGTCTACGAGTGCGTCGAATGATTTGAATACCTTCTTTTCTTTTAATTGTGTTTTTGTTTTATCGCCCATCGAAGTTTGATCTCACAAGTGATCAAAGCAGGTGAAACTTATTCGTGGCCAGAATAAGATATCACCCTTTTAGATTAGTTGATAGCGGATATATTAGCGTTATAAGCTGACATTTGAGGGCACTACTTCTGGAGAATCGAGCAACGAGCTAACACTCTGAAGAAGCCACTCCACTCCGGGGAGAGACCAGCCACGCCTGCAATTCTCCGAAAAAGGGAACTCTGGATTGATGCCGCCCCGCCTGAGGCCGAGAGTGTCTGACTCAACCGGGAGGGAATCTCCTTCACAAGCGGGCCTGTCTTTCACGACGCGGGAAGGACGAGAAACATCCCCTAGAGCACGGAGGTTAAAACAGCAGGACGCGACGGCTCGGTGAAAACGGCAAACGAGTAAGCCAGCTAAATTCTCACATCCTCCAGAAGCTGATGCCTAATTAAGTCCCTTTATAAATTTATACGTAATCAAGCCTCACTTAGCAACATTTTAGTCACAAGTCATAGTGCCTAGCTTATCTTTAAAGTCGAATCGGCTTCCCCTGCGTTGATGCCGTGAGATTACAAGATTATGCTATGTTAATTAAATATCCTCCTTCCTTTTGTTAATAAATATCTTCATTATTTGAAATTACAGTGTGTACAGTCTGTTCATTAAAATCTCTGAAAATCCTGAAGATCTCACTTAGCTTGACTATTATTTATTCTCAAACTAATTAGTAACGTTTTAATTGCTTAAGCCAATTATAAACTTTAATAGCTATCATTAGTCAGATATCAGTAATTATAAGAGTTTGAATAAGGTCAACGCTATAAACACAAATTTCAAATATATATTTACATATATATCACGGTGTATGATCAAAAAACCAACATACACTACAACATATTACATACATACTGATATGGATTTCTCCAAATTTACCCATAATGCCTAAACCAACCAACTGCCATTAAACAGAGGGGCCTCCTGGCTATCAACTATATGATTTTGATAGAATTTTACTGTGTACTTTTCTCATAAACACATATTACATACATGCTGATATGGATTTCTCAAAATTTACCCATAATGCCTAAACCATTCTACTGTCATTAAACAGAGGGACCTCAAGGCTATTACCTGTATGATTTTGGTAGAATTTCACTGTGTACATTTCTCATAAACTCATACTGAATATTACCTTATTACCATCTTGTTTATCAACTGTATGATTTTGTTAAGATTTCACCGTATACTTTTCTCATAAAGTCATACTCAATATTTACCGATATGGATTTGTCAAGAATTACCCATAATGCCTAAACCATTCTACTCTTATTAAACAGAGGGACCTCTTATCTATCAGCTGTTTGATTTTGGTAGAATTTCACTGTGCACTTTTCTCATAAACACATATTACATACGTACTGATATGGATTTCTCAAAATTTACCTATAATGCCTAAACCATTGTACTGTCATTAAACAGAGGGACCTCTTGGCTATCAACGGTATGATTTTGACAGAATTTCACTGTATATGCTTTGCATAGATAAGAAAGATATTTTCTGAAGCCCATGGGAAAGGACCTTGTGCATTTTTATATCATATGGCAAAAGCATTTGAGTTACAGTTGTTTTTCTGTGATGCTTGGAAGGCAGACTACACAGCTGTTTTTAAACAGAATCTGGAAATACACAGTAATTCAAGTTCTTCGTAATTTTGATACTTATTAACGTTCAAGTTGTTAGGATGTTGGGGGGGTTAGAAGTGGTTCGGTATAGGTTGGAAACTAACCCTAGCTGTCTATGTTTTTGAACATAACCTACATGACAACCAATCAAATGAGAGCATCCATCCGCTACAGAGCAACCCAGAGTACAGCATGCCATGCTTATGTAACTGCAGGGAAGAGACCACTGATGCAACAGCAGAATATATAGTGCCTTGCGGAAGTATATGATATGAAAATGCACATGGGCTTCAGAAAATATCTTTCTTATCTATGCAAAGCATATACAGTAAAATTCTGTCAAAATCATACAGTTGATAAACAAGATGCTCCTCTGTTTAATGACAGTACAATGGTTTAGGCATTATGGGTAAATTTTGAGAAATCCATATCAGTACGTATGTAATATGTGTTTATGTGAAAAGTACACAGTGAAATTCTACCAAAATCATACAGGTGATAGCCAAGAGGTCCCTCTGTTGAATAAGAGTAGAATGGTTTAGGCATTATGGGTAATTCTTGAGAAATCCATATCGGAAAATATTGAGTATTACTTTATGAGAAAAGTATACAGTGAAATCTTAACAAAATCATACAGTTGATAAACAAGATGCTCCTCTGTTTAATGACAGTAGAATGGTTTAGGCATTATGGGTAATTTTTGAGAAATCCATATCGGTAAATGTTCAGTATGAGTTTATGAGAAAAGTACACAGTGAAATTCTACCAAAATCATACAGGTAATAGCCAAGAGGTCCCTATGTTTAATGACAGTACAATGGTTTAGGCATTATGGGTAATTTTTGAGAAATACATATCAGTACGTATGTAATATGTATTTGTGAGAAAAGTACAGTGAAATTCTACCAAAATCATACAGCTGATAGCCAAGAGGTCCCTCTGTTTAATGACAGTACAATGGTTTAGGCATTATGGGTAAATTTTGAGAAATCCATATCAGTATGTATGTAATATGTGTTTATGAGAAAAGTACACAGTGAAATTCTATCAAAATCATACAGTTGATAGCCAAGAGGCCCCTCTGTTTAATGGCAGTGGAATGGTTTAGGCATTATGGGTAAATTTGGAGAAATCCATATCAGTATGTATGTAATATGTGTTTATGAGAAAAGTACACAGTGAAATTCTACCAAAATCATACAGCTGATAGCCAAGAGGTCCCTCTGTTTAATGGCAGTGGAATGGTTTAGGCATTATGGGTAATTTTTGAGAAATCCATATTGGTAAATGTATTCAGTATGAGTTTATGAGAAAAGTACACAGTGAAATTCTACCAAAATCATACAGGTAATAGCTTCGAGGTCCCTCTGTTTAATGACAGTACAATGGTTTAGGCATTATGGGTAATTTTTGAGAAATCCATATCAGTATGTATATCTGTATATATGTATATATGTATATATGTATATATATATATATATATCTGTATATATATATATGTATATATATCATAATATGACTTTATGAGAAAAGAGCACAGTGAAATTCTACCAAAATCATACAGTTAATAGCCAAGAGGCCCCTCTGTTTAATGACAGTGGAATGGTTTAGGCATTATTGGTAATTTTTGAGAAATCCATATTGGTAAATATTCAGTATGAGTTTATGAGAAAAGTATACAGTGAAATTTTGCCAAAATCATACAGCTGATAGCCAAGAGGCCCCGCTGTTTAATGACAGTGGAATGGTTTAGGCATTATGGGTAATTTTTGAGAAATCCATATTGGAATGTATTCAGTATGATTTTATGAGAAAAGTACACAGTGAAATTTTGCCAAAATCATACAGTTAATAGCCAAGAGGTCCCTCTGTTTAATGACAGTGGAATGGTTCAGGCATTATGGGTAGTTTTTGAGAAATCCATATTGGTAGGTATTCAGTATAAATCCATGAGAATATTATACAGTGAGCTACCTCTGTTTAATGACAGTAAAATGTAATTTGTATTTCTACATGTCCACCAGGATTACTATTCAAAGCCAGTTAAGTGTTTATAGAAAAGTAAAAAAATATGTAAATGCTTATAAGACAAATGCAGATTGTCCCCTGCATCTGTCTTAGCATGTACTCAGGGAATTGATTCAGTGAATCAAAGCCTCTTGATGTCATCTTTTCTTAAATACTTAAAAGTCTTACAGGGAAAGGCATTAAAGAACAATACTATGGATGAAACTGATAAAGAGGATTTACTTGACCTCTTCACAAGAATGGGATCTCATATTCTGCCTCCAGAATACAACATTCAAGGTACAAATTGTAATCAGATGACTAAAGAAATTATACTTGATCTGTATGATTCAATACGTGTAACAAACAGGAAAGTAGTACAGATTCTGAAACCATGTAAAGAGTTCCTTTACCAGCATGAGCAGGCATTCATAAATCACTTGCATTGCTGTGTGCGAAGTGTAGCATGGTATGATGAATGTGTATTCATTTCTAATAAGAAATTTGACTTTTTGGGACCTAATATGGCAAATATTATCTTATTATGCTGAAAGACCTCTCTTCACTCTCAGTCACACTTCTTCACACAGCCCAGATTGTAATTTGAGATAATCAAGCAGAGAAGGATCGTAAACCCCACTCCATGACAGTTTATGACCTAAGGTCTCGTAGGGTCAAGAGAGGAATCTTTGTTGATAGCAAATACACTATGCTCTGGGTAAAACTGCTTAATTAAGAACTTCTCAAACTATAGAATTAAACCTTAATTCCCATTGGTTTAAAACAGTATGAAATGAATTCCATTTAGTCAATCAAAATGGGTGGAATTAATTTACATGTGTTTCAAATCACTTTTTTCTTATGTGGGAACCAGGTAAGCCACATACCCTGTGTGTTATTTGGTTAAGAGTGATGTAAGACATGGATTTGTATGAATTTTTACTTTCTGTTAACATATAATCTTTTACATTGCAAAAGCATGGTTCAGAATCATTGGATAGGTTCCAACAGGAACCTTCCTTAAGCCTTTGTCTTCTCAAGTGTCAAAAATTGGGTACAAGAAACATCCAATCAGGAACAAGAGATGCTCCAATCCTCAATCACTGAGGACCAATCAGGCATTCAAGGCGGGTTTCCTAAAATCTGCACACGAAAAACTCACTCAGAAAAAGAAGAGAAAGAATATTTTTTTTTTTTCAGAGAGGCAGTCAATCAGTCTCAGTCTCAGGAGTATCTGTATCTGGGAGAAGAGGAACGACCGCTGCTGCAAGGCTACAAGGCCTGTGTCTACAATGCTACAGAAAGCCCCGCGCCAGATTGTCACGCAGATTGTCATCTCTGAACTCCAGATCCCAGAATTCATTAAACAGTCACATGACACCACACCGTTCTCATTCACCAGAGTTCTGATTTGGAACACCTGCTTATCTCTCTATTTAAGCTTCACTCACTCACCAGTCATTGCCGAGTATTGCGTGATTTATCTCCGAATGCAAAGCGTTCTCTACTTACCAGTTTGTCTTGAATTCCAGTTACTTACCTTATGCTCGTCTTTCGGTTTTCGTCCCTGTCTTGCCCATTTGGATTTGTTTGCTCTCCGGTTTATGAACTCTGTCTGGCTTTTCGACTACTCTGCTGGTTTATCTCTGAGGTACTGTTTGTTCCTGATATTCGACCTGTGCTAGTTATTGTTAACCCCTTGTGGATTGTTGCTAATAAACTCTTTATACTGCTCGCCGCTTGTGTCTGCCTTCTGTCCAGTCGTGACAGAATACTCGGCCATACCATGCAGACAGCGGGTTCTGAAGCCATGATTACGGTGTTAAGCAGTCAAGGCCAACTATTAGGTCAACACCAACAAACGTTGGCTAGTGTTACTCACGCTATTGAATCTCTCGCTCAACAACAAAATCAGCAACAACAACTTTCGCAGGTATTAGAGAGCGTTAAAGCACTTACCACTTGCTTTTCTGATAGTAGTCGTAACACTGAGCACCTTTCAGTCCCGGTTAATGTCTCTTCGCATTATCCTGTCAGTAAGCCAGAAGTATTTGATCGTAATCCAGCTAAATGTAGTGGATTTTTGTTACAATGTTCGATATTCTTTGAGAATACACTTCCAAGTTCGGATAAATCCAAAATAACTTTTCTGATGTCATGTCTCACGGGAAAAGCACTTGAATGGGCCACTGCGGTATGGAATAATATAATGGACAAAACGTATCCTGAGTTTTTGACTATGTTTAGAGAAGTGTTTGATCACGCTAATGAGGGCCAATCCAACGGGGAGATTCTTCTGACTCTTAAACAGGGCGCTCGCACCGCAGCTGCCTATGCTCTGGAATTCAGAACTATTGATGCAGGGAGTGGGTGGAATGAGCCAGCACTCATGAATGTTTTTCGAAATGGTCTTAACTCGGATATACTAACTGAATTAGCCTGTAGGGATGAAGGAACATCTCTGGATCAACTCATTTCCATGTCCATTCGTCTGGATCAACTTTTAAAGAAAAGACCCAAGAACGCGGGTCAGGGACATCTTACCCCACGGGGTCGTTCCTTTCCTGGTTCAGAGAAACAGAAGATGCACTCGAGTGTGGTTCCCAGTCCTAACTCTTCAACGGAGCCTATGCAGTGTGATGCTTTGAGACTGTCTCAAGAGGAACACCGACGACGCCTGCATAATGGATTGTGTTTATATTGTGGAGGTTCTGATCATTTCAGACGAGACTGTCTCAAATGTCCACGGAGTAAATATACACATCCTCAAGGGAGGGCTTCACACATCAATACGGTGAGTGTACCCACAGCTAGAGTAATTTCAAGATCTTTTGTAATACCCGTCACTGTGTACTGCCAAGGAAATTCTCTTGTTGTTCCAGCTTTGATTGACTCCGAGGGAAACTTCCTTCATCAATCCATCGTCAACAAGTTACACATCCTGATGGAACCTTTGTGCAGACGAGTCCTGGTCCGTGCCCTAGATGGTCTTCCAATTGGAGGAGACCCCATCTCACAAGAGACTTCCAGTTCGACTTCAAACCAGTTGTTTGCATCTTGAGTGGATTTCCTTTTTGGTGCTCCCTAAATCAGACTTTCAGATTATTTTAGGATTACCCTGGTTAGAGACACATAACCCAGTTATTTCATGGAATCCGCGTGAGATCAGGTCCTGGTCCACTTATTGTAAATACCATTGTTTAGCACTAGATCAACTTTCTGTCCACTCTACTTCTGTAGAAAGTCCTAATTCTCCTGTACACGTCCAAATTCCCTCAGAGTATGCTAGGAACTTAGAAGTGTTTAGTAAGGTCAAAGCCACAAAGTTACCTCCACATAGACCCTATGACTGTGCCATTGAACTTATAGAAGAAGCTTCTTTGCCCAAATCGCGTATATATCCACTTAATTTAGAGGAGGAACGAGCAATGGAAGAATATGTGAAAGAAGCCTTAGATCAGGGGATTATTCGCCCATCTAAGTCTCCGGTAGCTTCTGGGTTCTTTTTTGTGAAGAAAAAAGATGGTGGTTTGAGACCCTGTATAGACTACCCTGCTCTTAATGATATTACGAAGAAATACGCATATCCTCTACCACTTATTCCAGTAGCATTAGAGCAACTTAGAGGTGCTACCATTTTTTCGAAATTAGATCTTCGTAGTGTCTATAATTTTATCCGTATAAAGGAGGGAGACGAATGGAAGACGGCATTTAGCACCACTAAGGGACACTATGAATATCTGGTGATGAGTTATGGGTTAGCTAATGTCCCGTCTGTATTTCAGTCCTTTATGGATGACATATTCTGGGATATGTTAGGACAGTTTGTGATCGCTTATATTGACGATATCTTGATTTATTCTCCTGGTTTAAACACACACATAATCCATGTTAATACTACAACGTACTACAAGGTACTTCAACGTCTCAAAGAGAACAATCTCTATGTCAAGGGAGAAAAGTGTGAATTTCACCAACAGACGTTGTCGTTTTTAGGGTATGTCATAAGTGTGTCAGGTATAATCATGGACAATAACAAAGTGGAAGCTGTAGTTAACTGGCCCGTCCCGTTTTTTTAGGTTTTGCCAATTTTTATAGACGATTCATTAGGAACTTCAGTTCCATTGCCGCTCCCCTCACAGCCTTACTTAAGTCAAATTCGCAACGTCTATATTGGTCCCCTCAAGCACAAATGGCTTTTGAGCGTCTTAAAGGAGCCTTTTCTACTGCCCCCATTCTCAAACATCCAGATCCGGAGCATCCCTTTGTGGTCGAGGTAGACGCTTCAGAAACAGGGGTAGGAGCTATCTTATCTCAGTGAAAAGGGGATTCTTCAAAGCTGTACCCAATCGCTTTCTACTCACATAAACTATCTCCCGCGGAGCGCAACTATGGTATTGGGGATAGAGAACTGCTGGCAGTAAAATTAGCTCTAGAAGAATGGAGGCATTGATTGGAGGGTTCTTTACACCCTTTTTTGGTGATAAAATCATAAAAATCTAGAATATCTTAAGACTGCAAAGCGAATGAATTCTCGTCAGGCCAGGTGGTCATTGTTCTTTTCACGCTTTCATTTTTCGTGTCAGTCGTTTTATCTGTGTCAGTTGTGACACAGATAAGGTCACATGGTTTCATTTCTTTCACAATTTATGAGGTTGGTGCTGAATGCTTTTGTAGGAAAAAATGGGACGTCTCTCAAAATTGATTAAAAATGGAAAGACTTTATTACAGCAAGCAGTTGCAAGATACAATGATGTACCATGGATTCAGCGGAGCTGGACTGAACAGCTTCCTAGAGCAGCCTGTAATTCACAGTTGTCTATGCTCAGTTTCTCTATTGCTGCTTGCAATTCACCTAGAGCAGCCCGTAATTCACTGTTCTCTTTGCTCAATATCTTCAATGCTTTTTGCAATTCCGAGTTTTTTATGCATTTTTTAGAAGATGTATTTTTTTTCATAAACTGGAATGCTGCTCTAGCTTGCTGTAAATCACCTGATGATACAAGTCTGTGATTGTCAGCCTTACATACTGAAATTTCTTGTTTCAGCCAAACTATTTCTTCCTTCAGAATTGTTTCACCCGCTTGTCAATTTTTTTATAAACATTACACTTTCACTAATTCAAGTATGAAGCACTTTGTTCTCTGTGTCAAGTGCATCTCTCTCTGCCTTGACTTCTCTGAACCTTATTTCTGGTTAGTTTGAATGACACAAGAATGGCATGAAGGTCATTAGCAATATTCTTCTTATTATTCCTAGGCGTTTTAGGATCATTTTCGAACCGGGACATAGGCCACTCATAGGGCTTGACCACAATATTCTCAATCCCATTAAATAGTTCCTTTGAACTGTGTTTAGCAATGTATGCAACCACTAGTTCCTCCATTGTAAGGCCTTACTCAGTGTAATAGTCCTAAAAGAAACCTGTTTTATTAACAGAATCAGATAAATATAGCCCAACAAATGTCAGTTACTTTAGAAACTTAACACCCATTTCAACTACTTTAGAAACGTATCAGCCCCGTTTCAGTTAATTTACAAACTTGTGGAGACAGGTGATGGAAAATAATCTCCGCAGACACGGTTAAAGGTGTAAATACATTTTTATTTACAGAAACAGTGTCTTACAGTTTCTTAAGGATCCCGTGAGAGAGTTTTCCAATTCAGTGGGCGCACGTCTCTGGTCTCTGCCCCATTCTCTCCTTCTCTATCTCCTCCCTCTTGGGTAGGACCCTGATCTATATGTTTTTTCTCCTTTCCAAATATGGTGAACGCTCCTACTCACTGACAGCTTATCCTAAACACATCTCTCTTTGGAGCACAGACACAGAGCATGCGTCTAAACATATAAAACAGTGAACATTTCTTAATACTGCGCTTAAGGCCTTATGCTTAAATATACCTCATAATTTCCTCCCTTTCACTTTAACAGTCTCGTAAAATTAAGCAACCCATACATGTTAATGTCATAACAAAGTGATACCTCCCTACACACAATTTTAACATTACTTGCGTTATGATATAGCAAAATTTCATGGAGTGTGAGGGCGAAAAAACTTGCCAGGCAGTCATCTTTCTTGAAAATCCTTCAAACAATTTAGACAGGATAAATTCCCCTCACGATCACTCTGCCTAGGCGATCACTTACTCTACTCCAGTCCAATTAAATTTACTCTATATGTGTTGGGAGTTGACATAAGTAAATGTGTATAGAAATCTCAGAAAATAAAATCAAACCAATGTCCAAATTCAGGCTGCTCGACCCATCAGACCTTCTAATGGACCTGTCCCTACCTGACACACCCCTTGGCCCTAACACTGAGAAAAAACAAAAACATCTGAGATTGAAATACACTTACACAGATTACATTTCATCAGTCTATAAGTCATCATAATAAACAGTTGTTACAATTTTTAATGGTTTATCAATATCAAAGACTACTAATAAACTATTCAATAGAAACATATGAAATAATGTTGTCTCTTCAGCAATTTCGTCTTCTGATGTGATGTTGATGACATTAAAACAGAATGGTGAAAACTTGCTGAAGCTTAAAGTTCTTCTGTTTTAATGTCCTCGAGTTTTTGGATCCCTGTAGCACTTCAGGAATCTCGAACAACCATCCTCCCATACAGTGATACTTACCCCCTTTCTATTCTGGAAGAAAGAAACAACAGCCAGTATCTTTTGCAAAAATGACAGATGCAAATAAACATCGAATACAACTTAATAGTAATACTAATACATTAATACGTGTTATAAGCTACAGTTTATACTTCATCCTACAACCTTCATAATTGATTACTAAATAATAAACTCAACAAAATAATAGAATAATGTCATAATTGAATAGTAAATATATAATGGTGGATATTCAAAATGGATATCTTTCCACCAGGTTGTTTTCCAAAATTTCCTCATGTTTGTCTGAGTCAGTTCTACTTAATAATGGCATCTGTACTTGATCTCCAGGCATTACAACTCCCGCCCATTTCAAAATCATAGCTTTTGCACAAGTTAACAACAGTGTACAAAAACAAAACATTATACACACTGCTAAAAGAGCTGCTCCAAAAACTTGAGCCAACTGTCACGCAGGCCTCTCAGGACTCCAGGTCCCAGAATACACCAGACAGTCACATGACGCCACATCATTCTCACTCTCTGGAATTCTAATCACGAACACCTGTTTCTCTCAGTATATAAGCTTCACTCTCTCACCAGTCTATGCCGAGTATTGCGTGATCCATATCCGTATACAAAGCATTCTCTACATACCTGTCTGTCTTGAATTCTAGTTACCTAACTTATGCTCATCTTTCGGTTTTCGTCCTTGTCTTGCCCCTTTGGATTTTTGCCCACCGCAAGTGTCTGCCTCCTGTCCAGTCATAACATAATACTCGGCCTAAATATGCAGACAGCGGGTTCTGAAGCCGTGATAACGGCATTAAGCAGTCAAGGCCAACACCTTGGTCAACACCAGCAAACGCTAGCTAGTGTGACTCAAGTCACCAACAACAAAACCAGCAACTACAACTTTCGCAGGTGATAGAGAGCGTTAAAGCCCTTACAACTTGCTTTTCTGATAATAGTCTCAACCCTGAGCCCCCTTCGGTCCCTGTTAATGTTTCTTTGCATTATCCTGTCAGTAAGCCTGAGGTTTTTGAGGGTAATCCAGCCAAATGTAGCGGATTTTTGTTACAGTGTTCGATATTTTTTGAGAACTCGCCTCGAATGGGCCACTGCGGTATGGAATAATATTATGGATAAAACGTATCCCGAGTGTTTGACTATGTTTTGGGAGGTGTTTGATCATGCTAATGAAGGTCAATCCAATGGGGAGATCCTTCTGACCCTTAAACAGGGCTCTCGCACAGCAGCCGCTTATGCTCTAGAATTTAGAACTATTGCTGCAGGAAGTGGGTGGAAACCGTCTTAACTCGGATATACTTACTGAAATGGCCTGTAGAGATGAACGAATATCTCTTGATCAACTCATTTCCATGTCCATTCGTCTAGATCAACTTTTAAAGAAAAGACCCAAGACCTCGGGTCAGGGACACCTTACCTTAAGGGGTCATTCCTTTCCTGGTTCAGAGAGACATAAGATGCACTCGAGTTTCGTTCCCAGTCCTAATTCTTCAACTGAGCCTATGCAGTGTGAGGTTTTGAGACTGTCTCCAGAGGAACGTCAAAGACGTCTGCACCATGGATTGTGTCTATATTGCGGAGGTTCTGACCACTTCAGACGTGATTGTTTAAAACGTCCACCGAGTAAACCGACACCTCATCAGAGGAAATCTTCGCATGTCAATACGGTGAGTGTACCCACAACGAGATTAACTTCAAGATCTTTTTTAATACCTGTCACTGTGTACTGCCAAGGAAATTCTATTGTTGTTCCACCTCTGATTGACTCCGGAGCCAAAGGAAACTTTCTTCATCAGTCCATCGTCACCAAGTTAAACATCCAGACAGAACCTTTGTGCAGACAAGTCCTGGTCCGTGCCCTAGACGGTCTTCCAATTGGAGGAGATCCCATATCTCAAGAGACTATTCCAGTTTGGCTTCAAACCAGTTGTTTACATCAGGAATGGATCTCTTTTCTGGTGCTCCCTAAATCAGACTTTCCAATTATTTTAGGTTTACCTTGGTTAGAGATACACAACCCAGTTATTTCATGGAATCCGCGCGAGATAATGTCCTGGTCCACTTATTGTCATTCCAATTGTTTAGCACTGGATCAACTTTCTGTCCACTCCACATCTGTGGAAAGTGCTGATTCACCTGTACATGTACAAATTCCCTCAGAGTATTCTAAGTACTCAGAAGTATTTAGTAAGGTCAAAGCCACAAAATTACCTCCACATCGAACATATGACTGTGCCATAGACCTTGTTGAGGGAGCTTCCTTGCCCAAGTCACGTATTTATCCACTTAATTTAGAGGAGGAGAGAGTTATGGAAGAATATGTTAAGGAAGCTTTAGCACAAGGGTTTATTCGCCCCTCTAAGTCTCCGGTAGCATCTGGGTTCTTTTTTGTTAAGAAAAAAGATGGAGGTTTAAGACCCTGTATAGACTACCGTGCTCTTAATGACATTACTAAAAAATTTGTATACCCGCTACCCCTTATTCCTGTAGCATTAGAGCAATTACGAGGTGCTACCATTTTCACAAAGTTAGATCTTCGTAGTGCTTACAATCTCATCCAAATCAAAGAAGGTGATGAATGGAAAACAGCGTTTAGCACTACTAGGGGACACTATGAATACCTGGTAATGAGTTACGGACTAGTAAACGCCCCGTCTATGTTTCAGGCCTTTATAAATGACATATTCCGAGATATGTTAGGGCAGTTTGTGATCGCGTATATCGATGATATATTGATTTATTCCCCTGATTTGAACACGCACATAATGCATGTCAGTAAAGTACTTCAACGTCTCAGAGAGAACAATCTCTATGTCAAAGGAGAGAAGTGTGAATTTCACCAACAGACTATTTCATTTCTCGTATATGTCATAAGTATATCCGGTATAATAATGAACATTCATAAAGTAGAAGCTGTTGTGAACTGGCCAGTACCGAACAATATTAAGAAACTTCAACATTTTTTAGGTTTTGCCAACTTCTATAGAAGATTTCTTAGGAACGTCAGTTCCATCGCAGCACCTCTTACTGCCCTACTAAAAGGTAATTCTCAGCGTTTATTTTGGTCTCCTTAAGCACAACTAGCTTTTGAGCGTCTTAAAAGAGCTTTTTCTACTGCCCCCATTCTCAAACATCCGGATCCAGAATATCCCTTTGTGGTCAAAGTAGACTTTTCTGAAACGGGGGTAGGAGCTATAATATCTCAGCGGAAAGGTGATTGTTCCAAGTTATATCCAATCACGTTCTATTCCCATAAACTATCTCCCGCTGAGCACAACTATGGTATTGGAGATAGAGAATTTCTAGCAGTGAAATTAGCCCTAGAAGAATGGAGGCATTGGTTGGAGGGTTCTTTACACACCTTTTTGGTGATAACTGATCATAAGAATTTGGAATATCTTCGGACAGCTAAGAGAATGAATTCTCGTCAGGCCAGGTGGTCATTGTTTTTCTCACGCTTACATTTTTATATCACTTTCCATCCAGGCAGTAACAATATTAATGGTGACGCTTTGTCCCGTTTACATCAGGGAGAATTTAAGGAGAAGGGGGAATGTGACTTCATATTACCGTCATCTGTCTCAGTGTCAGTCATTAGATGGGAACTCGATGAACAAATCGAAAATGAAAATAAATCTGAAGAAGTGCCCAGTGAATGTCCAGAAGGGGAAAAGTATGTACAGGCCCCACTCCGAGACAAGTTAATCACATGGGTGCATTCTTCCCTGACATCTGGTCACCCGGGTGAGACACGCACTACTCAACTCATCCTTGCTCGGTATTGGTGGGAATCTGTTAGGACAGATGTACATAAGTTTATTGCATCCTGTTCTGTCTGTGCTCAGTCAAAGACCCCCAAGACACTTCCCGCAGGTAAACTTATGCCCTTACCAGTTCCTGAACGTCCCTGGTCTCACTTAGCTCTGGACTTTGTCACTGATCTGCCCATATCTGAGGGTTATACCACTGTGCTTACAGTAATTGATCGGTTCTCTAGAGGGGTGAAATTTATACCGTTCCCATCACTACCCACTGCTTTCGACACGGCTAAGGCCATATATGCTCATATTTTCCGTAATTTTGATGTTCCAGAGGATATATTATCAGACCGAGGTCCACAATTCACGTCACGTGTCTGGAAAGCATTTTTTGAACATTTAGGAGCTAACATTAGCCTTACTTCCGGATATCATCCTCAGAGCAATGGACAATGGACAATGCAAAAGAATGAATCAAGAACTGGGTAAATATTTACGTTTGTATTGTCACAAGTATCCTCAGGACTGGTCTCAGTATCTTGTGTGGGCCGAAATTGCTCAAATTTATCTTGTGAATTCTACCACTGGGCTCACTCCATTTTTTTTATTTTTTTGTATGTATACAAAGCGTTCTCTACATACCTGTCTCTCTTGAATTCTAGTTACCTACCTTATGCTCGTCTTTCGGTTTTCGTCCTTGTCTTGCCCCTTTGGATTTGTTTGCTCTCCGGTTCATGAACTCTGCATGGCTTTTCGACTACTCTCTTGGATTATCTCTGAAGTACTGTTTGTTTCCAGCATTCGACCCATGCTTGGTTTTGTTAACCCCTTGTGGATTGTGATTAATAAACTCATTCTACTGTTAACTGCAAGTGTCTGCCTCCTGTCCAGTCGTGACACCTAAACTGCTCTGCATAAGAAAATCTTAAAAAGAAAAGTTTGTATGCAGCATTCTGCAACTTTGCTTTCACAATCCAGTATGAAGCATAAAAACACTTTCTGGCTTGTTTGCAATGAAAGGCAGAAACAGTTTTATTAGCTGAACAGCACTCCGTATGAAAGACTGTCAAAGAGAAGCATGCTTTCCTAACTGCATCTTTGTTCATACAGATATAAGTAAAACACAGAAAAACACTTTCTGGCGTGTTTGCAATGAACGCCAGAAACCCAGAGATATACTTCCTAAACCGCTCTGCATGAGGAAAACTTTCAAAGAAGAGTTTGTATGAACCATTCTGCAACTTTGCTTTTGCCATCCAGTATGAAGCACAAAAACACTTTCAGGCTTGCTTTCAAAGAAAAGCAGAAACAGTTTTATTAGTTTTACAGCACTCAGTATGAAAGACTGTCAAAGAAAAGCATGCTTTCCACAAACTGCATCTTTGTTCATACAGATATAAGTACAACACAGAAAAAAAACTTGTTTGCAAATAACGCCAGAAACACAGAGATAAACTTCCTAAACCGCTCTGCATGAGGAAAACTTTCAAAGAAGAGTTTGTATGAACCATTCTGCAACTTTGCATTTGCCATCCAGTATGAAGCACAAAAACACTTTCAGGCTAGTTTGCAATGAAAGGCAGAAACAGTTTTATTAGCTGAACAGTACTCAGTATTAAAGACTGTCAAATAACAGGATGCTTTCAGCTAACTACATCTTTGTTTCTACAGGTAGAACACAGAAAAACACTTTCTGGCTTGTTTGCAATGGACGCCAGAAACAAAGAGATATAATTCATAAACCGCTCTGCATGAGGAAAACTTTCAAAGAAGAGTTTGTATGAACCATTCTGCAACTTTGCTTTTGCCATCCAGTAGAAAGCACAAAAACACTTTCTGGCTTGCTTGGAATGAAAGGCAGAAAGAGTTTTATTAGCTGAAATGCACTCAGTATTCAAGACTGTCAAAGAACAGCTTGTTTCCAGCAAACTGCATCTTTGCTTATACAGATGAGTAGAACACAGAAAAACACTTTCTGGCTTGTTTGCAATGAGCACCAGAAAGACAGTTTTATTAACTGAACTGCACTCAGTATTCAAGACTGTCAAAGAACAACTTGTTTTCAGCACACGGCAACTTTGCTTTTACAATCCATTATGAAACTTAAAAACACTTTCAGGCTTGCTTGCAATGAAAGGCAGAAAGAGTTTTATTAGCTGAACTGCTCCAGTGTATCCTAGGCTATCAACCTCCATTAGCTCCCTGGACTGCTGTTATCTCAGGAATACCAGCTGTGGATGAATGGATGCGACGCAGTGAGGAAGTTTGGGAGGAAACACATCAACACATTTCGGAGTTTCTGTCTTGATATAAAGAGAGGGCAGATAGGCACTGGTCTTCTACTCCCTCCTACCAAATTGGTGATCGGGTATGGTTATCAACTAAGGATATCAGGTTTGGGAGGAGCAGTAGGAAGCTCCGGTCCAAGTTTATTGGACCTTTCTGTGTTTCAGCTAAAGTCAATGATGTTACTTATAAGTTGGAACTTCCCACTCAATATCGTATACATAACTCTTTTCATGTCTCTCTTCTCAAACCTGTAGTTTCAGGACCCTTGAACAAGGACATACCAGACGATTTACCACCCACGGCCATGGAACAAGAAGATTCGTCTATTTATGCTGTGCGTGAGATACTGGATTCACGTAGACGTGGAGGGGTTCTCCAATATCTTATTGACTGGGAGGGTTATGGCCCCAAAGAACGTTCCTGGGTACCTGTTAAGAATGTTTGTGATCCGGGCCTTGTGTTAGCGTTTCACTCACGCTATCCCGAGAAGCCCGCTCCCCGTCCTAGGGGTCGTCCCAGAAAATCATTTTCCCCTCCCACTCTATCCTGTTCCACGTCTATGTCTAAAAGTCAACGGCGATCTCAGACCTCAGCATGTGTTAATGTTCCTGGCTCGGGTACTTCTGGTCAGATTGGTGGTCGTCGTCGTGGTCGTCCTCGTTCCAGGCCGCTTCCTATGCCATCGAGGGGGGGGGGGTACTGTCACGGAGGCCTCTCAGGACTCCAGGTCCCAGAATACACCAGACAGTCACATGTCGCCACATTGTTCTCACTCTCCGGAATTCTAATCACGAACACCTGTTTCTCTCAGTATATAAGCTTCACTCACTCACCAGTCTATGCCGAGTATTGCGTGATCCATATCCGTATACAAAGCGTTCTCTACATACCTGTCTCTCTTGAATTCTAGTTACCTACCTTATGCTCGTCTTTCGGTTTTCGTCCTTGTCTTGCCCCTTTGGATTTGTTTGCTCTCCGGTTCATGAACTCTGCATGGCTTTTCGACTACTCTCTTGGATTATCTCTGAAGTACTGTTTGTTTCTGGTATTCGACCCATCTGCCTGGCTTTTCGACTACTCTCTTGGATTATCTCTGAAGTACTGTTTGTTTCCAGCATTCGACCCATGCTTGGTTTTGTTAACCCCTTGTGGATTGTGATTAATAAACTCATTCTACTGTTAACTGCAAGTGTCTGCCTCCTGTCCAGTCGTGACACCTAAACTGCTCTGCATAAGAAAATCTTAAAAAGAAAAGTTTGTATGCAGCATTCTGCAACTTTGCTTTCACAATCCAGTATGAAGCATAAAAACACTTTCTGGCTTGTTTGCAATGAAAGGCAGAAACAGTTTTATTAGCTGAACAGCACTCCGTATGAAAGACTGTCAAAGAGAAGCATGCTTTCCTAACTGCATCTTTGTTCATACAGATATAAGTAAAACACAGAAAAACACTTTCTGGCGTGTTTGCAATGAACGCCAGAAAGCCAGAGATATACTTCCTAAACCGCTCTGCATGAGGAAAACTTTCAAAGAAGAGTTTGTATGAACCATTCTGCAACTTTGCTTTTGCCATCCAGTATGAAGCACAAAAACACTTTCAGGCTTGCTTTCAAAGAAAAGCAGAAACAGTTTTATTAGTTTTACAGCACTCAGTATGAAAGACTGTCAAAGAAAAGCATGCTTTCCACAAACTGCATCTTTGTTCATACAGATATAAGTACAACACAGAAAAAAAACTTGTTTGCAAATAACGCCAGAAACACAGAGATAAACTTCCTAAACCGCTCTGCATAAGGAAAACTTTCAAAGAACAGTCTGTATGAAGCATTCTGCAACTTTGCATTTGCCATCCAGTATGAAGCACAAAAACACTTTCAGGCTAGTTTGCAATGAAAGGCAGAAACAGTTTTATTAGCTGAACAGTACTCAGTATTAAAGACTGTCAAATAACAGGATGCTTTCAGCTAACTACATCTTTGTTTCTACAGGTAGAACACAGAAAAACACTTTCTGGCTTGTTTGCAATGGACGCCAGAAACAAAGAGATATAATTCATAAACCGCTCTGCATGAGGAAAACTTTCAAAGAAGAGTTTGTATGAACCATTCTGCAACTTTGCTTTTGCCATCCAGTAGAAAGCACAAAAACACTTTCTGGCTTGCTTGGAATGAAAGGCAGAAAGAGTTTTATTAGCTGAAATGCACTCAGTATTCAAGACTGTCAAAGAACAGCTTGTTTCCAGCAAACTGCATCTTTGCTTATACAGATGAGTAGAACACAGAAAAACACTTTCTGGCTTGTTTGCAATGAGCACCAGAAAGACAGTTTTATTAACTGAACTGCACTCAGTATTCAAGACTGTCAAAGAACAACTTGTTTTCAGCACACGGCAACTTTGCTTTTACAATCCATTATGAAACTTAAAAACACTTTCAGGCTTGCTTGCAATGAAAGGCAGAAAGAGTTTTATTAGCTGAACTGCTCCAGTGTATCCTAGGCTATCAACCTCCATTAGCTCCCTGGACTGCTGTTATCTCAGGAATACCAGCTGTGGATGAATGGATGCGACGCAGTGAGGAAGTTTGGGAGGAAACACATCAACACATTTCAGAGTTTCTGTCTTGATATAAAGAGAGGGCAGATAGGCACTGGTCTTCTACTCCCTCCTACCAAATTGGTGATCGGGTATGGTTATCAACTAAGGATATCAGGTTTGGGAGGAGCAGTAGGAAGCTCCGGTCCAAGTTTATTGGACCTTTCTGTGTTTCAGCTAAAGTCAATGATGTTACTTATAAGTTGGAACTTCCCACTCAATATCGTATACATAACTCTTTTCATGTCTCTCTTCTCAAACCTGTAGTTTCAGGACCCTTGAACAAGGACATACCAGACGATTTACCACCCACGGCCATGGAACAAGAAGATTCGTCTATTTATGCTGTGCGTGAGATACTGGATTCACGTAGACGTGGAGGGGTTCTCCAATATCTTATTGACTGGGAGGGTTATGGCCCCAAAGAACGTTCCTGGGTACCTGTTAAGAATGTTTGTGATCCGGGCCTTGTGTTAGCGTTTCACTCACGCTATCCCGAGAAGCCCGCTCCCCGTCCTAGGGGTCGTCCCAGAAAATCATTTTCCCCTCCCACTCTATCCTGTTCCACGTCTATGTCTAAAAGTCAACGGCGATCTCAGACCTCAGCATGTGTTAATGTTCCTGGCTCGGGTACTTCTGGTCAGATTGGTGGTCGTCGTCGTGGTCGTCCTCGTTCCAGGCCGCTTCCTATGCCATCGAGGGGGGGGGGGGTACTGTCACGGAGGCCTCTCAGGACTCCAGGTCCCAGAATACACCAGACAGTCACATGTCGCCACATTGTTCTCACTCTCCGGAATTCTAATCACGAACACCTGTTTCTCTCAGTATATAAGCTTCACTCACTCACCAGTCTATGCCGAGTATTGCGTGATCCATATCCGTATACAAAGCGTTCTCTACATACCTGTCTCTCTTGAATTCTAGTTACCTACCTTATGCTCGTCTTTCGGTTTTCGTCCTTGTCTTGCCCCTTTGGATTTGTTTGCTCTCCGGTTCATGAACTCTGCATGGCTTTTCGACTACTCTCTTGGATTATCTCTGAAGTACTGTTTGTTTCTGGTATTCGACCCATCTGCCTGGCTTTTCGACTACTCTCTTGGATTATCTCTGAAGTACTGTTTGTTTCCAGCATTCGACCCATGCTTGGTTTTGTTAACCCCTTGTGGATTGTGATTAATAAACTCATTCTACTGTTAACTGCAAGTGTCTGCCTCCTGTCCAGTCGTGACACCTAAACTGCTCTGCATAAGAAAATCTTAAAAAGAAAAGTTTGTATGCAGCATTCTGCAACTTTGCTTTCACAATCCAGTATGAAGCATAAAAACACTTTCTGGCTTGTTTGCAATGAAAGGCAGAAACAGTTTTATTAGCTGAACAGCACTCCGTATGAAAGACTGTCAAAGAGAAGCATGCTTTCCTAACTGCATCTTTGTTCATACAGATATAAGTAAAACACAGAAAAACACTTTCTGGCGTGTTTGCAATGAACGCCAGAAAGCCAGAGATATACTTCCTAAACCGCTCTGCATGAGGAAAACTTTCAAAGAAGAGTTTGTATGAACCATTCTGCAACTTTGCTTTTGCCATCCAGTATGAAGCACAAAAACACTTTCAGGCTTGCTTTCAAAGAAAAGCAGAAACAGTTTTATTAGTTTTACAGCACTCAGTATGAAAGACTGTCAAAGAAAAGCATGCTTTCCACAAACTGCATCTTTGTTCATACAGATATAAGTACAACACAGAAAAAAAACTTGTTTGCAAATAACGCCAGAAACACAGAGATAAACTTCCTAAACCGCTCTGCATAAGGAAAACTTTCAAAGAACAGTCTGTATGAAGCATTCTGCAACTTTGCATTTGCCATCCAGTATGAAGCACAAAAACACTTTCAGGCTAGTTTGCAATGAAAGGCAGAAACAGTTTTATTAGCTGAACAGTACTCAGTATTAAAGACTGTCAAATAACAGGATGCTTTCAGCTAACTACATCTTTGTTTCTACAGGTAGAACACAGAAAAACACTTTCTGGCTTGTTTGCAATGGACGCCAGAAACAAAGAGATATAATTCATAAACCGCTCTGCATGAGGAAAACTTTCAAAGAAGAGTTTGTATGAACCATTCTGCAACTTTGCTTTTGCCATCCAGTAGAAAGCACAAAAACACTTTCTGGCTTGCTTGGAATGAAAGGCAGAAAGAGTTTTATTAGCTGAAATGCACTCAGTATTCAAGACTGTCAAAGAACAGCTTGTTTCCAGCAAACTGCATCTTTGCTTATACAGATGAGTAGAACACAGAAAAACACTTTCTGGCTTGTTTGCAATGAGCACCAGAAAGACAGTTTTATTAACTGAACTGCACTCAGTATTCAAGACTGTCAAAGAACAACTTGTTTTCAGCACACGGCAACTTTGCTTTTACAATCCATTATGAAACTTAAAAACACTTTCAGGCTTGCTTGCAATGAAAGGCAGAAAGAGTTTTATTAGCTGAACTGCTCCAGTGTATCCTAGGCTATCAACCTCCATTAGCTCCCTGGACTGCTGTTATCTCAGGAATACCAGCTGTGGATGAATGGATGCGACGCAGTGAGGAAGTTTGGGAGGAAACACATCAACACATTTCGGAGTTTCTGTCTTGATATAAAGAGAGGGCAGATAGGCACTGGTCTTCTACTCCCTCCTACCAAATTGGTGATCGGGTATGGTTATCAACTAAGGATATCAGGTTTGGGAGGAGCAGTAGGAAGCTCCGGTCCAAGTTTATTGGACCTTTCTGTGTTTCAGCTAAAGTCAATGATGTTACTTATAAGTTGGAACTTCCCACTCAATATCGTATACATAACTCTTTTCATGTCTCTCTTCTCAAACCTGTAGTTTCAGGACCCTTGAACAAGGACATACCAGACGATTTACCACCCACGGCCATGGAACAAGAAGATTCGTCTATTTATGCTGTGCGTGAGATACTGGATTCACGTAGACGTGGAGGGGTTCTCCAATATCTTATTGACTGGGAGGGTTATGGCCCCAAAGAACGTTCCTGGGTACCTGTTAAGAATGTTTGTGATCCGGGCCTTGTGTTAGCGTTTCACTCACGCTATCCCGAGAAGCCCGCTCCCCGTCCTAGGGGTCGTCCCAGAAAATCATTTTCCCCTCCCACTCTATCCTGTTCCACGTCTATGTCTAAAAGTCAACGGCGATCTCAGACCTCAGCATGTGTTAATGTTCCTGGCTCGGGTACTTCTGGTCAGATTGGTGGTCGTCGTCGTGGTCGTCCTCGTTCCAGGCCGCTTCCTATGCCATCGAGGGGGGGGGGGGTACTGTCACGGAGGCCTCTCAGGACTCCAGGTCCCAGAATACACCAGACAGTCACATGTCGCCACATTGTTCTCACTCTCCAGAATTCTAATCACGAACACCTGTTTCTCTCAGTATATAAGCTTCACTCACTCACCAGTCTATGCCGAGTATTGCGTGATCCATATCCGTATACAAAGCGTTCTCTACATACCTGTCTCTCTTGAATTCTAGTTACCTACCTTATGCTCGTCTTTCGGTTTTCGTCCTTGTCTTGCCCCTTTGGATTTGTTTGCTCTCCGGTTCATGAACTCTGCATGGCTTTTCGACTACTCTCTTGGATTATCTCTGAAGTACTGTTTGTTTCTGGTATTCGACCCATCTGCCTGGCTTTTCGACTACTCTCTTGGATTATCTCTGAAGTACTGTTTGTTTCCAGCATTCGACCCATGCTTGGTTTTGTTAACCCCTTGTGGATTGTGATTAATAAACTCATTCTACTGTTAACTGCAAGTGTCTGCCTCCTGTCCAGTCGTGACACCTAAACTGCTCTGCATAAGAAAATCTTAAAAAGAAAAGTTTGTATGCAGCATTCTGCAACTTTGCTTTCACAATCCAGTATGAAGCATAAAAACACTTTCTGGCTTGTTTGCAATGAAAGGCAGAAACAGTTTTATTAGCTGAACAGCACTCCGTATGAAAGACTGTCAAAGAGAAGCATGCTTTCCTAACTGCATCTTTGTTCATACAGATATAAGTAAAACACAGAAAAACACTTTCTGGCGTGTTTGCAATGAACGCCAGAAAGCCAGAGATATACTTCCTAAACCGCTCTGCATGAGGAAAACTTTCAAAGAAGAGTTTGTATGAACCATTCTGCAACTTTGCTTTTGCCATCCAGTATGAAGCACAAAAACACTTTCAGGCTTGCTTTCAAAGAAAAGCAGAAACAGTTTTATTAGTTTTACAGCACTCAGTATGAAAGACTGTCAAAGAAAAGCATGCTTTCCACAAACTGCATCTTTGTTCATACAGATATAAGTACAACACAGAAAAAAAACTTGTTTGCAAATAACGCCAGAAACACAGAGATAAACTTCCTAAACCGCTCTGCATAAGGAAAACTTTCAAAGAACAGTCTGTATGAAGCATTCTGCAACTTTGCATTTGCCATCCAGTATGAAGCACAAAAACACTTTCAGGCTAGTTTGCAATGAAAGGCAGAAACAGTTTTATTAGCTGAACAGTACTCAGTATTAAAGACTGTCAAATAACAGGATGCTTTCAGCTAACTACATCTTTGTTTCTACAGGTAGAACACAGAAAAACACTTTCTGGCTTGTTTGCAATGGACGCCAGAAACAAAGAGATATAATTCATAAACCGCTCTGCATGAGGAAAACTTTCAAAGAAGAGTTTGTATGAACCATTCTGCAACTTTGCTTTTGCCATCCAGTAGAAAGCACAAAAACACTTTCTGGCTTGCTTGGAATGAAAGGCAGAAAGAGTTTTATTAGCTGAAATGCACTCAGTATTCAAGACTGTCAAAGAACAGCTTGTTTCCAGCAAACTGCATCTTTGCTTATACAGATGAGTAGAACACAGAAAAGCACTTTCTGGCTTGTTTGCAATGAGCACCAGAAAGACAGTTTTATTAACTGAACTGCACTCAGTATTCAAGACTGTCAAAGAACAACTTGTTTTCAGCACATGGCAACTTTGCTTTTACAATCCATTATGAAACTTAAAAACACTTTCAGGCTTGCTTGCAATGAAAGGCAGAAAGAGTTTTATTAGCTGAACTGCACTCCATAAGAAAGACTGTAAGAGTACAGCTTATTTCCAGCAAACTGCATCTTTGCTTATACAGAAAAGAAGAACACAGAAAAACACTTTCTGGCTTGTTTGCAATGAGCACCAGAAAGACAGTTTTATTAACTGAACTGCACTCAGTATTCAAGACTGTCAAAGAACAACTTGTTTTCAGCACACGGCAACTTTGCTTTTACAATCCATTATGAAACATAAAAACACTTTCTGGCTTGCTTGCAATGAAAGGCAGAAAGAGTTTTATTAGCTGAACTGCACTCCATAAGAAAGACTGTAAGAGTACAGCTTATTTCCAGCAAACTGCTTCTTTGCTTATACAGACAAGAAGAACACAGAAAAACACTTTCTGGCTTGTTTGCAATGAGCACCAGAAAGACAGTTTTATTAACCGAACTTCACTCAGTTTTCAAGACTGTCAAAGAACAACTTGTTTTCAGCACACGGCAACTTTGCTTTAACAATCCATTATGAAACATAAAAACACTTTCTGGCTTGCTTGCAATGAAAGGCAGAAAGAGTTTTATTAGCTGAACTGCACTCCATAAGACAGACTGTCAGAGTACAGCTTATTTCCAGCAAACTGCATCTTTGCTTATACAGACAAGAAGAACACAGAAAAACACTTTCTGGCTTGCTTGCAATGAGCACCAGAAAGACAGTTTTATTAACTGAACTGCACTCAGTATTCAAGACTGTCAAAGAACAACTTGTTTTCAGCACACGGCAACTTTGCTTTTACAATCCATTATGAAACATAAAATCACTTTCGGGCTTGCTTGCAATGAAAGGCAGAAAGAGTTTTATTAGCTGAACTGCACTCCATAAGAAAGACTGTCAGAGTACAGATTATTTCCAGCAAACTGCATCTTTGTTTATACAGACAAGAAGAACACAGAACTGCACTCAGTATTCAAGACTGTCAAAGAACAACTTATTTTCAGCACACGGCAACTTTGCTTTTACAATCCAGTATGAAACATAAAAACACTTTCTGGCTTGCTTGCAATGAAAGGCAGAAAGAGTTTTATTAGCTGAACTGCACTCCATAAGAAAGACTGTCAGAGTACAGATTATTTCCAGCAAACTGCATCTTTGTTTATACTAACAAGTAGACATTTTCCTTTCCTTTTCCTTGCCGGAACTGGCAACCCATTTGGCTGTTTCTGTACCTGTTTGGAAGCTGTTTTGATCGCTCGGGTTTTCCTGTTTACTCGTTTCCATTGTTATTTCTATATTTATATCTGTTTTTATAACCTACTAACCATCCATAGATCTATCTCTTAGATTGTCTCTGCAGGAATATTCATTACAGAGGCACTAAAACTGCCACCGGACCCTGGAGTAACGTTCTTGGTGTAAGTTACTAAAATTCACTAAAAGCGGTAAGTACCTGCAATTGCATGGCTACTACTGGCTGTTTTGCCTGCTCAGAGTGTGGCATGTTTAGTTTAACGCCCTTTTCCACCTCTAGCGATAAATATAGTGGTTGTATTTGTAGTAAGTGTCAGCTAGTTAGCTCTCTGGTGGATAAAGTGGACCGGCTAGAAGTGCGCATCCGGAGCTTATTATTGTTGAGGGATAAACAGCGAGATTCAGTGTTAGCAACTCCGGGTGCCTTAGGGAGAGTTGGCACCCCCACGACTCCAGCGTTAGAGCCGTCACAGCGGGGTGAATGGGTGACGTCTCGGCATCATAGCCGGAAAGCTAAGGCTGATGCTAACGCTGAGGCCAAAGCTAGCCCACCGGGACACCACGCTCCTCCGATTCGCGTGTCAAACAGGTTTGCCCTGCTCAGCGAAGCACCCGCTGAGGAGCCTGTTAAGAGTGCTCTGGTTATAGGAGACTCTATTGTTCGGCACATGAAATTAGCTACTCCTTTAGGGGCGCCGGCAGTAACAGTTAGCTGTTTATCGGGAGCCAGAGCACCGGATATTAGTGGCAACCTTAGACTGTTAGCTAATAGGAGATATTCGAGGGTAGTCATTCATGTAGGGGCCAATGATATTCATCTGCGGCAGTCTGAGGTAACTAAGGGTAATATTACAGAGGTGATTAAACTGGCCCAGACGATGTCCGATGCCGTAATCTGCTCTGGCCCCATACCAATGCGGCGTGGCAACGAAGCTTACAGCAGACTTTGGGCGTTAAACTGCTGGATGTCCAAGTGGTGTTCCGAAAATCAAGTGGGCTTTATAGACAATTGGTTACGTTTTGAGGGCAAGCCTGGTCTTATAGGTAGGGATGGTATCCACCCCACGCGGGAGGGTGCTGCCTTACTTTCTTGCAGTATAGCACATAGTCTTTTAGTTAGTCAGCAGAGTAGTGTAGATAGCTGCTGACAATCCAGAGCCGGGACCAGGCCGCAGACAGACAGGCTAAACCGACCGTCTGCGAACTGTCTTGAGGCGTCACCCAGGTTCAACTGTATTGAGACTGTGTCTTTCCCCCGAACTAAATGTAAAAGTAGAAAAACAAAATCAGCCTGTTTCAGCAACCTAATCAATATTAAATCATACACAACACCTAGCAGCAACACCTCAGAACTAAAATTTGGGTTACTCAACATAAGATCACTAAACTCAAAAGCACTCATCGTAAATGATATTATAAGTGATCATAAATTCAATGTTTTCTGTCTCACGGAAACGTGGGTTAAACCAAATGAATATTTAGCACTAAATGAAGCCAGCCCCCTAGGCTATAATTATGCACATAGCCCAAGAATATCAGGCAAAGGAGGTGGAGTATGTGTAATTTACCAAAATACCCTAGAAATTAGTCTTAAACAATGTGACACCTTCTCTTCTTTTGAGGTTCTCTCCACTATTATTACAAATCCGGTCACAAAAAAGGACGCATTTTTATTATGCAACATTTACAGACCACCAGGGCCTTACTTAGAATTTCTGAAAGAATTCAGCGATTTTGCTACAAACCTAGCGGTGTGCAATCATAAAGTTATAATTGTAGGAGATTTCAATATCCATTTTGAGAAGGAAAGTGACCCACTAAAAAAGGCATTTACCTCAATCTTAGACTCTATTGGTATTACTCAAAATGTAACAGGGCCTACACACTACTGCAGCCACACTTTAGACTTAGTTCTGACACTAGGTCTTAACATTGACAAAATTAGTATCTTACCGCAATCCTCAGCAATCTCTGATCATTACTTAATTTCATATGAGCTACGTTTTAGCCATAATATATGTAAGAACCCTCGCTATTCTACAAGGCGTATAATAAAACCATCTACCGCCCTACAATTTATAGAAAACCTACCAGAACTATCGACCCCAGTTCCAACTCCATCAGACCCAATGGACCTAGATGTACTAACTGATTACCTAGAAAATACCTGTCGATCTACTTTAGAAAAGGTAGCACCACTTAAACATAAAAGTATAAGACAGAAAAAGCTCGCACCATGGTATAACGATAAGACCCGTACTTTAAAACAAACATTACGAAAACTAGAGCGGAAATGGCGATCAACCAAGCTTGAAGTGTTTCATTCTGCCTGGAAGGACAGCCTTATAGAGTATAGAAATGCCCTCACTAAAGCTCGCTCAGCAAATCTGGCCTCGCTGATCTCCAATAATAAAAATAATCCGAGAGCACTGTTTAGTGTGTTTTCTAGAATTACAAAAAATCAAGCAGGTTCTGAAGAACTAATTCCAGCAACTCTCACCAGTAAAGATTTTATGGACTTTTTAATAATAAAATTGAGAATATTAGACAACAAACTCTAGCCACAGGATCAAATCCATCCTGGCTGCCACCTGATGTGAATGAAATAAAACATAATATAACTGCAAAAGAAAGACTTGAAACCTTTTACCCACTCCCACAATTAGAACTAGAGAAGATTATCACCTCCGCAAACTGTACAACTTGCACACTTGATGCAATTCCCAGAAAGTTGCTCAAAGAAGTACTACCAGCTATTATTGATCCTCTTTTCCCTATAGTAAACTCATCGCTTAGTCTGGGCCATGTACCCAAAGCTTTTAAACTAGCAGTTATTAAACCTATGATCAAGAAACCAAATCTTGATGCTAGTACACTGTCTAATTACAGGCCTATTTCTAATTTGCCATTACTGTCTAAGATCTTAGAAAGAGCTGTGGCCCAACAACTTAGTTCATATCTACATAAGAATCATATATATGAAAAATTCCAATCTGGATTCAGGCAACATCATAGTACAGAGACAGCTCTAGTCAAGATAACAAATGATCTTCTTCTTGCCTCTGATCAAGGCCACGTATCCCTGTTGGTGCTTCTTGACCTAAGCGCAGCCTTCGATACAATAGACCACAATATTCTCATAGAAAGGTTAGAAAACATGGTTGGAATCACAGGGACAGCCCTATTATGGTTCAAATCTTACTTAACGGAACGTTATCAATTCGTAAAAGTAAACAATCTAAATTCAAATTATTCTAAAGTAAGATTTGGAATTCCACAAGGCTCTATTTTAGGACCATTATTATTTACATTATACATGTTACCGCTAGGCACAGTTATAAGAAACCATGACATTAACTTTCACTGTTATGCAGACGACACACAATTGTATATTTCAGCCAAGCCCGATGACAAACACAGATTAAAGAAAATAGAGGACTGTGTAAAAGACGTGAAAGGCTGGATGTTGCGTAACTTCCTCCTTCTAAACAGCAACAAAACAGAGGTCCTGCTTTTGGGTCCAAAAGTGACAAGAAATAAATTATCAGATTTAATTTTAAATCTAGCTAACTTTCCAGTTAAACCTGGTTCAGCAGCAAAAAATCTTGGTGTCATAATTGACCCGGATTTATCATTTGATCAACACATAGGTAGTATCACTAGGACAGCTTTTTTACATCTTCGCAATATTGCTAAGATTAGAAATGCCTTATCCCTCCAGGACGCAGAAACATTAGTACATGCCTTTATTACTTCAAGGCTTGACTACTGTAACGCACTACTGTCAGGATGCACCAGCAGCAATTTAAGAAAACTTCAACTAGTTCAAAATGCTGCAGCTAGGGTCCTCACTAAAACTAGAAAATTTGAACATATCAGCCCAGTTTTATCATCACTTCATTGGCTGCCTGTTAAATTCCGCATTGACTACAAAATTTTGTTATTAACATATAAAGCTCTACATGGGCTTGCTCCTGAATATCTTCAAGATACAATTTCCTATTATGAGCCTCCACGTTCACTCAGATCACAGAATACTGGATTTTTAAATGTTCCCAGAATTCAGAAGGCCTCAGCTGGGGGAAGAGCCTTTTCTTATAAAGCCCCCCAACTCTGGAATGATCTTCCAGAAAATGTTCGGGACTCAGACACAGTCGCAATCTTCAAATGTAGGCTAAAAACTCATTTGTTTAGTTTATCATTTGGTAGCTAATGCTCCCCCATAGATAAAGGCGGCAGATCCGGGGGGTCCATGGACACAGGGAATTATAGTATACTGAGACGCTGGTGCTGTCGTCCCTCCGCTTCTCGCGATCACTCAGGTTTGTTGACGGTGGAGCGGAGGGATGCCAGTGTTTCAGGATGCTCCCGTGTCTGTGTGTCCTCCTGGTTCTCTCCTTTTAGTTAATGCTGTCATAGTCAGATCTGCCGGAGTCATTAGCTACACTCTGGAAATTTTCATATTTTCTACTTTACAAACACAAAACAGTTCAAAACTAATTCCATCCCTTTACATCTTTCCGAGTAAACGACTGCCCACCTGTCTGTCTGGACACTGATGGATGACTGTCGAGATCCTCCTCCACGCTTCAGACCAGCTGCCCACGCTCCAGCAACCACCAAGTGCCTTGAAGCTGTCCCTACACTGAAGTTCTCATGGACTACTAACTATGATCACCAGTAGATTGACCAGAGGAGGATGAGTCACCCCTTGTGAGCCTTGGTTCCTCCCAAGGTTTCTTCCTCAGCTGGGGGAGTTTTTCCTTGCCACTGTCACCCCTGGCTTGCTCACTTGAGGGTTTTACATTTGTCTTTACATTTCATGTCAAATCTTGTCTTACTGGAATTCTGTGAAGCTGCTTTGTGACAACATCAGTTGTGAAAAGCGCTATATAAATAAATTTGATTTGATTTGATTAGAACACATAAAAACACTTTCTGGCTTGTTTGCAATGAGCACCAGAAAGACAGTTTTATTAACTGAACTGCACTCAGTATTCAAGACTGTCAAAGAACAACTTGTTTTCAGCAAACGGCAACTTTGCTTTTACAATCCATTATGAAACATAAAAACACTTTCTGGCTTGCTTGCAATGAAAGGCAGAAAGAGTTTTATTAGCTGAACTGCACTCCATAAGAAAGACTGTCAGAGTACAGATTATTTCCAGCAAACTGCATCTTTGTTTATACTAACAAGTAGAACACATAAAAACACTTTCTGGCTTGTTTGCAATGAGCACCAGAAAGACAGTTTTATTAAATGAACTGCACTCAGTATTCAAGACTGTCAAAGAACAACTTGTTTTCAGCACACGGCAACTTTGCTTTTACAATCCATTATGAAACATAAAAACACTTTCTGGCTTGCTTGCAATGAAAGGCAGAAAGTGTTTTATTAGCTGAACTGCACTCCATAAGAAAGACTGTCAGAGTACAGATTATTTCCAGCAAACTGCATCTTTGTTTATACTAACAAGTAGAACACAGAAAAACACTTTCTGGCTTGTTTGCAATGAGCACCAGAAAGACAGTTTTATTAACTGAACTGCACTCAATATTCAAGACTGTCAAATAACAACTTGTTTTCAGCAAACTGCTACTTTGCTTTTACAATCCAGTATGAAGCATAAAAACACTTTCTGGCTTGCTTGCAATGAAAGGCAGAAAGAGTTTTATTAGCTGAACTGCACTCCATAAGAAAGACTGTCAGAGTACTGCTTATTTCCAGCAAACTGCATCTTTGCTTATACAGACAAGAAGAACACAGAAAAACACTTTCTGGCTTGTTTGCAAATAATGCCAGAAAGAGTTTTATTAACTGAACTGCACTCAGTATTCAAGACTGTCAAAGAACAGCTTGTTTCCAGCAAACTGCTTCGTTGCTTATACAGATGAGTAGAACACAGAAAAACACTTTCTGGCTTGTTTGCAATGAGCACCAGAAAGACAGTTTTATTAACTGAACTGCACTCAGTATTCAAGACTGTCAAAGAACAACTTGTTTTCAGCAAACTGCTACTTTGCTTTTACAATCCATTATGAAACATAAAAACACTTTCGGGCTTGCTTGCAATGAAAGGCAGAAAGAGTTTTATTAGCTGAACTGCACTCCATAAGTAAGACTGTCAGAGTACAGCTTATTTCCAGCAAACTGCATCTTTGCTTATATAGACAAGAAGAACACAGAAAAACACTTTCTAGCTTGTTTGCAATGAGCACCAGAAAGACAGTTTTATTAACTGAACTGCACTCAGTATTCAAGACTGTCAAAGAACAACTTGTTTTCAGCACACGGCAACTTTGCTTTTACAATCCATTATGAAACATAAAAACACTTTCTGGCTTGCTTGCAATGAAAGGCAGAAAGAGTTTTATTAGCTGAACTGCACTCCATAAGAAAGGCTGTCAGAGTACAGATTATTTCCAGCAAACTGCATCTTTGTTTATACTAACAAGTAGAACACAGAAAAACACTTTCTGGCTTGTTTGCAATGAGCTCCAGAAAGACAGTTTTATTAACTGAACTGCACTCAGTATTCAAGACTGTCAAAGAACAACTTGTTTTCAGCAAACTGCTACTTTGCTTTTACAATCCAGTATGAAGCATAAAAACACTTTCTGGCTTGCTTGCAATGAAAGGCAGAAAGAGTTTTATTAGCTGAACTGCACTCCATAAGAAAGACTGTCAGAGTACTGCTTATTTCCAGCAAACTGCATCTTTGCTTATACAGACAAGAAGAACACAGAAAAACACTTTCTGGCTTGTTTGCAAATAATGCCAGAAAGAGTTTTATTAACTGAACTGCACTCAGTATTCAAGACTGTCAAAGAACAGCTTGTTTCCAGCAAACTGCTTTGTTGCTTATACAGATGAGTAGAACACAGAAAAACACTTTCTGGCTTGTTTGCAATGAGCACCAGAAAGACAGTTTTATTAACTGAACTGCACTCAGTATTCAAGACTGTCAAAGAACAACTTGTTTTCAGCAAACTGCTACTTTGCTTTTACAATCCATTATGAAACATAAAAACACTTTCTGGCTTGCTTGCAATGAAAGGCAGAAAGAGTTTTATTAGCTGAACTGCACTCCATAAGTAAGACTGTCAGAGTACAGCTTATTTCCAGCAAACTGCATCTTTGCTTATATAGACAAGAAGAACACAGAAAAACACTTTCTAGCTTGTTTGAAATGAGCACCAGAAAGACAGTTTTATTAACTGAACTGCACTCAGTATTCAAGACTGTCAAAGAACAACTTGTTTTCAGCACACGGCAACTTTGCTTTTACAATCCAGTATGAAACATAAAAACACTTTCTGGCTTGCTTGCAATGAAAGGCAGAAAGAGTTTTATTAGCTGAACTGCACTCCATAAGAAAGACTGTCAGAGTACAGATTATTTCCAGCAAACTGCATCTTTGTTTATACTAACAAGTAGAACACATAAAAACACTTTCTGGCTTGTTTGCAATGAGCACCAGAAAGACAGTTTTATTAACTGAACTGCACTCAGTATTGAAGACTGTCAAAGAACAACTTGTTTTCAGTACACGGCAACTTTGCTTTTACAATCCATTATGAAACATAAAAACACTTTCTGGCTTGCTTGCAATGAAAGGCAGAAAGAGTTTTATTAGCTGAACTGCACTCCATAAGAAAGACTGTCAGAGTACAGATTATTTCCAGCAAACTGCATCTTTGTTTATACTAACAAGTAGAACACAGAAAAACACTTTCTGGCTTGTTTGCAATGAGCACCAGAAAGACAGTTTTATTAACTGAACTCCACTCAGTATTCAAGACTGTCAAAGAACAACTTGTTTTCAGCAAACTTCTACTTTGCTTTTACAATCCAGTATGAAGCATAAAAACACTTTCTGGCTTGCTTGCAATGAAAGGCAGAAAGAGTTTTATTAGCTGAACTGCACTCCATAAGAAAGACTGTCAGAGTACAGCTTATTTCCAGCAAACTGCATCTTTGCTTATACAGACAAGAAGAACACAGAAAAACACTTTCTGGCTTGTTTGCAAATAATGCCAGAAAGAGTTTTATTAACTGAACTGCACTCAGTATTCAAGACTGTCAAAGAACAACTTGTTTTCAGCACACGGCAACTTTGCTTTTACAATCCAGTATGAAACATAAACACACTTTCTGGCTTGCTTGCAATGAAAGGCAGAAAGAGTTTTATTAGCTGAACTGCACTCCATAAGAAAGGCTGTCAGAGTACAGATTATTTCCAGCAAACTGCATCTTTGTTTATACTAACAAGTAGAACACAGAAAAACACTTTCTGGCTTGTTTGCAATGAGCTCCAGAAAGACAGTTTTATTAACTGAACTGCACTCAGTATTCAAGACTGTCAAAGAACAACTTGTTTTCAGCAAACTGCTACTTTGCTTTTACAATCCAGTATGAAGCATAAAAACACTTTCTGGCTTGCTTGCAATGAAAGGCAGAAAGAGTTTTATTAGCTGAACTGCACTCCATAAGAAAGACTGTCAGAGTACTGCTTATTTCCAGCAAACTGCATCTTTGCTTATACAGACAAGAAGAACACAGAAAAACACTTTCTGGCTTGTTTGCAAATAATGCCAGAAAGAGTTTTATTAACTGAACTGCACTCAGTATTCAAGACTGTCAAAGAACAACTTGTTTTCAGCACACGGCAACTTTGCTTTTACAATCCAGTATGAAACATAAAAACACTTTCTGGCTTGCTTGCAATGAAAGGCAGAAAGAGTTTTATTAGCTGAACTGCACTCCATAAGAAAGACTGTCAGAGTACTGCTTATTTCCAGCAAACTGCATCTTTGCTTATACAGACAAGGAGAACACAGAAAAACACTTTCTGGCTTGTTTGCAAATAGTGCCAGAAAGAGTTTTATTAACTGAACTGCACTCAGTATTCAAGACTGTCAAAGAACAGCTTGTTTCCAGCAAACTGCTTCGTTGCTTATACAGATGAGTAGAACACAGAAAAACACTTTCTGGCTTGTTTGCAATGAGCACCAGAAAGACAGTTTTATTAACTGAACTGCACTCAGTATTCAAGACTGTCAAAGAACAACTTGTTTTCAGCAAACTGCTACTTTGCTTTTACAATCCATTATGAAACATAAAAACACTTTCTGGCTTGCTTGCAATGAAAGGCAGAAAGAGTTTTATTAGCTGAACTGCACTCCATAAGTAAGACTGTCAGAGTACAGCTTATTTCCAGCAAACTGCATCTTTGCTTATATAGACAAGAAGAACACAGAAAAACACTTTCTAGCTTGTTTGCAATGAGCACCAGAAAGACAGTTTTATTAACTGAACTGCACTCAGTATTCAAGACTGTCAAAGAACAACTTGTTTTCAGCAGACGGCAACTTTGCTTTTACAATCCAGTATGAAACATAAAAACACTTTCGGGCTTGCTTGCAATGAAAGGCAGAAAGAATTTTATTAGCTGAACTGCACTCCATAAGTAAGACTGTCAGAGTACAGCTTATTTCCAGCAAACTGCATCTTTGCTTATATAGACAAGAAGAACACAGAAAAACACTTTCTAGCTTGTTTGCAATGAGCACCAGAAAGACAGTTTTATTAACTGAACTGCACTCAGTATTCAAGACTGTCAAAGAACAAAACTTGTTATCAGCACACGGCAACTTTGCTTTTACAATCCATTATGAAACATAAAAACACTTTCTGGCTTGCTTGCAATGAAAGGCAGAAAGAGTTTTTTTGGTTGAACTGCACTCTATAAGAAAGACTGTCAGAGTACAGCTTATTTCCAGCAAACTGCATTATTGCTTATACAGACAAGAAGAACACAGAAAAACACTTTCTGGCTTGTTTGCAATGAGCACCAGAAAGACAGTTTTATTAACTGAACTGCACTCAGTATTCAAGACTGTCAAAGAACAACTTGTTTTCAGCAAACTGCTACTTTGCTTTTACAATCCATTATGAAACATAAAAACACTTTCTGGCTTGCTTGCAATGAAAGGCAGAAAGAGTTTTATTAGCTGAACTGCACTCCATAAGTAAGACTGTCAGAGTACAGCTTATTTCCAGCAAACTGCATCTTTGCTTATATAGACAAGAAGAACACAGAAAAACACTTTCTAGCTTGTTTGCAATGAGCACCAGAAAGACAGTTTTATTAACTGAACTGCACTCAGTATTCAAGACTGTCAAAGAACAACTTGTTTTCAGCACACGGCAACTTTGCTTTTACAATCCAGTATGAAACATAAAAACACTTTCTGGCTTGCTTGCAATGAAAGGCAGAAAGAGTTTTATTAGCTGAACTGCACTCCATAAGAAAGACTGTCAGAATACAGATTATTTCCAGCAAACTGCATCTTTGTTTATACTAACAAGTAGAACACAGAAAAACACTTTCTGGCTTGTTTGCAATGAGCACCAGAAAGACAGTTGTATTTACTGAACTCCACTCAGTATTCAAGACTGTCAAAGAACAACTTGTTTTCAGCAAACTGCTACTTTGCTTTTACAATCCAGTATGAAGCATAAAAACACTTTCTGGCTTGCTTGCAATGAAAGGCAGAATGAGTTTTATTAGCTGAACTGCACTCCATAAGAAAGACTGTCAGAGTACAGCTTATTTCCAGCAAACTGCATCTTTGCTTTTACAATCCAGTATGAAGCATAAAAACACTTTCTGGCTTGCTTGCAATGAAAGGCAGAATGAGTTTTATTAGCTGAACTGCACTCCATAAGAAAGACTGTCAGAGTACAGCTTATTTCCAGCAAACTGCATCTTTGCTTATACAGACAAGAAGAACACAGAAAAACACTTTCTGGCTTGTTTGCAAATAATGCCAGAAAGAGTTTTATTAACTGAACTGCACTCAGTAGTCAAGACTGTCAAAGAACAACTTGTTTTCAGCACACGGCAACTTTGCTTTTACAATCCAGTATGAAACATAAAAACACTTTCTGGCTTGCTTGCAATGAAAGGCAGAAAGAGTTTTATTAGCTGAACTGCACTCCATAAGGAAGACTGTCAGAGTACTGCTTATTTCCAGCAAACTGCATCTTTGCTTATACAGACAAGGAGAACACAGAAAAACACTTTCTGGCTTGTTTGCAAATAATGCCAGAAAGAGTTCTATTAACTGAACTGCACTCAGTAGTCAAGACTGTCAAAGAACAACTTGTTTTCAGCTGTAGTGGAGTATGAGCCAAATATGAATATCGGACAATCAAGAAATGAAAAGTTTTGAATTAAAACTTTTCCAGTCTGCAGAAGACTTTTCGTCTGCAACATAGCAGCCCCCACACACACACAACCAATCTAAAGACATCAAAAGAAACCTTTTAAGTAACACATGGCCCCAACACCCCCCTTCTCTCTTTTAACTAACAGGAACTGTCGAGATAACTAACTTAAAGAGACAGGAACCTCAAACAAAGAAGAGAGCTTTTACGGCCCGTTTTTATGACAATGGCACCTAAATGTCTAATCCTTATCTTTCACGGAGATCAACAGATGTTCAAACCAAAGTGACCTCGAGTGAACTCCCGTGAACCAACAGCTGAAACACGGATTAACAACGACACCAAATGGACACTGGCGGAACTACACCTCGCTCGGAGTCGCCGCAAGACAATAGCGAAAATAGTCGATCTCTGAGTTATTTGTGTATAAACGAACGTATGAATGTCACTTTCTGTACCCTCAGATGAATGCCTACCTTCTAATGAAATGATGTATAATGCCGATTGTTTCTATTACAAAGATCAGTTTTGTCTCTGAATGAGAGAAAATGGATTAATGTTTTATTTTTCAGCGTATCATCACGAATTGGACGTGAACAATGTACTCAAGATGGGACCTTATGTAAATGTCTGATATTAATAGTCCAATGTACTCATTGTTATAGGTTGATAACAGGTATAAGAATTTTGATACGAGAAACTCATATTCCTTATGTATGAATCACAGAGTCAAAACCCCCTCCTCCTACTCTCTCTCTCTCTCTCTCCCTCACGAGAGTCACGTGAGTCTGGACTCGCGTCCAATCAGAAAGAGGACGCCTCCCATTAGGGCGTGACCGCGCCAGCCTTGAAAAGGCCAAACAGCAAGACAGACAAGGAGTTCGAAGTTTGAAGAGTCGCGAGGACTCTGCAGAAGTAACGGACCACGAAAGGAACTGGAAAAGAGAGGACGCCGACAACAAACAAAGAAAAACCTCTCAGACTTCAGAAAAGCTTACGAGAGACGTCTCGAAATTAGCTAAGAGTATGAAGTTTTACTAATACGTCGAGTAATTTGAATATCTTTCTTTTCTTTTAATCTTGTTTATGTTTATTACCTATCGAAGTGTGATCTCACGAGTGATCAAGGCGGGCGAAACTTATTTGTGGCCAAAGTAAGGTATCAACCGTTTGAGTAATCGATAACAGATATATTAACGTTATAAGCTGATTCCTGAAGACATCAATCCTGGAAAGCTGAACAACGAGACTAGCTAATACTCTGAAAAAGCCTTTCCACTACGGTGGAAAACCAGCTACGCCTGTGAAAAACCGAAGAAGGGAAATCTCGATCGACGCAGCTCAGCTCGGAATCGAGGGTCTTCAAATCGACTGTAAAGAGATCCTCCATAAGCGGGACTGCTTCTCACCACGTGGGAACGACGAGAACACCCCGGGACACGGAGATTAAACAACAGGACGCGACGGCTCGGTGAAACGGCGAACGAGTAAGCTAGCGTATTTAACACCTTTTCAGTAGCTGATGTCTAAACAAACCCTCTTTATAATTTACCATTTATTAACCTTAGTTAGCAACAATTTAGTCACAAGTTAGAAGTGCCTAGCTCACCTTAAGGTCAAAATCAGTTTCCCCTGCCGGACACCGTGAGATTACAAGGTTGTGCTATGTTAACTAAATATCTTCTTTTTATTAATAAAACTCTCATTATTTGAAGTCACAGTGTTTGCAATTTATTCATTAGAATTTCTGAAAATCCTGAAGAACTCATTTAGCATGATTATTATTCATTCTCAAATTAATTATTAATGTTTTAATTGCTTAAACCGATTATAAGTCTTAATTAATATCATTAAGTCAAATATCAGAGGTTGGAGGAGTTTGAATAAGGTCAAGGCTATAAAACAAATTATAAAATTATATGTATATGTATCGGGGTGTATGACCAACATCCACTACACAGCACACGGCAACTTTGCTTTTACAATCCAGTATGAAACATGAAAACACTTTCTGGCTTGCTTGCAATGAAAGGCAGAAAGAGTTTTATTAGCTGAACTGCACTCCATAAGAAAGACTGTCAGAGTACAGATTATTTCCAGCAAACTGCATCTTTGTTTATACAGACAAGAAGAACACAGAACTGCACTCAGTATTCAAGACTGTCAAAGAACAACTTGTGTTCAGCAAACTGCTACTTTGCTTTTACAATCCAGTATGAAGCATAAAAACACTTTCTGGCTTGCTTGCATTGAAAGGCAGAAAGAGTTTTATTAACTGAACTGCACTCAGTAGTCAAGACTGTCAAAGAACAGCTTGTTTCCAGCAAACTGCTTCGTTGCTTATACAGATGAGTAGAACACAGAAAAACACTTTCTGGCTTGTTTGCAATGAGCACCAGAAAGACAGTTTTATTAACTGAACTGCACTCAGTATTCAAGACTGTCAAAGAACAACTTGTTTTCAGCAAACTGCTACTTTGCTTTTACAATCCATTATGAAACATAAAAACACTTTCTGGCTTGCTTGCAATGAAAGGCAGAAAGAGTTTTATTAGCTGAACTGCACTCCATAAGAAAGACTGTCAGAGTACTGCTTATTTCCAGCAAACTGCATCTTTGCTTATACAGACAAGGAGAACACAGAAAAACACTTTCTGGCTTGTTTGCAAATAGTGCCAGAAAGAGTTTTATTAACTGAACTGCACTCAGTATTCAAGACTGTCAAAGAACAGCTTGTTTCCAGCAAACTGCTTCGTTGCTTATACAGATGAGTAGAACACAGAAAAACACTTTCTGGCTTGTTTGCAATGAGCACCAGAAAGACAGTTTTATTAACTGAACTGCACTCAGTATTCAAGACTGTCAAAGAACAACTTGTTTTCAGCACACGGCAACTTTGCTTTTACAATCCAGTATGAAACATAAAAACACTTTCTGGCTTGCTTGCAATGAAAGGCAGAAAGAGTTTTATTAGCTGAACTGCACTCCATAAGAAAGACTGTCAGAATACAGAATATTTCCAGCAAACTGCATCTTTGTTTATACTAACAAGTAGAACACAGAAAAACACTTTCTGGCTTGTTTGCAATGAGCACCAGAAAGACAGTTGTATTTACTGAACTCCACTCAGTATTCAAGACTGTCAAAGAACAACTTGTTTTCAGCAAACTGCTACTTTGCTTTTACAATCCAGTATGAAGCATAAAAACACTTTCTGGCTTGCTTGCAATGAAAGGCAGAATGAGTTTTATTAGCTGAACTGCACTCCATAAGAAAGACTGTCAGAGTACAGCTTATTTCCAGCAAACTGCATATTTGCTTATACAGACAAGGAGAACACAGAAAAACACTTTCTGGCTTGTTTGCAATGAGCACCAGAAAGACAGTTTTATTAACTGAACTGCACTCAGTATTCAAGACTGTCAAAGAACAACTTGTTTTCAGCAGACGGCAACTTTGCTTTTACAATCCATTATGACACATAAAAACACTTTCGGGCTTGCTTGCAATGAAAGGCAGAAAGAGTTTTATTAGCTGAACTGCACTCCATAAGAAAGACTGTCAGAGTACAGATTATTTCCAGCAAACTGCATCTTTGTTTATACTAACAAGTACAACACAGAAAAACACTTTCTGGCTTGTTTGTAATGAGCACCAGAAAGACAGTTTTATTAACTGAACTCCACTCAGTATTCAAGACTGTCAAAGAACAACTTGTTTTCAGCAAACTGCTACTTTGCTTTTACAATCCAGTATGAAGCATAAAAACACTTTCTGGCTTGCTTGCAATGAAAGGCAGAAAGAGTTTTATTAGCTGAACTGCACTCCATAAGAAAGACTGTCAGAGTACTGCTTATTTCCAGCAAACTGCATCTTTGCTTATACAGACAAGAAGAACACAGAAAAACACTTTCTGGCTTGTTTACAAATAATGCCAGAAAGAGTTTTATTAACTGAACTGCACTGAGTATTCAAGACTGTCAAAGAACAGCTTGTTTCCAGCAAACTGCTTCGTTGCTTATACAGATGAGTAGAACACAGAAAAACACTTTCTGGCTTGTTTGAAATGAGCACCAGAAAGACAGTTTTATTAACTGAACTGCACTCAGTATTCAAGACTGTCAAAGAACAACTTGTTTTCAGCAAACTGCTACTTTGCTTTTACAATCCATTATGAAACATAAAAACACTTTCTGGCTTGCTTGCAATGAAAGGCAGAAAGAGTTTTATTAGCTGAACTGCACTCCATAAGTAAGACTGTCAGAGTACAGCTTATTTCCAGCAAACTGCATCTTTGCTTATACAGACAAGAAGAACACAGAAAAACACTTTCTGGCTTGTTTGCAAATAATGCCAGAAAGAGTTTTATTAACTGAACTGCACTCAGTATTCAAGACTGTCAAAGAACAGCTTGTTTCCAGCAAACTGCTTCGTTGCTTATACAGATGAGTAGAACACAGAAAAACACTTTCTGGCTTGTTTGCAATGAGCACCAGAAAGACAGATTTATTAACTGAACTGCACTCAGTATTCAAGACTGTCAAAGAACAACTTGTTTTCAGCAGACGGCAACTTTGCTTTTACAATCCATTATGAAACATAAAAACACTTTCTGGCTTGCTTGCAATGAAAGGCAGAAAGAGTTTTATTAGCTGAACTGCACTCCATAAGTAAGACTGTCAGAGTACTGCTTATTTCCAGCAAACTGCATCTTTGCTTATACAGACAAGGAGAACACAGAAAAACACTTTCTGGCTTGTTTGCAAATAATGCCAGAAAGAGTTCTATTAACTGAACTGCACTCAGTAGTCAAGACTGTCAAAGAACAACTTGTTTTCAGCACACGGCAACTTTGCTTTTACAATCCAGTATGAAACATGAAAACACTTTCTGGCTTGCTTGCAATGAAAGGCAGAAAGAGTTTTATTAGCTGAACTGCACTCCATAAGAAAGACTGTCAGAGTACAGATTATTTCCAGCAAACTGCATCTTTGTTTATACAGACAAGAAGAACACAGAACTGCACTCAGTATTCAAGACTGTCAAAGAACAACTTGTGTTCAGCAAACTGCTACTTTGCTTTTACAATCCAGTATGAAGCATAAAAACACTTTCTGGCTTGCTTGCATTGAAAGGCAGAAAGAGTTTTATTAACTGAACTGCACTCAGTAGTCAAGACTGTCAAAGAACAGCTTGTTTCCAGCAAACTGCTTCGTTGCTTATACAGATGAGTAGAACACAGAAAAACACTTTCTGGCTTGTTTGCAATGAGCACCAGAAAGACAGTTTTATTAACTGAACTGCACTCAGTATTCAAGACTGTCAAAGAACAACTTGTTTTCAGCAAACTGCTACTTTGCTTTTACAATCCATTATGAAACATAAAAACACTTTCTGGCTTGCTTGCAATGAAAGGCAGAAAGAGTTTTATTAGCTGAACTGCACTCCATAAGAAAGACTGTCAGAGTACTGCTTATTTCCAGCAAACTGCATCTTTGCTTATACAGACAAGGAGAACACAGAAAAACACTTTCTGGCTTGTTTGCAAATAGTGCCAGAAAGAGTTTTATTAACTGAACTGCACTCAGTATTCAAGACTGTCAAAGAACAGCTTGTTTCCAGCAAACTGCTTCGTTGCTTATACAGATGAGTAGAACACAGAAAAACACTTTCTGGCTTGTTTGCAATGAGCACCAGAAAGACAGTTTTATTAACTGAACTGCACTCAGTATTCAAGACTGTCAAAGAACAACTTGTTTTCAGCACACGGCAACTTTGCTTTTACAATCCAGTATGAAACATAAAAACACTTTCTGGCTTGCTTGCAATGAAAGGCAGAAAGAGTTTTATTAGCTGAACTGCACTCCATAAGAAAGACTGTCAGAATACAGATTATTTCCAGCAAACTGCATCTTTGTTTATACTAACAAGTAGAACACAGAAAAACACTTTCTGGCTTGTTTGCAATGAGCACCAGAAAGACAGTTGTATTTACTGAACTCCACTCA
This sequence comes from Hoplias malabaricus, assembly GCF_029633855.1. Classification (NCBI taxonomy): domain Eukaryota; kingdom Metazoa; phylum Chordata; class Actinopteri; order Characiformes; family Erythrinidae; genus Hoplias; species Hoplias malabaricus. Next base: position 18,510,454 of record NC_089816.1, on the reverse strand, counting down.
GTATTCAAGACTGTCAAAGAACAACTTGTTTTCAGCAAACTGCTACTTTGCTTTTACAATCCAGTATGAAGCATAAAAACACTTTCTGGCTTGCTTGCAATGAAAGGCAGAATGAGTTTTATTAGCTGAACTGCACTCCATAAGAAAGACTGTCAGAGTACAGCTTATTTCCAGCAAACTGCATATTTGCTTATACAGACAAGGAGAACACAGAAAAACACTTTCTGGCTTGTTTGCAATGAGCACCAGAAAGACAGTTTTATTAACTGAACTGCACTCAGTATTCAAGACTGTCAAAGAACAACTTGTTTTCAGCAGACGGCAACTTTGCTTTTACAATCCATTATGACACATAAAAACACTTTCGGGCTTGCTTGCAATGAAAGGCAGAAAGAGTTTTATTAGCTGAACTGCACTCCATAAGAAAGACTGTCAGAGTACAGATTATTTCCAGCAAACTGCATCTTTGTTTATACTAACAAGTACAACACAGAAAAACACTTTCTGGCTTGTTTGTAATGAGCACCAGAAAGACAGTTTTATTAACTGAACTCCACTCAGTATTCAAGACTGTCAAAGAACAACTTGTTTTCAGCAAACTGCTACTTTGCTTTTACAATCCAGTATGAAGCATAAAAACACTTTCTGGCTTGCTTGCAATGAAAGGCAGAAAGAGTTTTATTAGCTGAACTGCACTCCATAAGAAAGACTGTCAGAGTACTGCTTATTTCCAGCAAACTGCATCTTTGCTTATACAGACAAGAAGAACACAGAAAAACACTTTCTGGCTTGTTTACAAATAATGCCAGAAAGAGTTTTATTAACTGAACTGCACTGAGTATTCAAGACTGTCAAAGAACAGCTTGTTTCCAGCAAACTGCTTCGTTGCTTATACAGATGAGTAGAACACAGAAAAACACTTTCTGGCTTGTTTGAAATGAGCATCAGAAAGACAGTTTTATTAACTGAACTGCACTCAGTATTCAAGACTGTCAAAGAACAACTTGTTTTCAGCAAACTGCTACTTTGCTTTTACAATCCATTATGAAACATAAAAACACTTTCTGGCTTGCTTGCAATGAAAGGCAGAAAGAGTTTTATTAGCTGAACTGCACTCCATAAGTAAGACTGTCAGAGTACAGCTTATTTCCAGCAAACTGCATCTTTGCTTATACAGACAAGAAGAACACAGAAAAACACTTTCTGGCTTGTTTGCAAATAATGCCAGAAAGAGTTTTATTAACTGAACTGCACTCAGTATTCAAGACTGTCAAAGAACAGCTTGTTTCCAGCAAACTGCTTCGTTGCTTATACAGATGAGTAGAACACAGAAAAACACTTTCTGGCTTGTTTGCAATGAGCACCAGAAAGACAGATTTATTAACTGAACTGCACTCAGTATTCAAGACTGTCAAAGAACAACTTGTTTTCAGCAGACGGCAACTTTGCTTTTACAATCCATTATGAAACATAAAAACACTTTCTGGCTTGCTTGCAATGAAAGGCAGAAAGAGTTTTATTAGCTGAACTGCACTCCATAAGTAAGACTGTCAGAGTACAGCTTATTTCCAGCAAACTGCATCTTTGCTTATATAGACAAGAAGAACACAGAAAAACACTTTCTAGCTTGTTTGCAATGAGCACCAGAAAGACAGTTTTATTAACTGAACTGCACTCAGTATTCAAGACTGTCAAAGAACAACTTGTTATCAGCACACGGCAACTTTGCTTTTACAATCCAGTATGAAACATAAAAACACTTTCTGGCTTGCTTGCAATGAAAGGCAGAAAGAGTTTTTTGGTTGAACTGCACTCTATAAGAAAGACTGTCAGAGTACAGCTTATTTCCAGCAAACTGCATCATTGCTTATACAGATAAGAAGAATACAGAAAAACACTTTCTGGCTCATTTGCAATGAGCACCAGAAAAACAGTTTTATTAACTGAACTGCACTCAGTATTCAAGACTGTCAAAGAACAACTTGTTTTCAGCACACGGCAACTTTGCTTTTACAATCCAGTATGAAACATAAAAACACTTTCTGGCTTGCTTGCAATGAAAGGCAGAAAGAGTTTTATTAGCTGAACTGCACTCCATAAGAAAGACTGTCAGAGTACAGATTATTTCCAGCAAACTGCATCTTTGTTTATACTAACAAGTAGAACACATAAAAACACTTTCTGGCTTGTTTGCATTGAACACCAGAAAGACAGTATTATTGACTGAACTGCACTCAGTATTCAAGACTGTCAAAAAACAACTTGTTTTCAGCACACGGCAACTTTGCTTTTACAATCCATTATGAAACATAAAAACACTTTCTGGCTTGCTTGCAATGAAAGGCAGAAAGAGTTTTATTAGCTGAACTGCACTCCATAAGAAAGACTGTCAGAGTACAGATTATTTCCAGCAAACTGCATCTTTGTTTATACTAACAAGTAGAACACAGAAGAAACACTTTCTGGCTTGTTTGCAATGAGCACCAGAAAGACAGTTTTATTAACTGAACTCCACTCAGTATTCAAGACTGTCAGAGAACAACTTGTTTTCAGCAAACTGCTACTTTGCTTTTACAATCCAGTATGAAGAATAAAAACACTTTCTGGCTTGCTTGCAACAAAAGGCAGAAAGAGTTTTATTAGCTGAACTGCACTCCATAAGAAAGACTGTCTGAGTACAGCTTATTTCCAGCAAACTGCATTTTTGCTTATACAGACAAGAAGAACACAGAAAAACACTTTCTGGCTTGTTTGCAAATAATGCCAGAAAGAGTTTTATTAACTGAACTGCACTCAGTATTCAAGACTGTCAAAGAACAACTTGTTTTCAGCACACGGCAACTTTGCTTTTACAGTCCAGTATGAAACATAAAAACACTTTCTGGCTTGCTTGCAATGAAAGGCAGAAAGAGTTTTATTAGCTGAACTGCACTCCATAAGAAAGACTGTCAGAGTACAGATTATTTCCAGCAAACTGCATCTTTGTTTATACTAACAAGTAGAACACAGAAAAACACTTTCTGGCTTGTTTGCAATGAGCACAAGAAAGACAGTTTTATTAACTGAACTGCACTCAGTATTCAAGACTGTCAAAGAACAACTTGTTTTCAGCAAACTGCTACTTTGCTTTTACAATCCAGTATGAAGCATAAAAACACTTTCTGGCTTGCCTGCAATGAAATGCAGAAAGAGTTTTATTAGCTGAACTGCACTCCATAAGAAAGACTGTCAGAGTACTGCTTATTTCCAGCAAACTACATCTTTGCTTATATAGACAAGAAGAACACAGAAAAACACTTTCTGGCTTGTTTGCAAATAATGCCAGAAAGAGTTTTATTAACTGAACTGCACTCAGTATTCAAGACTGTCAAAGAACAGCTTGTTTCCAGCAAACTGCTTCGTTGCTTATACAGATGAGTAGAACACAGAAAAACACTTTCTGGCTTGTTTGCAATGAGCACCAGAAAGACAGTTTTATTAACTGAACTGCACTCAGTATTCAAGACTGTCAAAGAACAACTTGTTTTCAGCAAACTGCTACTTTGCTTTTACAATCCATTATGAAACATAAAAACACTTTCGGGCTTGCTTGCAATGAAAGGCAGAAAGAATTTTATTAGCTGAACTGCACTCCATAAGAAAGACTGTCAGAGTACAGATTATTTCCAGCAAACTGCATCTTTGTTCATACTAACAAGCAGAACACAGAAAAACACTTTCTGGCTTGTTTGCAATGAGCACCAGAAAGACAGTTTTATTAACTGAACTGCACTCAGTATTCAAGACTGTCAAAGAACAACTTGTTTTCAGCACACGGCAACGTTGCTTTTACAATCCAGTATGAAACATAAAAACACTTTCTGGCTTGCTTGCAATGAAAGGCTGAAAAAGTTTTATTAGCTGAACTGCACTCCATAAGAAAGACTGTCAGAGTACAGCTTATTTCCAGCAAAATGCATCTTTGTTTATACAGACAAGAAGAACACAGAACTGCACTCAGTATTCAAGACTGTCAAAGAACAACTTGTTTTCAGCACACGGCAACTTTGCTTTTACAGTCCAGTATGAAACATAAAAACACTTTCTGGCTTGCTTGCAATGAAAGGCAGAAAGAGTTTTATTAGCTGAACTGCACTCCATAAGAAAGACTGTCAGAGTACAGATTATTTCCAGCAAACTGCATCTTTGTTTATACTAACAAGTAGAACACATAAAAACACTTTCTGGCTTGTTTGCAATGAGCACCAGAAAGACAGTTGTATTAACTGAACTGCACTCAGTATTCAAGACTGTCAAAGAACAACTTGTTTTCAGCACACGGCAACTTTGCTTTTACAATCCATTATGAAACATAAAAACACTTTCTGGCTTGCTTGCAATGAAAGGCAGAAGGAGTTTTATTAGCTGAACTGCACTCCATAAGAAAGACTGTCAGAGTACAGATTATTTCCAGCAAACTGCATCTTTGTTTATACTAACAAGTAGAACACAGAAAAACACTTTCTGGCTTGTTTGCAATGAGCACAAGAAAGACAGTTTTATTAACTGAACTGCACTCAGTATTCAAGACTGTCTAAGAACAACTTGTTTTCAGCAAACTGCTACTTTGCTTTTACAATCCAGTATGAAGCATAAAAACACTTTCTGGCTTGCTTGCAATGAAATGCAGAAAGAGTTTTATTAGCTGAACTGCACTCCATAAGAAAGACTGTCAGAGTACTGCTTATTTCCAGCAAACTACATCTTTGCTCATATAGACAAGAAGAACACAGAAAAACACTTTCTGGCTTGTTTGCAAATAATGCCAGAAAGAGTTTTATTAACTGAACTGCACTCAGTATTCAAGACTGTCAAAGAACAGCTTGTTTCCAGCCAACTGCTTCGTTGCTTATACAGATGAGTAGAACACAGAAAAACACTTTCTGGCTTGTTTGCAATGAGCACCAGAAAGACAGTTTTATTAACTGAACTGCACTCAGTATTCAAGACTGTCAAAGAACAACTTGTTTTCAGCAAACTGCTACTTTGCTTTTACAATCCATTATGAAACATAAAAACACTTTCGGGCTTGCTTGCAATGAAAGGCAGAAAGAATTTTATTAGCTGAACTGCACTCCATAAGAAAGACTGTCAGAGTACAGATTATTTCCAGCAAACTGCATCTTTGTTCATACTAACAAGCAGAACACAGAAAAACACTTTCTGGCTTGTTTGCAATGAGCACCAGAAAGACAGTTTTATTAACTGAACTGCACTCAGTATTCAAGACTGTCAAAGAACAACTTGTTTTCAGCAAACTGCTACTTTGCTTTTACAATCCAGTATGAAGCATAAAAACACTTTCTGGCTTGCTTGCAATGAAAGGCAGAAAGAGTTTTATTAGCTGAACTGCACTCCATAAGAAAGACTGTCAGAGTACAGCTTATTTCCAGCAAACTGCATCTTTGCTTATACAGACAAGAAGAACACAGAAAAACACTTTCTGGCTTGTTTGCAAATAATGACAGAAAGAGTTTTATTAACTGAACTGCACTCAGTATTCAAGATTGTCAAAGAACAGCTTGTTTCCAGCAAACTGCTTCGTTGCTCATACAGATGAGTAGAACACAGAAAAACACTTTCTGGCTTGTTTGCAATGAGCACCAGAAAGACAGTTTTATTAACTGAACTGCACTCAGTATTCAAGACTGTCAAAGAACAACTTGTTTTCAGCAGACGGCAACTTTGCTTTTACAATCCAGTATGAAACATAAAAACACTTTTGGGCTTGCTTGCAATGAAAGGCAGAAAGAATTTTATTAGCTGAACTGCACTCCATAAGAAAGACTGTCAGAGTACAGCTTATTTCCAGCAAACTGCATATTTGCTTATACAGACAAGGAGAACACAGAAAAGCACTTTCTGGCTTGTTTGCAATGAGCACCAGAAAGACAGTTTTATTAACTGAACTGCACTCAGTATTCAAGACTGTCAAAGAACAACTTGTTTTCAGCACACGGCAACTTTGCTTTTACAATCCATTATGAAACATAAAAACACTTTCGGGCTTGCTTGCAATGAAAGGCAGAAAGAGTTTTATTAGCTGAACTGCACTCCATAAGAAAGACTGTCAGAGTACAGCTTATTTCCAGCAAACTGCATCTTTGCTTATACAGACAAGTAGAACACAGAAAAACACTTTCTGGCTTGTTTGCAATGAGCACAAGAAAGACAGTTTTATTAACTGAACTGCACTCAGTATTCAAGACTGTCAAAGAACAACTTGTGTTCAGCAAACTGCTACTTTGCTTTTACAATCCAGTAAGAAGCATAAAAACACTTTCTGGCTTGCTTGCAATGAAAGGCAGAAACAGTTTTATTAACTGAACTGCACTCAGTAGTCAAGACTGTCAAAGAACAGCTTGTTTCCAGCAAACTGCTTCGTTGCTTATACAGATGAGTAGAACACAGAAAAACACTTTCTGGCTTGTTTGCAATGAGCACCAGAAAGACAGTTTTATTAACTGAACTGCACTCAGTATTCAAGACTGTCAAAGAACAACTTGTTTTCAGCAAACTGCTACTTTGCTTTTACAATCCATTATGAAACATAAAAACACTTTCTGGCTTGCTTGCAATGAAAGGCAGAAAGAGTTTTATTAGCTGAACTGCACTCCATAAGTAAGACTGTCAGAGTACAGCTTATTTCCAGCAAACTGCATCTTTGCTTATATAGACAAGAAGAACACAGAAAAACACTTTCTAGCTTGTTTGCAATGAGCACCAGAAAGACAGTTTTATTAACTGAACTGCACTCAGTATTCAAGACTGTCAAAGAACAACTTGTTTTCAGCAGGCGGCAACTCTGCTTTTACAATCCAGTATGAAACATAAAAACACTTTCGGGCTTGCTTGCAATGAAAGGCAGAAAGAATTTTATTAGCTGAACTGCACTCCATAAGTAAGACTGTCAGAGTACAGCTTATTTCCAGCAAACTGCATCTTTGCTTATATAGACAAGAAGAACACAGAAAAACACTTTCTAGCTTGTTTGCAATGAGCACCAGAAAGACAGTTTTATTAACTGAACTGCACTCAGTATTCAAGACTGTCAAAGAACAAAACTTGTTATCAGCACACAGCAACTTTGCTTTTACAATCCATTATGAAACATAAAAACACTTTCTGGCTTGCTTGCAATGAAAGGCAGAAAGAGTTTTTTTGGTTGAACTGCACTCTATAAGAAAGACTGTCAGAGTACAGCTTATTTCCAGCAAACTGCATTATTGCTTATACAGACAAGAAGAACACAGAAAAACACTTTCTGGCTTGTTTGCAATGAGCACCAGAAAGACAGTTTTATTAACTGAACTGCACTCAGTATTCAAGACTGTCAAAGAACAACTTGTTTTCAGCACACTGCAACTTTGCTTTTACAATCCAGTATGAAACATAAAAACACTTTCTGGCTTGCTTGCAATGAAAGGCAGAAAGAGTTTTATTAGCTGAACTGCACTCCATAAGAAAGACTGTCAGAGTACAGATTATTTCCAGCAAACTGCATCTTTGTTTATACTAACAAGTAGAACACATAAAAACACTTTCTGGCTTGTTTGCAATGAGCACCAGAAAGACAGTTTTATTAACTGAACTGCACTCAGTATTCAAGACTGTCAAAGAACAACTTGTTTTCAGCACACGGCAACTTTGCTTTTACAATCCATTATGAAACATAAAAACACTTTCGGGCTTGCTTGCAATGAAAGGCAGAAAGAATTTTATTAGCTGAACTGCACTCCATAAGAAAGACTGTCAGAGTACAGCTTATTTCCAGCAAACTGCATCTTTGTTTATACTAACAAGTAGAACACAGAAAGACACTTTCTGGCTTGTTTGCAATGAGCACCAGAAAGACAGTTTTATTAACTGAACTGCACTCAATATTCAAGACTGTCAAAGAACAACTTGTTTTCAGCAGACGGCAACTTTGCTTTTACAATCCAGTATGAAACATAAAAACACTTTCGGGCTTGCTTGCAATGAAAGGCAGAAAGAGTTTTATTAGCTGAACTGCACTCCATAAGAAAGACTGTCAGAGTACAGCTTATTTCCAGCAAACTGCATATTTGCTTATACAGACAAGGAGAACACAGAAAAACACTTTCTGGCTTGTTTACAAATAATGCCAGAAAGAGTTTTATTAACTGAACTGCACTGAGTATTCAAGACTGTCAAAGAACAGCTTGTTTCCAGCAAACTGCTTCGTTGCTTATACAGATGAGTAGAACACAGAAAAACACTTTCTGGCTTGTTTGAAATGAGCACCAGAAAGACAGTTTTATTAACTGAACTGCACTCAGTATTCAAGACTGTCAAAGAACAACTTGTTTTCAGCAAACTGCTACTTTGCTTTTACAATCCATTATGAAACATAAAAACACTTTCTGGCTTGCTTGCAATGAAAGGCAGAAAGAGTTTTATTAGCTGAACTGCACTCCATAAGTAAGACTGTCAGAGTACAGCTTATTTCCAGCAAACTGCATCTTTGCTTATACAGACAAGAAGAACACAGAAAAACACTTTCTGGCTTGTTTGCAAATAATGCCAGAAAGAGTTTTATTAACTGAACTGCACTCAGTATTCAAGACTGTCAAAGAACAACTTGTTTTCAGCAGACGGCAACTTTGCTTTTACAATCCATTATGAAACATAAAAACACTTTCTGGCTTGCTTGCAATGAAAGGCAGAAAGAGTTTTATTAGCTGAACTGCACTCCATAAGTAAGACTGTCAGAGTACAGCTTATTTCCAGCAAACTGCATCTTTGCTTATATAGACAAGAAGAACACAGAAAAACACTTTCTAGCTTGTTTGCAATGAGCACCAGAAAGACAGTTTTATTAACTGAACTGCACTCAGTATTCAAGACTGTCAAAGAACAACTTGTTATCAGCACACGGCAACTTTGCTTTTACAATCCAGTATGAAACATAAAAACACTTTCTGGCTTGCTTGCAATGAAAGGCAGAAAGAGTTTTTTGGTTGAACTGCACTCTATAAGAAAGACTGTCAGAGTACAGCTTATTTCCAGCAAACTGCATCATTGCTTATACAGATAAGAAGAATACAGAAAAACACTTTCTGGCTCGTTTGCAATGAGCACCAGAAAGACAGTTTTATTAACTGAACTGCACTCAGTATTCAAGACTGTCAAAGAACAACTTGTTTTCAGCACACGGCAACTTTGCTTTTACAATCCAGTATGAAACATAAAAACACTTTCTGGCTTGCTTGCAATGAAAGGCAGAAAGAGTTTTATTAGCTGAACTGCACTCCATAAGAAAGACTGTCAGAGTACAGATTATTTCCAGCAAACTGCATCTTTGTTTATACTAACAAGTAGAACACATAAAAACACTTTCTGGCTTGTTTGCATTGAACACCAGAAAGACAGTTTTATTAACTGAACTGCACTCAGTATTCAAGACTGTCAAAAAACAACTTGTTTTCAGCACACGGCAACTTTGCTTTTACAATCCATTATGAAACATAAAAACACTTTCTGGCTTGCTTGCAATGAAAGGCAGAAAGAGTTTTATTAGCTGAACTGCACTCCATAAGAAAGACTGTCAGAGTACAGATTATTTCCAGCAAACTGCATCTTTGTTTATACTAACAAGTAGAACACAGAAAAAACACTTTCTGGCTTGTTTGCAATGAGCACCAGAAAGACAGTTTTATTAACTGAACTCCACTCAGTATTCAAGACTGTCAGAGAACAACTTGTTTTCAGCAAACTGCTACTTTGCTTTTACAATCCAGTATGAAGAATAAAAACACTTTCTGGCTTGCTTGCAACAAAAGGCAGAAAGAGTTTTATTAGCTGAACTGCACTCCATAAGAAAGACTGTCTGAGTACAGCTTATTTCCAGCAAACTGCATTTTTGCTTATACAGACAAGAAGAACACAGAAAAACACTTTCTGGCTTGTTTGCAAATAATGCCAGAAAGAGTTTTATTAACTGAACTGCACTCAGTATTCAAGACTGTCAAAGAACAACTTGTTTTCAGCACACGGCAACTTTGCTTTTACAGTCCAGTATGAAACATAAAAACACTTTCTGGCTTGCTTGCAATGAAAGGCAGAAAGAGTTTTATTAGCTGAACTGCACTCCATAAGAAAGACTGTCAGAGTACAGATTATTTCCAGCAAACTGCATCTTTGTTTATACTAACAAGTAGAACACATAAAAACACTTTCTGGCTTGTTTGCAATGAGCACCAGAAAGACAGTTGTATTAACTGAACTGCACTCAGTATTCAAGACTGTCAAAGAACAACTTGTTTTCAGCACACGGCAACTTTGCTTTTACAATCCATTATGAAACATAAAAACACTTTCTGGCTTGCTTGCAATGAAAGGCAGAAAGAGTTTTATTAGCTGAACTGCACTCCATAAGAAAGACTGTCAGAGTACAGATTATTTCCAGCAAACTGCATCTTTGTTTATACTAACAAGTAGAACACAGAAAAACACTTTCTGGCTTGTTTGCAATGAGCACAAGAAAGACAGTTTTATTAACTGAACTGCACTCAGTATTCAAGACTGTCAAAGAACAACTTGTTTTCAGCAAACTGCTACTTTGCTTTTACAATCCAGTATGAAGCATAAAAACACTTTCTGGCTTGCTTGCAATGAAATGCAGAAAGAGTTTTATTAGCTGAACTGCACTCCATAAGAAAGACTGTCAGAGTACTGCTTATTTCCAGCAAACTACATCTTTGCTTATATAGACAAGAAGAACACAGAAAAACACTTTCTGGCTTGTTTGCAAATAATGCCAGAAAGAGTTTTATTAACTGAACTGCACTCAGTATTCAAGACTGTCAAAGAACAGCTTGTTTCCAGCAAACTGCTTCGTTGCTTATACAGATGAGTAGAACACAGAAAAACACTTTCTGGCTTGTTTGCAATGAGCACCAGAAAGACAGTTTTATTAACTGAACTGCACTCAGTATTCAAGACTGTCAAAGAACAACTTGTTTTCAGCACACGGCAACGTTGCTTTTACAATCCAGTATGAAACATAAAAACACTTTCTGGCTTGCTTGCAATGAAAGGCTGAAAAAGTTTTATTAGCTGAACTGCACTCCATAAGAAAGACTGTCAGAGTACAGCTTATTTCCAGCAAACTGCATCTTTGTTTATACAGACAAGAAGAACACAGAACTGCACTCAGTATTCAAGACTGTCAAAGAACAACTTGTTTTCAGCACACGGCAACTTTGCTTTTACAGTCCAGTATGAAACATAAAAACACTTTCTGGCTTGCTTGCAATGAAAGGCAGAAAGAGTTTTATTAGCTGAACTGCACTCCATAAGAAAGACTGTCAGAGTACAGATTATTTCCAGCAAACTGCATCTTTGTTTATACTAACAAGTAGAACACATAAAAACACTTTCTGGCTTGTTTGCAATGAGCACCAGAAAGACAGTTGTATTAACTGAACTGCACTCAGTATTCAAGACTGTCAAAGAACAACTTGTTTTCAGCACACGGCAACTTTGCTTTTACAATCCATTATGAAACATAAAAACACTTTCTGGCTTGCTTGCAATGAAAGGCAGAAAGAGTTTTATTAGCTGAACTGCACTCCATAAGAAAGACTGTCAGAGTACAGATTATTTCCAGCAAACTGCATCTTTGTTTATACTAACAAGTAGAACACAGAAAAACACTTTCTGGCTTGTTTGCAATGAGCACAAGAAAGACAGTTTTATTAACTGAACTGCACTCAGTATTCAAGACTGTCTAAGAACAACTTGTTTTCAGCAAACTGCTACTTTGCTTTTACAATCCAGTATGAAGCATAAAAACACTTTCTGGCTTGCTTGCAATGAAATGCAGAAAGAGTTTTATTAGCTGAACTGCACTCCATAAGAAAGACTGTCAGAGTACTGCTAATTTCCAGCAAACTACATCTTTGCTTATATAGACAAGAAGAACACAGAAAAACACTTTCTGGCTTGTTTGCAAATAATGCCAGAAAGAGTTTTATTAACTGAACTGCACTCAGTATTCAAGACTGTCAAAGAACAGCTTGTTTCCAGCAAACTGCTTCGTTGCTTATACAGATGAGTAGAACACAGAAAAACACTTTCTGGCTTGTTTGCAATGAGCACCAGAAAGACAGTTTTATTAACTGAACTGCACTCAGTATTCAAGACTGTTAAAGAACAACTTGTTTTCAGCAAACTGCTACTTTGCTTTTACAATCCATTATGAAACATAAAAACACTTTCGGGCTTGCTTGCAATGAAAGGCAGAAAGAATTTTATTAGCTGAACTGCACTCCATAAGAAAGACTGTCAGAGTACAGATTATTTCCAGCAAACTGCATCTTTGTTCATACTAACAAGCAGAACACAGAAAAACACTTTCTGGCTTGTTTGCAATGAGCACCAGAAAGACAGTTTTATTAACTGAACTGCACTCAGTATTCAAGACTGTCAAAGAACAACTTGTTTTCAGCAAACTGCTACTTTGCTTTTACAATCCAGTATGAAGCATAAAAACACTTTCTGGCTTGCTTGCAATGAAAGGCAGAAAGAGTTTTATTAGCTGAACTGCACTCCATAAGAAAGACTGTCAGAGTACAGCTTATTTCCAGCAAACTGCATCTTTGCTTATACAGACAAGAAGAACACAGAAAAACACTTTCTGGCTTGTTTGCAAATAATGACAGAAAGAGTTTTATTAACTGAACTGCACTCAGTATTCAAGATTGTCAAAGAACAGCTTGTTTCCAGCAAACTGCTTCGTTGCTCATACAGATGAGTAGAACACAGAAAAACACTTTCTGGCTTGTTTGCAATGAGCACCAGAAAGACAGTTTTATTAACTGAACTGCACTCAGTATTCAAGACTGTCAAAGAACAACTTGTTTTCAGCAGACGGCAACTTTGCTTTTACAATCCAGTATGAAACATAAAAACACTTTTGGGCTTGCTTGCAATGAAAGGCAGAAAGAATTTTATTAGCTGAACTGCACTCCATAAGAAAGACTGTCAGAGTACAGCTTATTTCCAGCAAACTGCATATTTGCTTATACAGACAAGGAGAACACAGAAAAGCACTTTCTGGCTTGTTTGCAATGAGCACCAGAAAGACAGTTTTATTAACTGAACTGCACTCAGTATTCAAGACTGTCAAAGAACAACTTGTTTTCAGCACACGGCAACTTTGCTTTTACAATCCATTATGAAACATAAAAACACTTTCGGGCTTGCTTGCAATGAAAGGCAGAAAGAGTTTTATTAGCTGAACTGCACTCCATAAGAAAGACTGTCAGAGTACAGCTTATTTCCAGCAAACTGCATCTTTGCTTATACAGACAAGAAGAACACAGAAAAACACTTTCTGGCTTGTTTGCAAATAATGACAGAAAGAGTTTTATTAACTGAACTGCACTCAGTATTCAAGATTGTCAAAGAACAGCTTGTTTCCAGCAAACTGCTTCGTTGCTCATACAGATGAGTAGAACACATAAAAACACTTTCTGGCTTGTTTGCATTGAGCACCAGAAAGACAGTTTTATTAACTGAACTGCACTCAGTATTCAAGACTGTTAAAGAACAACTTGTTTTCAGCACACGGCAACTTTGCTTTTACAATCCAGTATGAAACATAAAAACACTTTCTGGCTTGCTTGCAATGAAAGGCAGAAAAAGTTTTATTAGCTGAACTGCACTCCATAAGAAAGACTGTCAGAGTACAGCTTATTTCCAGCAAACTGCATCTTTGTTTATACAGACAAGAAGAACACAGAACTGCACTCAGTATTCAAGACTGTCAAAGAACAACTTGTTTTCAGCACACGGCAACTTTGCTTTTACAGTCCAGTATGAAACATAAAAACACTTTCTGGCTTGCTTGCAATGAAAGGCAGAAAGAGTTTTATTAGCTGAACTGCACTCCATAAGAAAGACTGTCAGAGTACAGATTATTTCCAGCAAACTGCATCTTTGTTTATACTAACAAGTAGAACACATAAAAACACTTTCTGGCTTGTTTGCAATGAGCACCAGAAAGACAGTTTTATTAACTGAACTCCACTCAGTATTCAAGACTGTCAGAGAACAACTTGTTTTCAGCAAACTGCTACTTTGCTTTTACAATCCAGTATGAAGAATAAAAACACTTTCTGGCTTGATTGCAACAAAAGGCAGAAAGAGTTTTATTAGCTGAACTGCACTCCATAAGAAAGACTGTCTGAGTACAGCTTATTTCCAGCAAACTGCATCTTTGTTCATACTAACAAGTAGAACACAGAAAAACACTTTCTGGCTTGCTTGTAATGAACACCAGAAAGACAGTTTTATTAACTGAACTGCACTCAGTATTCAAGACTGTCAAAGAACAACTTGTTTTCAGCACACGGCAACTTTGCTTTTACAATCCAGTATGAAGCATAAAAACACTTTCGGGCTTGCTTGCAATGAAAGGCAGAAAGAGTTTTATTAGCTGAACTGCACTCCATAAGAAAGACTGTCAGAGTACAGCTTATTTCCAGCAAACTGCATCTTTGTTTATACTAACAAGTAGAACACAGAAAAACACTTTCTGGCTTGCTTGTAATGAGCACCAGAAAGACAGTTTTATTAACTGAACTGCACTCAGTATTCAAGACTGTCAAAGAACAACATGTTTTCAGCACACGGCAACTTTGCTTTTACAATCCATTATGAAACATAAAAACACTTTCGGGCTTGCTTGCAATGAGCACCAGAAAGACAGTTTTATTAACTGAACTGCACTCAGTATTCAAGACTGTCAAAGAACAACTTGTTTTCAGCACACGGCAACTTTGCTTTTACAATCCAGTATGAAACATAAAAACACTTTCGGGCTTGCTTGCAATGAAAGGCAGATAGAGTTTTATTAGCTGAACTGCACTCCATAAGAAAGACTGTCAGAGTACAGCTCATTTCCAGCAAACTGCATCTTTGTTCATACTAACAAGTAGAACACAGAAAAACACTTTCTGGCTTGCTTGTAATGAACACCAGAAAGACAGTTTTATTAACTGAACTGCACTCAGTATTCAAGACTGTCAAAGAACAACTTGTTTTCAGCACACGGCAACTTTGCTTTTACAATCCAGTATGAAGCATAAAAACACTTTCGGGCTTGCTTGCAATGAGCACCAGAAAGACAGTTTTATTAACTGAACTGCACTCAGTATTCAAGACTGTCAAAGAACAACATGTTTTCAGCACACGGCAACTTTGCTTTCACAATCCAGTATGAAGCATAAAAACACTTTCGGGCTTGCTTGCAATGAGCACCAGAAAGACAGTTTTATTAACTGAACTGCACTCAGTATTCAAGACTGTCAAAGAACAACTTGTTTTCAGCACACAGCAACTTTGCTTTTACAATCCAGTATGAAACATAAAAACACTTTCGGGCTTGCTTGCAATGAAAGGCAGATAGAGTTTTATTAGCTGAACTGCACTCCATAAGAAGGACTGTCAGAGAACAGCTTATTTCCAGCAAACTGCATCTTTGCTTATACAGACAAGAAGAACACAGAAAAACACTTTCTGGCTTGCTTGCAATGAGCACCAGAAAGACAGTTTTATTAACTGAACTGCACTCAGTATTCAAGACTGTCAAAGAACAACATGTTTTCAGCACACGGCAACTTTGCTTTTACAATCCATTATGAAACATAAAAACACTTTCGGGCTTGCTTGCAATGAGCACCAGAAAGACAGTTTTATTAACTGAACTGCACTCAGTATTCAAGACTGTTAAAGAACAACTTGTTTTCAGCACACAGCAACTTTGCTTTTACAATCCAGTATGAAACATAAAAACACTTTCGGGCTTGCTTGCAATGAAAGGCAGATAGAGTTTTATTAGCTGAACTGCACTCCATAAGAAAGACTGTCAGAGAACAGCTTATTTCCAGCAAACTGCATCTTTGCTTATACAGACAAGAAGAACACAGAAAAACACTTTCTGGCTTGCTTGCAATGAGCACCAGAAAGACAGTTTTATTAACTGAACTGCACTCAGTATTCAAGACTGTCAAAGAACAACTTGTTTTCAGCACACGGCAACGTTGCTTTTACAATCCAGTATGAAACATAAAAACACTTTCGGGCTTGCTTGCAATGAAAGGCAGAAAGAGTTTTATTAGCTGAACTGCACTCCATAAGAAAGACTGTCAGAGTACAGCTTATTTCCAGCAAACTGCATCTTTGTTCATACTAACAAGTAGAACACAGAAAAACACTTTCTGGCTTGCTTGTAATGAACACTAGAAAGACAGATTTATTAACTGAACTGCACTCAGTATTCAAGACTGTCAAAGAACAACTTGTTTTCAGCACACAGCAACTTTGCTTTTACAATCCAGTATGAAACATAAAAACACTTTCGGGCTTGCTTGCAATGAAAGGCAGATAGAGTTTTATTAGCTGAACTGCACTCCATAAGAAAGACTGTCAGAGAACAGTTTATTTCCAGCAAACTGCATCTTTGCTTATACAGACAAGAAGAACACAGAAAAAAACTTTCTGGCTTGCTTGTAATGAACACCAGAAAGACAGTTTTATTAACTGAACTGCACTCAGTATTCAAGACTGTCAAAGAACAACTTGTTTTCAGCACACGGCAACTTTGCTTTCACAATCCAGTATGAAGCATAAAAACACTTTCGGGCTTGCTTGCAATGAGCACCAGAAAGACAGTTTTATTAACTGAACTGCACTCAGTATTCAAGACTGTCAAAGAACAACTTGTTTTCAGCACACAGCAACTTTGCTTTTACAATCCAGTATGAAACATAAAAACACTTTCGGGCTTGCTTGCAATGAAAGGCAGATAGAGTTTTATTAGCTGAACTGCACTCCATAAGAAGGACTGTCAGAGAACAGCTTATTTCCAGCAAACTGCATCTTTGCTTATACAGACAAGAAGAACACAGAAAAACACTTTCTGGCTTGCTTGCAATGAGCACCAGAAAGACAGTTTTATTAACTGAACTGCACTCAGTATTCAAGACTGTCAAAGAACAACATGTTTTCAGCACACGGCAACTTTGCTTTTACAATCCATTATGAAACATAAAAACACTTTCGGGCTTGCTTGCAATGAGCACCAGAAAGACAGTTTTATTAACTGAACTGCACTCAGTATTCAAGACTGTTAAAGAACAACTTGCTTTCAGCACACAGCAACTTTGCTTTTACAATCCAGTATGAAACATAAAAACACTTTCGGGCTTGCTTGCAATGAAAGGCAGATAGAGTTTTATTAGCTGAACTGCACTCCATAAGAAAGACTGTCAGAGAACAGCTTATTTCCAGCAAACTGCATCTTTGCTTATACAGACAAGAAGAACACAGAAAAACACTTTCTGGCTTGCTTGCAATGAGCACCAGAAAGACAGTTTTATTAACTGAACTGCACTCAGTATTCAAGACTGTCAAAGAACAACTTGTTTTCAGCATACAGCAACGTTGCTTTTACAATCCAGTATGAAACATAAAAACACTTTCGGGCTTGCTTGCAATGAAAGGCAGATAGAGTTTTATTAGCTGAACTGCACTCCATAAGAAAGACTGTCAGAGTACAGCTTATTTCCAGCAAACTGCATCTTTGTTCATACTAACAAGTAGAACACAGAAAAACACTTTCTGGCTTGCTTGTAATGAACACCAGAAAGACAGTTTTATTAACTGAACTGCACTCAGTATTCAAGACTGTCAAAGAACAACTTGTTTTCAGCATACAGCAACGTTGCTTTTACAATCCAGTATGAAACATAAAAACACTTTCGGGCTTGCTTGCAATGAAAGGCAGAAAGAGTTTTATTAGCTGAACTGCACTCCATAAGAAAGACTGTCAGAGTACAGCTTATTTCCAGCAAACTGCATCTTTGTTTATACTAACAAGTAGAACATAGAAAAACACTTTCTGGCTTGCTTGCAATGAGCACCAGAAAGACAGTTTTATTAACTGAACTGCACTCAGTATTCAAGACTGTCAAAGAACAACTTGTTTTCAGCACACGGCAACTTTGCTTTTACAATCCAGTATGAAACATAAAAACACTTTCGGGCTTGCTTGCAATGAAAGGCAGATAGAGTTTTATTAGCTGAACTGCACTCCATAAGAAAGACTGTCAGAGAACAGCTTATTTCCAGCAAACTGCATCTTTGTTCATACTAACAAGTAGAACACAGAAAAACACTTTCTGGCTTGCTTGTAATGAACACCAGAAAGACAGTTTTATTAACTGAACTGCACTCAGTATTCAAGACTGTCAAAGAACAACTTGTTTTCAGCACACGGCAACTTTGCTTTTACAATCCAGTATGAAGCATAAAAACACTTTCGGGCTTGCTTGCAATGAAAGGCAGAAAGAGTTTTATTAGCTGAACTGCACTCCATAAGAAAGACTGTCAGAGTACAGCTTATATCCAGCAAACTGCATCTTTGTTTATACTAACAAGTAGAACACAGAAAAACACTTTCTGGCTTGCTTGTAATGAGCACCAGAAAGACAGTTTTATTAACTGAACTGCACTCAGTATTCAAGACTGTCAAAGAACAACATGTTTTCAGCACACGGCAACTTTGCTTTCACAATCCAGTATGAAGCATAAAAACACTTTCGGGCTTGCTTGCAATGAGCACCAGAAAGACAGTTTTATTAACTGAACTGCACTCAGTATTCAAGACTGTCAAAGAACAACTTGTTTTCAGCACACAGCAACTTTGCTTTTACAATCCAGTATGAAACATAAAAACACTTTCGGGCTTGCTTGCAATGAAAGGTAGATAGAGTTTTATTAGCTGAACTGCACTCCATAAGAAGGACTGTCAGAGAATAGCTTATTTCCAGCAAACTGCATCTTTGCTTATACAGACAAGAAGAACACAGAAAAACACTTTCTGGCTTGCTTGCAATGAGCACCAGAAAGACAGTTTTATTAACTGAACTGCACTCAGTATTCAAGACTGTCAAAGAACAACATGTTTTCAGCACACGGCAACTTTGCTTTTACAATCCATTATGAAACATAAAAACACTTTCGGGCTTGCTTGCAATGAGCACCAGAAAGACAGTTTTATTAACTGAACTGCACTCAGTATTCAAGACTGTTAAAGAACAACTTGTTTTCAGCACACAGCAACTTTGCTTTTACAATCCAGTATGAAACATAAAAACACTTTCGGGCTTGCTTGCAATGAAAGGCAGATAGAGTTTTATTAGCTGAACTGCACTCCATAAGAAAGACTGTCAGAGAACAGCTTATTTCCAGCAAACTGCATCTTTGCTTATACAGACAAGAAGAACACAGAAAAACACTTTCTGGCTTGCTTGCAATGAGCACCAGAAAGACAGTTTTATTAACTGAACTGCACTCAGTATTCAAGACTGTCAAAGAACAACTTGTTTTCAGCATACGGCAACGTTGCTTTTACAATCCAGTATGAAACATAAAAACACTTTCGGGCTTGCTTGCAATGAAAGGCAGATAGAGTTTTATTAGCTGAACTGCTCTCCATAAGAAAGACTGTCAGAGTACAGCTTATTTCCAGCAAACTGCATCTTTGTTCATACTAACAAGTAGAACACAGAAAAACACTTTCTGGCTTGCTTGTAATGAACACCAGAAAGACAGTTTTATTAACTGAACTGCACTCAGTATTCAAGACTGTCAAAGAACAACTTGTTTTCAGCACACGGCAACTTTGCTTTTACAATCCAGTATGAAGCATAAAAACACTTTCGGGCTTGCTTGCAATGAAAGGCAGAAAGAGTTTTATTAGCTGAACTGCACTCCATAAGAAAGACTGTCAGAGTACAGCTTATTTCCAGCAAACTGCATCTTTGTTTATACTAACAAGTAGAACATAGAAAAACACTTTCTGGCTTGCTTGCAATGAGCACCAGAAAGACAGTTTTATTAACTGAACTGCACTCAGTATTCAAGACTGTCAAAGAACAACTTGTTTTCAGCACACGGCAACTTTGCTTTTACAATCCAGTATGAAACATAAAAACACTTTCGGGCTTGCTTGCAATGAAAGGCAGATAGAGTTTTATTAGCTGAACTGCACTCCATAAGAAAGACTGTCAGAGAACAGCTTATTTCCAGCAAACTGCATCTTTGTTCATACTAACAAGTAGAACACAGAAAAACACTTTCTGGCTTGCTTGTAATGAACACCAGAAAGACAGTTTTATTAACTGAACTGCACTCAGTATTCAAGACTGTCAAAGAACAACTTGTTTTCAGCACACGGCAACTTTGCTTTTACAATCCAGTATGAAGCATAAAAACACTTTCGGGCTTGCTTGCAATGAAAGGCAGAAAGAGTTTTATTAGCTGAACTGCACTCCATAAGAAAGACTGTCAGAGTACAGCTTATATCCAGCAAACTGCATCTTTGTTTATACTAACAAGTAGAACACAGAAAAACACTTTCTGGCTTGCTTGTAATGAGCACCAGAAAGACAGTTTTATTAACTGAACTGCACTCAGTATTCAAGACTGTCAAAGAACAACATGTTTTCAGCACACGGCAACTTTGCTTTCACAATCCAGTATGAAGCATAAAAACACTTTCGGGCTTGCTTGCAATGAGCACCAGAAAGACAGTTTTATTAACTGAACTGCACTCAGTATTCAAGACTGTCAAAGAACAACTTGTTTTCAGCACACAGCAACTTTGCTTTTACAATCCAGTATGAAACATAAAAACACTTTCGGGCTTGCTTGCAATGAAAGGTAGATAGAGTTTTATTAGCTGAACTGCACTCCATAAGAAGGACTGTCAGAGAATAGCTTATTTCCAGCAAACTGCATCTTTGCTTATACAGACAAGAAGAACACAGAAAAACACTTTCTGGCTTGCTTGCAATGAGCACCAGAAAGAGAGTTTTATTAACTGAACTGCACTCAGTATTCAAGACTGTCAAAGAACAACATGTTTTCAGCACACGGCAACTTTGCTTTTACAATCCATTATGAAGCATAAAAACACTTTCGGGCTTGCTTGCAATGAAAGGCAGAAAGACAGTTTTATTAACTGAACTGCACTCAGTATTCAAGACTGTCAAAGAACAACTTGTTTTCAGCACACAGCAACTTTGCTTTTACAATCCAGTATGAAACATAAAAACACTTTCGGGCTTGCTTGCAATGAAAGGCAGATAGAGTTTTATTAGCTGAACTGCACTCCATAAGAAAGACTGTCAGAGTACAGCTTATTTCCAGCAAACTGCATCTTTGTTCATACTAACAAGTAGAACACAGAAAAACACTTTCTGGCTTGCTTGTAATGAACACCAGAAAGACAGTTTTATTAACTGAACTGCACTCAGTATTCAAGACTGTCAAAGAACAACTTGTTTTCAGCACACGGCAACTTTGCTTTTACAATCCAGTATGAAGCATAAAAACACTTTCGGGCTTGCTTGCAATGAAAGGCAGAAAGAGTTTTATTAGCTGAACTGCACTCCATAAGAAAGACTGTCAGAGTACAGCTCATTTCCAGCAAACTGCATCTTTGTTTATACTAACAAGTAGAACACAGAAAAACACTTTCTGGCTTGCTTGTAATGAGCACCAGAAAGACAGTTTTATTAACTGAACTGCACTCAGTATTCAAGACTGTCAAAGAACAACATGTTTTCAGCACACGGCAACTTTGCTTTCACAATCCAGTATGAAGCATAAAAACACTTTCGGGCTTGCTTGCAATGACCACCAGAAAGACAGTTTTATTAACTGAACTGCACTCAGTATTCAAGACTGTCAAAGAACAACTTGTTTTCAGCACACAGCAACTTTGCTTTTACAATCCAGTATGAAACATAAAAACACTTTCGGGCTTGCTTGCAATGAAAGGCAGATAGAGTTTTATTAGCTGAACTGCACTCCATAAGAAGGACTGTCAGAGAACAGCTTATTTCCAGCAAACTGCATCTTTGCTTATACAGACAAGAAGAACACAGAAAAACACTTTCTGGCTTGCTTGCAATGAGCACCAGAAAGACAGTTTTATTAACTGAACTGCACTCAGTATTCAAGACTGTCAAAGAACAACATGTTTTCAGCACACGGCAACTTTGCTTTTACAATCCATTATGAAACATAAAAACACTTTCGGGCTTGCTTGCAATGAGCACCAGAAAGACAGTTTTATTAACTGAACTGCACTCAGTATTCAAGACTGTTAAAGAACAACTTGTTTTCAGCACACAGCAACTTTGCTTTTACAATCCAGTATGAAACATAAAAACACTTTCGGGCTTGCTTGCAATGAAAGGCAGATAGAGTTTTATTAGCTGAACTGCACTCCATAAGAAAGACTGTCAGAGAACAGCTTATTTCCAGCAAACTGCATCTTTGCTTATACAGACAAGAAGAACACAGAAAAACACTTTCTGGCTTGCTTGCAATGAGCACCAGAAAGACAGTTTTATTAACTGAACTGCACTCAGTATTCAAGACTGTCAAAGAACAACTTGTTTTCAGCACACGGCAACGTTGCTTTTACAATCCAGTATGAAACATAAAAACACTTTCGGGCTTGCTTGCAATGAGCACCAGAAAGACAGTTTTATTAACTGAACTGCACTCAGTATTCAAGACTGTTAAAGAACAACTTGTTTTCAGCACACAGCAACTTTGCTTTTACAATCCAGTATGAAACATAAAAACACTTTCGGGCTTGCTTGCAATGAAAGGCAGATAGAGTTTTATTAGCTGAACTGCACTCCATAAGAAAGACTGTCAGAGAACAGCTTATTTCCAGCAAACTGCATCTTTGCTTATACAGACAAGAAGAACACAGAAAAACACTTTCTGGCTTGCTTGCAATGAGCACCAGAAAGACAGTTTTATTAACTGAACTGCACTCAGTATTCAAGACTGTCAAAGAACAACTTGTTTTCAGCATACGGCAACGTTGCTTTTACAATCCAGTATGAAACATAAAAACACTTTCGGGCTTGCTTGCAATGAAAGGCAGATAGAGTTTTATTAGCTGAACTGCTCTCCATAAGAAAGACTGTCAGAGTACAGCTTATTTCCAGCAAACTGCATCTTTGTTCATACTAACAAGTAGAACACAGAAAAACACTTTCTGGCTTGCTTGTAATGAACACCAGAAAGACAGTTTTATTAACTGAACTGCACTCAGTATTCAAGACTGTCAAAGAACAACTTGTTTTCAGCACACGGCAACTTTGCTTTTACAATCCAGTATGAAGCATAAAAACACTTTCGGGCTTGCTTGCAATGAAAGGCAGAAAGAGTTTTATTAGCTGAACTGCACTCCATAAGAAAGACTGTCAGAGTACAGCTTATTTCCAGCAAACTGCATCTTTGTTTATACTAACAAGTAGAACATAGAAAAACACTTTCTGGCTTGCTTGCAATGAGCACCAGAAAGACAGTTTTATTAACTGAACTGCACTCAGTATTCAAGACTGTCAAAGAACAACTTGTTTTCAGCACACGGCAACTTTGCTTTTACAATCCAGTATGAAACATAAAAACACTTTCGGGCTTGCTTGCAATGAAAGGCAGATAGAGTTTTATTAGCTGAACTGCACTCCATAAGAAAGACTGTCAGAGAACAGCTTATTTCCAGCAAACTGCATCTTTGTTCATACTAACAAGTAGAACACAGAAAAACACTTTCTGGCTTGCTTGTAATGAACACCAGAAAGACAGTTTTATTAACTGAACTGCACTCAGTATTCAAGACTGTCAAAGAACAACTTGTTTTCAGCACACGGCAACTTTGCTTTTACAATCCAGTATGAAGCATAAAAACACTTTCGGGCTTGCTTGCAATGAAAGGCAGAAAGAGTTTTATTAGCTGAACTGCACTCCATAAGAAAGACTGTCAGAGTACAGCTTATATCCAGCAAACTGCATCTTTGTTTATACTAACAAGTAGAACACAGAAAAACACTTTCTGGCTTGCTTGTAATGAGCACCAGAAAGACAGTTTTATTAACTGAACTGCACTCAGTATTCAAGACTGTCAAAGAACAACATGTTTTCAGCACACGGCAACTTTGCTTTCACAATCCAGTATGAAGCATAAAAACACTTTCGGGCTTGCTTGCAATGAGCACCAGAAAGACAGTTTTATTAACTGAACTGCACTCAGTATTCAAGACTGTCAAAGAACAACTTGTTTTCAGCACACAGCAACTTTGCTTTTACAATCCAGTATGAAACATAAAAACACTTTCGGGCTTGCTTGCAATGAAAGGTAGATAGAGTTTTATTAGCTGAACTGCACTCCATAAGAAGGACTGTCAGAGAATAGCTTATTTCCAGCAAACTGCATCTTTGCTTATACAGACAAGAAGAACACAGAAAAACACTTTCTGGCTTGCTTGCAATGAGCACCAGAAAGAGAGTTTTATTAACTGAACTGCACTCAGTATTCAAGACTGTCAAAGAACAACATGTTTTCAGCACACGGCAACTTTGCTTTTACAATCCATTATGAAGCATAAAAACACTTTCGGGCTTGCTTGCAATGAAAGGCAGAAAGACAGTTTTATTAACTGAACTGCACTCAGTATTCAAGACTGTCAAAGAACAACTTGTTTTCAGCACACAGCAACTTTGCTTTTACAATCCAGTATGAAACATAAAAACACTTTCGGGCTTGCTTGCAATGAAAGGCAGATAGAGTTTTATTAGCTGAACTGCACTCCATAAGAAAGACTGTCAGAGTACAGCTTATTTCCAGCAAACTGCATCTTTGTTCATACTAACAAGTAGAACACAGAAAAACACTTTCTGGCTTGCTTGTAATGAACACCAGAAAGACAGTTTTATTAACTGAACTGCACTCAGTATTCAAGACTGTCAAAGAACAACTTGTTTTCAGCACACGGCAACTTTGCTTTTACAATCCAGTATGAAGCATAAAAACACTTTCGGGCTTGCTTGCAATGAAAGGCAGAAAGAGTTTTATTAGCTGAACTGCACTCCATAAGAAAGACTGTCAGAGTACAGCTCATTTCCAGCAAACTGCATCTTTGTTTATACTAACAAGTAGAACACAGAAAAACACTTTCTGGCTTGCTTGTAATGAGCACCAGAAAGACAGTTTTATTAACTGAACTGCACTCAGTATTCAAGACTGTCAAAGAACAACATGTTTTCAGCACACGGCAACTTTGCTTTCACAATCCAGTATGAAGCATAAAAACACTTTCGGGCTTGCTTGCAATGACCACCAGAAAGACAGTTTTATTAACTGAACTGCACTCAGTATTCAAGACTGTCAAAGAACAACTTGTTTTCAGCACACAGCAACTTTGCTTTTACAATCCAGTATGAAACATAAAAACACTTTCGGGCTTGCTTGCAATGAAAGGCAGATAGAGTTTTATTAGCTGAACTGCACTCCATAAGAAGGACTGTCAGAGAACAGCTTATTTCCAGCAAACTGCATCTTTGCTTATACAGACAAGAAGAACACAGAAAAACACTTTCTGGCTTGCTTGCAATGAGCACCAGAAAGACAGTTTTATTAACTGAACTGCACTCAGTATTCAAGACTGTCAAAGAACAACATGTTTTCAGCACACGGCAACTTTGCTTTTACAATCCATTATGAAACATAAAAACACTTTCGGGCTTGCTTGCAATGAGCACCAGAAAGACAGTTTTATTAACTGAACTGCACTCAGTATTCAAGACTGTTAAAGAACAACTTGTTTTCAGCACACAGCAACTTTGCTTTTACAATCCAGTATGAAACATAAAAACACTTTCGGGCTTGCTTGCAATGAAAGGCAGATAGAGTTTTATTAGCTGAACTGCACTCCATAAGAAAGACTGTCAGAGAACAGCTTATTTCCAGCAAACTGCATCTTTGCTTATACAGACAAGAAGAACACAGAAAAACACTTTCTGGCTTGCTTGCAATGAGCACCAGAAAGACAGTTTTATTAACTGAACTGCACTCAGTATTCAAGACTGTCAAAGAACAACTTGTTTTCAGCACACGGCAACGTTGCTTTTACAATCCAGTATGAAACATAAAAACACTTTCGGGCTTGCTTGCAATGAGCACCAGAAAGACAGTTTTATTAACTGAACTGCACTCAGTATTCAAGACTGTTAAAGAACAACTTGTTTTCAGCACACAGCAACTTTGCTTTTACAATCCAGTATGAAACATAAAAACACTTTCGGGCTTGCTTGCAATGAAAGGCAGATAGAGTTTTATTAGCTGAACTGCACTCCATAAGAAAGACTGTCAGAGAACAGCTTATTTCCAGCAAACTGCATCTTTGCTTATACAGACAAGAAGAACACAGAAAAACACTTTCTGGCTTGCTTGCAATGAGCACCAGAAAGACAGTTTTATTAACTGAACTGCACTCAGTATTCAAGACTGTCAAAGAACAACTTGTTTTCAGCATACGGCAACGTTGCTTTTACAATCCAGTATGAAACATAAAAACACTTTCGGGCTTGCTTGCAATGAAAGGCAGATAGAGTTTTATTAGCTGAACTGCTCTCCATAAGAAAGACTGTCAGAGTACAGCTTATTTCCAGCAAACTGCATCTTTGTTCATACTAACAAGTAGAACACAGAAAAACACTTTCTGGCTTGCTTGTAATGAACACCAGAAAGACAGTTTTATTAACTGAACTGCACTCAGTATTCAAGACTGTCAAAGAACAACTTGTTTTCAGCACACGGCAACTTTGCTTTTACAATCCAGTATGAAGCATAAAAACACTTTCGGGCTTGCTTGCAATGAAAGGCAGAAAGAGTTTTATTAGCTGAACTGCACTCCATAAGAAAGACTGTCAGAGTACAGCTTATTTCCAGCAAACTGCATCTTTGTTTATACTAACAAGTAGAACATAGAAAAACACTTTCTGGCTTGCTTGCAATGAGCACCAGAAAGACAGTTTTATTAACTGAACTGCACTCAGTATTCAAGACTGTCAAAGAACAACTTGTTTTCAGCACACGGCAACTTTGCTTTTACAATCCAGTATGAAACATAAAAACACTTTCGGGCTTGCTTGCAATGAAAGGCAGATAGAGTTTTATTAGCTGAACTGCACTCCATAAGAAAGACTGTCAGAGAACAGCTTATTTCCAGCAAACTGCATCTTTGTTCATACTAACAAGTAGAACACAGAAAAACACTTTCTGGCTTGCTTGTAATGAACACCAGAAAGACAGTTTTATTAACTGAACTGCACTCAGTATTCAAGACTGTCAAAGAACAACTTGTTTTCAGCACACGGCAACTTTGCTTTTACAATCCAGTATGAAGCATAAAAACACTTTCGGGCTTGCTTGCAATGAAAGGCAGAAAGAGTTTTATTAGCTGAACTGCACTCCATAAGAAAGACTGTCAGAGTACAGCTTATATCCAGCAAACTGCATCTTTGTTTATACTAACAAGTAGAACACAGAAAAACACTTTCTGGCTTGCTTGTAATGAGCACCAGAAAGACAGTTTTATTAACTGAACTGCACTCAGTATTCAAGACTGTCAAAGAACAACATGTTTTCAGCACACGGCAACTTTGCTTTCACAATCCAGTATGAAGCATAAAAACACTTTCGGGCTTGCTTGCAATGAGCACCAGAAAGACAGTTTTATTAACTGAACTGCACTCAGTATTCAAGACTGTCAAAGAACAACTTGTTTTCAGCACACAGCAACTTTGCTTTTACAATCCAGTATGAAACATAAAAACACTTTCGGGCTTGCTTGCAATGAAAGGTAGATAGAGTTTTATTAGCTGAACTGCACTCCATAAGAAGGACTGTCAGAGAATAGCTTATTTCCAGCAAACTGCATCTTTGCTTATACAGACAAGAAGAACACAGAAAAACACTTTCTGGCTTGCTTGCAATGAGCACCAGAAAGAGAGTTTTATTAACTGAACTGCACTCAGTATTCAAGACTGTCAAAGAACAACATGTTTTCAGCACACGGCAACTTTGCTTTTACAATCCATTATGAAGCATAAAAACACTTTCGGGCTTGCTTGCAATGAAAGGCAGAAAGACAGTTTTATTAACTGAACTGCACTCAGTATTCAAGACTGTCAAAGAACAACTTGTTTTCAGCACACAGCAACTTTGCTTTTACAATCCAGTATGAAACATAAAAACACTTTCGGGCTTGCTTGCAATGAAAGGCAGATAGAGTTTTATTAGCTGAACTGCACTCCATAAGAAAGACTGTCAGAGTACAGCTTATTTCCAGCAAACTGCATCTTTGTTCATACTAACAAGTAGAACACAGAAAAACACTTTCTGGCTTGCTTGTAATGAACACCAGAAAGACAGTTTTATTAACTGAACTGCACTCAGTATTCAAGACTGTCAAAGAACAACTTGTTTTCAGCACACGGCAACTTTGCTTTTACAATCCAGTATGAAGCATAAAAACACTTTCGGGCTTGCTTGCAATGAAAGGCAGAAAGAGTTTTATTAGCTGAACTGCACTCCATAAGAAAGACTGTCAGAGTACAGCTCATTTCCAGCAAACTGCATCTTTGTTTATACTAACAAGTAGAACACAGAAAAACACTTTCTGGCTTGCTTGTAATGAGCACCAGAAAGACAGTTTTATTAACTGAACTGCACTCAGTATTCAAGACTGTCAAAGAACAACATGTTTTCAGCACACGGCAACTTTGCTTTCACAATCCAGTATGAAGCATAAAAACACTTTCGGGCTTGCTTGCAATGACCACCAGAAAGACAGTTTTATTAACTGAACTGCACTCAGTATTCAAGACTGTCAAAGAACAACTTGTTTTCAGCACACAGCAACTTTGCTTTTACAATCCAGTATGAAACATAAAAACACTTTCGGGCTTGCTTGCAATGAAAGGCAGATAGAGTTTTATAAGCTGAACTGCACTCCATAAGAAGGACTGTCAGAGAACAGCTTATTTCCAGCAAACTGCATCTTTGCTTATACAGACAAGAAGAACACAGAAAAACACTTTCTGGCTTGCTTGCAATGAGCACCAGAAAGACAGTTTTATTAACTGAACTGCACTCAGTATTCAAGACTGTCAAAGAACAACATGTTTTCAGCACACGGCAACTTTGCTTTTACAATCCATTATGAAACATAAAAACACTTTCGGGCTTGCTTGCAATGAGCACCAGAAAGACAGTTTTATTAACTGAACTGCACTCAGTATTCAAGACTGTTAAAGAACAACTTGTTTTCAGCACACAGCAACTTTGCTTTTACAATCCAGTATGAAACATAAAAACACTTTCGGGCTTGCTTGCAATGAAAGGCAGATAGAGTTTTATTAGCTGAACTGCACTCCATAAGAAAGACTGTCAGAGAACAGCTTATTTCCAGCAAACTGCATCTTTGCTTATACAGACAAGAAGAACACAGAAAAACACTTTCTGGCTTGCTTGCAATGAGCACCAGAAAGACAGTTTTATTAACTGAACTGCACTCAGTATTCAAGACTGTCAAAGAACAACTTGTTTTCAGCACACGGCAACGTTGCTTTTACAATCCAGTATGAAACATAAAAACACTTTCGGGCTTGCTTGCAATGAAAGGCAGAAAGAGTTTTATTAGCTGAACTGCACTCCATAAGAAAGACTGTCAGAGTACAGCTTATTTCCAGCAAACTGCATCTTTGTTCATACTAACAAGTAGAACACAGAAAAACACTTTCTGGCTTGCTTGTAATGAACACCAGAAAGACAGTTTTATTAACTGAACTGCACTCAGTATTCAAGACTGTCAAAGAACAACTTGTTTTCAGCACACGGCAACTTTGCTTTTACAATCCAGTATGAAGCATAAAAACACTTTCGGGCTTGCTTGCAATGAAA
Organism: Hoplias malabaricus; assembly: GCF_029633855.1. NCBI lineage: Eukaryota > Metazoa > Chordata > Actinopteri > Characiformes > Erythrinidae > Hoplias > Hoplias malabaricus. The sequence continues at coordinate 18,480,549 of NC_089816.1, read as the reverse complement.
GGCAGAAAGAGTTTTATTAGCTGAACTGCACTCCATAAGAAAGACTGTCAGAGTACAGCTTATTTCCAGCAAACTGCATCTTTGTTTATACTAACAAGTAGAACATAGAAAAACACTTTCTGGCTTGCTTGCAATGAGCACCAGAAAGACAGTTTTATTAACTGAACTGCACTCAGTATTCAAGACTGTCAAAGAACAACTTGTTTTCAGCACACGGCAACTTTGCTTTTACAATCCAGTATGAAACATAAAAACACTTTCGGGCTTGCTTGCAATGAAAGGCAGATAGAGTTTTATTAGCTGAACTGCACTCCATAAGAAAGACTGTCAGAGAACAGCTTATTTCCAGCAAACTGCATCTTTGTTCATACTAACAAGTAGAACACAGAAAAACACTTTCTGGCTTGCTTGTAATGAACACCAGAAAGACAGTTTTATTAACTGAACTGCACTCAGTATTCAAGACTGTCAAAGAACAACTTGTTTTCAGCACACGGCAACTTTGCTTTTACAATCCAGTATGAAGCATAAAAACACTTTCGGGCTTGCTTGCAATGAAAGGCAGAAAGAGTTTTATTAGCTGAACTGCACTCCATAAGAAAGACTGTCAGAGTACAGCTTATATCCAGCAAACTGCATCTTTGTTTATACTAACAAGTAGAACACAGAAAAACACTTTCTGGCTTGCTTGTAATGAGCACCAGAAAGACAGTTTTATTAACTGAACTGCACTCAGTATTCAAGACTGTCAAAGAACAACATGTTTTCAGCACACGGCAACTTTGCTTTCACAATCCAGTATGAAGCATAAAAACACTTTCGGGCTTGCTTGCAATGAGCACCAGAAAGACAGTTTTATTAACTGAACTGCACTCAGTATTCAAGACTGTCAAAGAACAACTTGTTTTCAGCACACAGCAACTTTGCTTTTACAATCCAGTATGAAACATAAAAACACTTTCGGGCTTGCTTGCAATGAAAGGCAGATAGAGTTTTATTAGCTGAACTGCACTCCATAAGAAGGACTGTCAGAGAATAGCTTATTTCCAGCAAACTGCATCTTTGCTTATACAGACAAGAAGAACACAGAAAAACACTTTCTGGCTTGCTTGCAATGAGCACCAGAAAGACAGTTTTATTAACTGAACTGCACTCAGTATTCAAGACTGTCAAAGAACAACATGTTTTCAGCACACGGCAACTTTGCTTTTACAATCCATTATGAAGCATAAAAACACTTTCGGGCTTGCTTGCAATGAAAGGCAGAAAGACAGTTTTATTAACTGAACTGCACTCAGTATTCAAGACTGTCAAAGAACAACTTGTTTTCAGCACACAGCAACTTTGCTTTTACAATCCAGTATGAAACATAAAAACACTTTCGGGCTTGCTTGCAATGAAAGGCAGATAGAGTTTTATTAGCTGAACTGCACTCCATAAGAAAGACTGTCAGAGTACAGCTTATTTCCAGCAAACTGCATCTTTGTTCATACTAACAAGTAGAACACAGAAAAACACTTTCTGGCTTGCTTGTAATGAACACCAGAAAGACAGTTTTATTAACTGAACTGCACTCAGTATTCAAGACTGTCAAAGAACAACTTGTTTTCAGCACACGGCAACTTTGCTTTTACAATCCAGTATGAAGCATAAAAACACTTTCGGGCTTGCTTGCAATGAAAGGCAGAAAGAGTTTTATTAGCTGAACTGCACTCCATAAGAAAGACTGTCAGAGTACAGCTTATTTCCAGCAAACTGCATCTTTGTTTATACTAACAAGTAGAACATAGAAAAACACTTTCTGGCTTGCTTGCAATGAGCACCAGAAAGACAGTTTTATTAACTGAACTGCACTCAGTATTCAAGACTGTCAAAGAACAACTTGTTTTCAGCACACGGCAACTTTGCTTTTACAATCCAGTATGAAGCATAAAAACACTTTCGGGCTTGCTTGCAATGAAAGGCAGAAAGAGTTTTATTAGCTGAACTGCACTCCATAAGAAAGACTGTCAGAGTACAGCTTATTTCCAGCAAACTGCATCTTTGTTTATACTAACAAGTAGAACACAGAAAAACACTTTCTGGCTAGCTTGTAATGAGCACCAGAAAGACAGTTTTATTAACTGAACTGCACTCAGTATTCAAGACTGTCAAAGAACAACATGTTTTCAGCACACGGCAACTTTGCTTTCACAATCCAGTATGAAGCATAAAAACACTTTCGGGCTTGCTTGCAATGAGCACCAGAAAGACAGTTTTATTAACTGAACCGCACTCAGTATTCAAGACTGTCAAAGAACAACTTGTTTTCAGCAAACTGCATCTTTGCTTTTACAGTCCATTATGAAGCATAAAAACACTTTCGGGCTCGCTTGCAATGATAGGCAGAAAGAGTTTTATTAGCTGAACTGCACTCCATAAGAAAGACTGTCAGAGCACAGCTTGCTTTCAGCAGACTGCGTATTTCTTTATACTAACAATTGGAACACAGAAAAACACTTTCTGGCGTGTTTGCAATGAGCACCAGAAAGACAGTTTTATTAACTGAACCGCACTCAGTATTCAAGACTGTCAAAGAACAACTTGTTTTCAGCAAACTGCATCTTTGCTTTTACAGTCCATTATGAAGAATAAAAACACTTTCGGGCTCGCTTGCAATGAAAGGCAGAAAGAGTTTTATTAGCTGAACTGCACTCCATAAGAAAGACTATCAGAGAACAGCTTGTTTTCAGCAGACTGCGTATTTCTTTATACTAGCAATTGGAACACAGAAAAACACTTTCTGGCTTGCTTGCAATGAGCACCAGAAAGACAGTTTTATTAACTCAACTGCACTCAGTATTCAAGACTGTCAAAGATAAACTTCTTTTCAGCAAACTGCATCTTTGCTTTTACAATCCATTATGAAGCATAAAAACACTTTCGGGCTTGCTTGCAATGAAAGGCAGAAAGAGTTTTATTAGCTGAACTGCGCTCCATAAGAAAGACTGTCAGAGCACAGCTTGCTTTCAGCAGACTGCTTATTTGTTTATACTAACAATTGGAACACAGAAAAACACTTTCTGGCGTGTTTGCAATGAGCACCAGAAAGACAGTTTTATTAACTGAACCGCACTCAGTATTCAAGACTGTCAAAGAACAACTTGTTTTCAGCAAACTGCATCTTTGCTTTTACAACCCGTTATGAAGCATAAAAACACTTTCGGGCTCGCTTGCAATGAAAGGCAGAAAGAGTTTTATTAGCTGAACTGCACTCCATAAGAAAGACTGTCAGAGCACAGCTTGCTTTCAGCAGACTGCATATTTGTTTATACTAACAAGTAGAACACAGAAAAACACTTTCTGGTTTGTTTGCAATGAGCACCAGAAAGACAGTTTTATTAACTGAACCGCACTCAGTATTCAAGACTGTCAAAGAACAACTTGTTTTCAGCAAACTGCATCTTTGCTTTTACAGTCCATTATGAAGCATAAAAACACTTTCGGGCTCGCTTGCAATGAAAGGCAGAAAGAGTTTTATTAGCTGAACTGCGCTCCATAAGAAAGACTGTCAGAGCACAGCTTGATTTCAGCAGACTGCGTATTTGTTTATACTAACAATTGGAACACAGAAAAACACTTTCTGGCGTGTTTGCAATGAGCACCAGAAAGACAGTTTTATTAACTCAACTGCACTCAGTATTCAAGACTGTCAAAGAACAACTTGTTTTCAGCAAACTGCATCTTTGCTTTTACAATCCATTATGAAGCATAAAAACACTTTCGGGCTTGCTTGCAATGAAAGGCAGAAAGAGTTTTATTAGCTGAACTGCGCTCCATAAGAAAGACTGTCAGAGCACAGCTTGCTTTCAGCAGACTGCGTATTTGTTTATACTAACAATTGGAACACAGAAAAACACTTTCTGGCGTGTTTGCAATGAGCACCAGAAAGACAGTTTTATTAACTGAACCGCACTCAGTATTCAAGACTGTCAAAGAACAACTTGTTTTCAGCAAACTGCATCTTTGCTTTTACAACCCGTTAGGAAGCATAAAAACACTTTCGGGCTTGCTTGCAATGAAAGGCAGATAGAGTTTTATTAGCTGAACTGCTCTCCATAAGAAAGACTGTCAGAGTACAGCTTATTTCCAGCAAACTGCATCTTTGTTCATACTAACAAGTAGAACACAGAAAAACACTTTCTGGCTTGCTTGTAATGAACACCAGAAAGACAGTTTTATTAACTGAACTGCACTCAGTATTCAAGACTGTCAAAGAACAACTTGTTTTCAGCACACGGCAACTTTGCTTTTACAATCCAGTATGAAGCATAAAAACACTTTCGGGCTTGCTTGCAATGAAAGGCAGAAAGAGTTTTATTAGCTGAACTGCACTCCATAAGAAAGACTGTCAGAGTACAGCTTATTTCCAGCAAACTGCATCTTTGTTTATACTAACAAGTAGAACATAGAAAAACACTTTCTGGCTTGCTTGCAATGAGCACCAGAAAGACAGTTTTATTAACTGAACTGCACTCAGTATTCAAGACTGTCAAAGAACAACTTGTTTTCAGCACACGGCAACTTTGCTTTTACAATCCAGTATGAAACATAAAAACACTTTCGGGCTTGCTTGCAATGAAAGGCAGATAGAGTTCTATTAGCTGAACTGCACTCCATAAGAAAGACTGTCAGAGAACAGCTTATTTCCAGCAAACTGCATCTTTGTTCATACTAACAAGTAGAACACAGAAAAACACTTTCTGGCTTGCTTGTAATGAACACCAGAAAGACAGTTTTATTAACTGAACTGCACTCAGTATTCAAGACTGTCAAAGAACAACTTGTTTTCAGCACACGGCAACTTTGCTTTTACAATCCAGTATGAAGCATAAAAACACTTTCGGGCTTGCTTGCAATGAAAGGCAGAAAGAGTTTTATTAGCTGAACTGCACTCCATAAGAAAGACTGTCAGAGTACAGCTTATATCCAGCAAACTGCATCTTTGTTTATACTAACAAGTAGAACACAGAAAAACACTTTCTGGCTTGCTTGTAATGAGCACCAGAAAGACAGTTTTATTAACTGAACTGCACTCAGTATTCAAGACTGTCAAAGAACAACATGTTTTCAGCACACGGCAACTTTGCTTTCACAATCCAGTATGAAGCATAAAAACACTTTCGGGCTTGCTTGCAATGAGCACCAGAAAGACAGTTTTATTAACTGAACTGCACTCAGTATTCAAGACTGTCAAAGAACAACTTGTTTTCAGCACACAGCAACTTTGCTTTTACAATCCAGTATGAAACATAAAAACACTTTCGGGCTTGCTTGCAATGAAAGGTAGATAGAGTTTTATTAGCTGAACTGCACTCCATAAGAAGGACTGTCAGAGAACAGCTTATTTCCAGCAAACTGCATCTTTGCTTATACAGACAAGAAGAACACAGAAAAACACTTTCTGGCTTGCTTGCAATGAGCACCAGAAAGACAGTTTTATTAACTGAACTGCACTCAGTATTCAAGACTGTCAAAGAACAACATGTTTTCAGCACACGGCAACTTTGCTTTTACAATCCATTATGAAACATAAAAACACTTTCGGGCTTGCTTGCAATGAGCACCAGAAAGACAGTTTTATTAACTGAACTGCACTCAGTATTCAAGACTGTTAAAGAACAACTTGTTTTCAGCACACAGCAACTTTGCTTTTACAATCCAGTATGAAACATAAAAACACTTTCGGGCTTGCTTGCAATGAAAGGCAGACAGAGTTTTATTAGCTGAACTGCACTCCATAAGAAAGACTGTCAGAGAACAGCTTATTTCCAGCAAACTGCATCTTTGCTTATACAGACAAGAAGAACACAGAAAAACACTTTCTGGCTTGCTTGCAATGAGCACCAGAAAGACAGTTTTATTAACTGAACTGCACTCAGTATTCAAGACTGTCAAAGAACAACTTGTTTTCAGCACACGGCAACGTTGCTTTTACAATCCAGTATGAAACATAAAAACACTTTCGGGCTTGCTTGCAATGAAAGGCAGAAAGAGTTTTATTAGCTGAACTGCACTCCATAAGAAAGACTGTCAGAGTACAGCTTATTTCCAGCAAACTGCATCTTTGTTCATACTAACAAGTAGAACACAGAAAAACACTTTCTGGCTTGCTTGTAATGAACACCAGAAAGACAGTTTTATTAACTGAACTGCACTCAGTATTCAAGACTGTCAAAGAACAACTTGTTTTCAGCACACGGCAACTTTGCTTTTACAATCCAGTATGAAGCATAAAAACACTTTCGGGCTTGCTTGCAATGAAAGGCAGAAAGAGTTTTATTAGCTGAACTGCACTCCATAAGAAAGACTGTCAGAGTACAGCTTATTTCCAGCAAACTGCATCTTTGTTTATACTAACAAGTAGAACATAGAAAAACACTTTCTGGCTTGCTTGCAATGAGCACCAGAAAGACAGTTTTATTAACTGAACTGCACTCAGTATTCAAGACTGTCAAAGAACAACTTGTTTTCAGCACACGGCAACTTTGCTTTTACAATCCAGTATGAAACATAAAAACACTTTCGGGCTTGCTTGCAATGAAAGGCAGATAGAGTTTTATTAGCTGAACTGCACTCCATAAGAAAGACTGTCAGAGAACAGCTTATTTCCAGCAAACTGCATCTTTGTTCATACTAACAAGTAGAACACAGAAAAACACTTTCTGGCTTGCTTGTAATGAACACCAGAAAGACAGTTTTATTAACTGAACTGCACTCAGTATTCAAGACTGTCAAAGAACAACTTGTTTTCAGCACACGGCAACTTTGCTTTTACAATCCAGTATGAAGCATAAAAACACTTTCGGGCTTGCTTGCAATGAAAGGCAGAAAGAGTTTTATTAGCTGAACTGCACTCCATAAGAAAGACTGTCAGAGTACAGCTTATATCCAGCAAACTGCATCTTTGTTTATACTAACAAGTAGAACACAGAAAAACACTTTCTGGCTTGCTTGTAATGAGCACCAGAAAGACAGTTTTATTAACTGAACTGCACTCAGTATTCAAGACTGTCAAAGAACAACATGTTTTCAGCACACGGCAACTTTGCTTTCACAATCCAGTATGAAGCATAAAAACACTTTCGGGCTTGCTTGCAATGAGCACCAGAAAGACAGTTTTATTAACTGAACTGCACTCAGTATTCAAGACTGTCAAAGAACAACTTGTTTTCAGCACACAGCAACTTTGCTTTTACAATCCAGTATGAAACATAAAAACACTTTCGGGCTTGCTTGCAATGAAAGGCAGATAGAGTTTTATTAGCTGAACTGCACTCCATAAGAAGGACTGTCAGAGAATAGCTTATTTCCAGCAAACTGCATCTTTGCTTATACAGACAAGAAGAAAACAGAAAAACACTTTCTGGCTTGCTTGCAATGAGCACCAGAAAGACAGTTTTATTAACTGAACTGCACTCAGTATTCAAGACTGTCAAAGAACAACATGTTTTCAGCACACGGCAACTTTGCTTTTACAATCCATTATGAAGCATAAAAACACTTTCGGGCTTGCTTGCAATGAAAGGCAGAAAGACAGTTTTATTAACTGAACTGCACTCAGTATTCAAGACTGTCAAAGAACAACTTGTTTTCAGCACACAGCAACTTTGCTTTTACAATCCAGTATGAAACATAAAAACACTTTCGGGCTTGCTTGCAATGAAAGGCAGATAGAGTTTTATTAGCTGAACTGCACTCCATAAGAAAGACTGTCAGAGTACAGCTTATTTCCAGCAAACTGCATCTTTGTTCATACTAACAAGTAGAACACAGAAAAACACTTTCTGGCTTGCTTGTAATGAACACCAGAAAGACAGTTTTATTAACTGAACTGCACTCAGTATTCAAGACTGTCAAAGAACAACTTGTTTTCAGCACACGGCAACTTTGCTTTTACAATCCAGTATGAAGCATAAAAACACTTTCGGGCTTGCTTGCAATGAAAGGCAGAAAGAGTTTTATTAGCTGAACTGCACTCCATAAGAAAGACTGTCAGAGTACAGCTTATTTCCAGCAAACTGCATCTTTGTTTATACTAACAAGTAGAACATAGAAAAACACTTTCTGGCTTGCTTGCAATGAGCACCAGAAAGACAGTTTTATTAACTGAACTGCACTCAGTTTTCAAGACTGTCAAAGAACAACTTGTTTTCAGCACACGGCAACTTTGCTTTTACAATCCAGTATGAAGCATAAAAACACTTTCGGGCTTGCTTGCAATGAAAGGCAGAAAAAGTTTTATTAGCTGAACTGCACTCCATAAGAAAGACTGTCAGAGTACAGCTTATTTCCAGCAAACTGCATCTTTGTTTATACTAACAAGTAGAACACAGAAAAACACTTTCTGGCTAGCTTGTAATGAGCACCAGAAAGACAGTTTTATTAACTGAACTGCACTCAGTATTCAAGACTGTCAAAGAACAACATGTTTTCAGCACACGGCAACTTTGCTTTCACAATCCAGTATGAAGCATAAAAACACTTTCGGGCTTGCTTGCAATGAGCACCAGAAAGACAGTTTTATTAACTGAACCGCACTCAGTATTCAAGACTGTCAAAGAACAACTTGTTTTCAGCAAACTGCATCTTTGCTTTTACAGTCCATTATGAAGCATAAAAACACTTTCGGGCTCGCTTGCAATGATAGGCAGAAAGAGTTTTATTAGCTGAACTGCACTCCATAAGAAAGACTGTCAGAGCACAGCTTGCTTTCAGCAGACTGCGTATTTCTTTATACTAACAATTGGAACACAGAAAAACACTTTCTGGCGTGTTTGCAATGAGCACCAGAAAGACAGTTTTATTAACTGAACCGCACTCAGTATTCAAGACTGTCAAAGAACAACTTGTTTTCAGCAAACTGCATCTTTGCTTTTACAGTCCATTATGAAGAATAAAAACACTTTCGGGCTCGCTTGCAATGAAAGGCAGAAAGAGTTTTATTAGCTGAACTGCACTCCATAAGAAAGACTATCAGAGAACAGCTTGTTTTCAGCAGACTGCGTATTTCTTTATACTAGCAATTGGAACACAGAAAAACACTTTCTGGCTTGCTTGCAATGAGCACCAGAAAGACAGTTTTATTAACTCAACTGCACTCAGTATTCAAGACTGTCAAAGATAAACTTCTTTTCAGCAAACTGCATCTTTGCTTTTACAATCCATTATGAAGCATAAAAACACTTTCGGGCTTGCTTGCAATGAAAGGCAGAAAGAGTTTTATTAGCTGAACTGCGCTCCATAAGAAAGACTGTCAGAGCACAGCTTGCTTTCAGCAGACTGCTTATTTGTTTATACTAACAATTGGAACACAGAAAAACACTTTCTGGCGTGTTTGCAATGAGCACCAGAAAGACAGTTTTATTAACTGAACCGCACTCAGTATTCAAGACTGTCAAAGAACAACTTGTTTTCAGCAAACTGCATCTTTGCTTTTACAACCCGTTATGAAGCATAAAAACACTTTCGGGCTCGCTTGCAATGAAAGGCAGAAAGAGTTTTATTAGCTGAACTGCACTCCATAAGAAAGACTGTCAGAGCACAGCTTGCTTTCAGCAGACTGCATATTTGTTTATACTAACAAGTAGAACACAGAAAAACACTTTCTGGTTTGTTTGCAATGAGCACCAGAAAGACAGTTTTATTAACTGAACCGCACTCAGTATTCAAGACTGTCAAAGAACAACTTGTTTTCAGCAAACTGCATCTTTGCTTTTACAGTCCATTATGAAGCATAAAAACACTTTCGGGCTCGCTTGCAATGAAAGGCAGAAAGAGTTTTATTAGCTGAACTGCGCTCCATAAGAAAGACTGTCAGAGCACAGCTTGATTTCAGCAGACTGCGTATTTGTTTATACTAACAATTGGAACACAGAAAAACACTTTCTGGCGTGTTTGCAATGAGCACCAGAAAGACAGTTTTATTAACTCAACTGCACTCAGTATTCAAGACTGTCAAAGAACAACTTGTTTTCAGCAAACTGCATCTTTGCTTTTACAATCCATTATGAAGCATAAAAACACTTTCGGGCTTGCTTGCAATGAAAGGCAGAAAGAGTTTTATTAGCTGAACTGCGCTCCATAAGAAAGACTGTCAGAGCACAGCTTGCTTTCAGCAGACTGCGTATTTGTTTATACTAACAATTGGAACACAGAAAAACACTTTCTGGCGTGTTTGCAATGAGCACCAGAAAGACAGTTTTATTAACTGAACCGCACTCAGTATTCAAGACTGTCAAAGAACAACTTGTTTTCAGCAAACTGCATCTTTGCTTTTACAACCCGTTAGGAAGCATAAAAACACTTTCGGGCTCGCTTGCAATGAAAGGCAGAGAGAGTTTTATTAGCTGAACTGCGCTCCATAAGAAAGACTGTCAGAGCACAGCTTGCTTTCAGCAGACTGCGTATTTCTTTATACTAGCAATTGGAACACAGAAAAACACTTTCTGGCGTGTTTGCAATGAGCACCAGAAAGACAGTTTTATTAACTGAACCGCACTCAGTATTCAAGACTGTCAAAGAACAACTTGTTTTCAGCAAACTGCATCTTTGCTTTTACAGTCCATTATGAAGCATAAAAACACTTTCGGGCTCGCTTGCAATGATAGGCAGAAAGAGTTTTATTAGCTGAACTGCACTCCATAAGAAAGACTGTCAGAGCACAGCTTGCTTTCAGCAGACTGCGTATTTCTTTATACTAACAATTGGAACACAGAAAAACACTTTCTGGCGTGTTTGCAATGAGCACCAGAAAGACAGTTTTATTAACTGAACCGCACTCAGTATTCAAGACTGTCAAAGAACAACTTGTTTTCAGCAAACTGCATCTTTGCTTTTACAGTTCATTATGAAGAATAAAAACACTTTCGGGCTCGCTTGCAATGAAAGGCAGAAAGAGTTTTTTTAGCTGAACTGCACTCCATAAGAAAGACTATCAGAGAACAGCTTGTTTTCAGCAGACTGCGTATTTCTTTATACTAGCAATTGGAACACAGAAAAACACTTTCTGGCTTACTTGCAATGAGCACCAGAAAGACAGTTTTATTAACTCAACTGCACTCAGTATTCAAGACTGTCAAAGATAAACTTGTTTTCAGCAAACTGCATCTTTGCTTTTACAATCCATTATGAAGCATAAAAACACTTTCGGGCTTGCTTGCAATGAAAGGCAGAAAGAGTTTTATTAGCTGAACTGCGCTCCATAAGAAAGACTGTCAGAGCACAGCTTGCTTTCAGCAGACTGCGTATTTGTTTATACTAACAATTGGAACACAGAAAAACACTTTCTGGCGTGTTTGCAATGAGCACCAGAAAGACAGTTTTATTAACTGAACCGCACTCAGTATTCAAGACTGTCAAAGAACAACTTGTTTTCAGCAAACTGCATCTTTGCTTTTACAACCCGTTATGAAGCATAAAAACACTTTCGGGCTCGCTTGCAATGAAAGGCAGAAAGAGTTTTATTAGCTGAACTGCACTCCATAAGAAAGACTGTCAGAGCACAGCTTGCTTTCAGCAGACTGCATATCTGTTTATACTAACAAGTAGAACACAGAAAAACACTTTCTGGTTTGTTTGCAATGAGCACCAGAAAGACAGTTTTATTAACTGAACCGCACTCAGTATTCAAGACTGTCAAAGAACAACTTGTTTTCAGCAAACTGCATCTTTGCTTTTACAGTCCATTATGAAGCATAAAAACACTTTCGGGCTCGCTTGCAATGAAAGGCAGAAACAGTTTTATTAGCTGAACTGCGCTCCATAAGAAAGACTGTCAGAGCACAGCTTGCTTTCAGCAGACTGCGTATTTGTTTATACTAACAATTGGAACACAGAAAAACACTTTCTGGCGTGTTTGCAATGAGCACCAGAAAGACAGTTTTATTAACTCAACTGCACTCAGTATTCAAGACTGTCAAAGATAAACTTGTTTTCAGCAAACTGCATCTTTGCTTTTACAATCCATTATGAAGCATAAAAACACTTTCGGGCTCGCTTGCAATGAAAGGCAGAAAGAGTTTTATTAACTGAACAGCACTCCATAAGAAAGACTGTCAGAGCACAGCTTGCTTTCAGCAGACTGCGTATTTGTTTATACTAACAATTGGAACACAGAAAAACACTTTCTGGCGTGTTTGCAATGAGCACCAGAAAGACAGTTTTATTAACTGAACCGCACTCAGTATTCAAGACTGTCAAAGATAAACTTGTTTTCAGGAAACTGCATCTTTGCTTTTACAACCCGCTATGAAGCATAAAAACACTTTCGGGCTCGCTTGCAATGAAAGGCAGAAAGAGTTTTATTAGCTGAACTGCGCTCCATAAGAAAGACTGTCAGAGCACAGCTTGCTTTCAGCAGACTGCGTATTTCTTTATACTAGCAATTGGAACATAGAAAAACACTTTCTGGCGTGTTTGCAATGAGCACCAGAAAGACAGTTTTATTAACTGAACCGCACTCAGTATTCAAGACTGTCAAAGAACAACTAGTTTTCAGCAAACTGCATCTTTGCTTTTACAGTCCATTATGAAGCATAAAAACACTTTCGGGCTCGCTTGCAATGAAAGGCAGAAAGAGTTTTATTAGCTGAACTGCACTCCATAAGAAAGACTGTCAGAGAACAGCTTGCTTTCAGCAGACTGCTTATTTGTTTATACTAACAATTGGAACACAGAAAAACACTTTCTGGCTTGTTTGCAATGAGCACCAGAAAGACAGTTTTATTAACTGAACCGCACTCAGTATTCAAGACTGTCAAAGAACAACTTGTTTTCAGCAAACTGCATCTTTGCTTTTACAACCCGTTATGAAGCATAAAAACACTTTCGGGCTCGCTTGCAATGAAAGGCAGAAAGAGTTTTATTAGCTGAACTGCGCTCCATAAGAAAGACTGTCAGAGCACAGCTTGCTTTCAGCAGACTGCGTATTTCTTTATACTAGCAATTGGAACATAGAAAAACACTTTCTGGCGTGTTTGCAATGAGCACCAGAAAGACAGTTTTATTAACTGAACCGCACTCAGTATTCAAGACTGTCAAAGAACAACTAGTTTTCAGCAAACTGCATCTTTGCTTTTACAGTCCATTATGAAGCATAAAAACACTTTCGGGCTCGCTTGCAATGAAAGGCAGAAAGAGTTTTATTAGCTGAACTGCACTCCATAAGAAAGACTGTCAGAGAACAGCTTGCTTTCAGCAGACTGCTTATTTGTTTATACTAACAATTGGAACACAGAAAAACACTTTCTGGCTTGTTTGCAATGAGCACCAGAAAGACAGTTTTATTAACTGAACCGCACTCAGTATTCAAGACTGTCAAAGAACAACTTGTTTTCAGCAAACTGCATCTTTGCTTTTACAGTCCATTATGAAGCATAAAAACACTTTCGGGCTCGCTTGCAATGAAAGGCAGAAAGAGTTTTATTAGCTGAACTGCGCTCCATAAGAAAGACTGTCAGAGCACAGCTTGCTTTCAGCAGACTGCGTATTTGTTTATACTAGCAATTGGAACACAGAAAAACACTTTCTGGCGTGTTTGCAATGAGCACCAGAAAGACAGTTTTATTAACTGAACCGCACTCAGTATTCAAGACTGTCAAAGAACAACTTGTTTTCAGCAAACTGCATCTTTGCTTTTACAACCCGTTATGAAGCATAAAAACACTTTCGGGCTCGCTTGCAATGAAAGGCAGAAAGAGTTTTATTAGCTGAACTGCACTCCATAAGAAAGACTGTCAGAGCACAGCTTGCTTTCAGCAGACTGCATATTTGTTTATACTAACAAGTAGAACACAGAAAAACACTTTCTGGTTTGTTTGCAATGAGCACCAGAAAGACAGTTTTATTAACTCAACTGCACTCAGTATTCAAGACTGTCAAAGATAAACTTGTTTTCAGCAAACTGCATCTTTGTTTTTACAACCCGTTATGAAGCATAAAAACACTTTCGGGCTCGCTTGCAATGAAAGGCAGAAAGAGTTTTATTAGCTGAACTGCGCTCCATAAGAAAGACTGTCAGAGCACAGCTTGCTTTCAGCAGACTGCGTATTTGTTTATACTAACAATTGGAACATAGAAAAACACTTTCTGGCATGTTTGCAATGAGCACCAGAAAGACAGTTTTATTAACTGAACCGCACTCAGTATTCACGACTGTCAAAGAACAACTTGTTTTCAGCAAACTGCATCTTTGCTTTTACAACCCGTTATGAAGCATAAAAACACTTTCGGGCTCGCTTGCAATGAAAGGCAGAAAGAGTTTTATTAGCTGAACTGCGCTCCATAAGAAAGACTGTCAGAGCACAGCTTGCTTTCAGCAGACTGCGTATTTGTTTATACTAACAATTGGAACATAGAAAAACACTTTCTGGCGTGTTTGCAATGAGCACCAGAAAGACAGTTTTATTAACTCAACTGCACTCAGTATTCAAGACTGTCAAAGATAAACTTGTTTTCAGCAAACTGCATCTTTGCTTTTATAATCCATTATGAAGCATAAAAACACTTTCGGGCTTGCTTGCAATGAAAGGCAGAAAGAGTTTTATTAGCTGAACTGCGCTCCATAAGAAAGACTGTCAGAGCACAGCTTGCTTTCAGCAGACTGCGTATTTGTTTATACTAACAATTGGAACACAGAAAAACACTTTCTGGCGTGTTTGCAATGAGCACCAGAAAGACAGTTTTATTAACTGAACCGCACTCAGTATTCAAGACTGTCAAAGAACAACTTGTTTTCAGCAAACTGCATCTTTGCTTTTACAACCCGTTATGAAGCATAAAAACACTTTCGGGCTCGCTTGCAATGAAAGGCAGAAAGAGTTTTATTAGCTGAACTGCACTCCATAAGAAAGACTGTCAGAGCACAGCTTGCTTTCAGCAGACTGCATATTTGTTTATACTAACAAGTAGAACACAGAAAAACACTTTCTGGTTTGTTTGCAATGAGCACCAGAAAGACAGTTTTATTAACTCAACTGCACTCAGTATTCAAGACTGTCAAAGATAAACTTGTTTTCAGCAAACTGCATCTTTGCTTTTACAACCCGTTATGAAGCATAAAAACACTTTCGGGCTCGCTTGCAATGAAAGGCAGAAAGAGTTTTATTAGCTGAACTGCGCTCCATAAGAAAGACTGCCAGAGCACAGCTTGCTTTCAGCAGACTGCGTATTTGTTTATACTAGCAATTGGAACACAGAAAAACACTTTCTGGCGTGTTTGCAATGAGCACCAGAAAGACAGTTTTATTAACTGAACCGCACTCAGTATTCAAGACTGTCAAAGAACAACTTGTTTTCAGCAAACTGCATCTTTGCTTTTACAACCCGTTATGAAGCATAAAAACACTTTCGGGCTCGCTTGCAATGAAAGGCAGAAAGAGTTTTATTAGCTGAACTGCACTCCATAAGAAAGACTGTCAGAGCACAGCTTGCTTTCAGCAGACTGCATATTTGTTTATACTAACAAGTAGAACACAGAAAAACACTTTCTGGTTTGTTTGCAATGAGCACCAGAAAGACAGTTTTATTAACTCAACTGCACTCAGTATTCAAGACTGTCAAAGATAAACTTGTTTTCAGCAAACTGCATCTTTGCTTTTACAACCCGTTATGAAGCATAAAAACACTTTCGGGCTTGCTTGCAATGAAAGGCAGAAAGAGTTTTATTAGCTGAACTGCGCTCCATAAGAAAGACTGTCAGAGCACAGCTTGCTTTCAGCAGACTGCGTATTTGTTTATACTAACAATTGGAACATAGAAAAACACTTTCTGGCATGTTTGCAATGAGCACCAGAAAGACAGTTTTATTAACTGAACCGCACTCAGTATTCACGACTGTCAAAGAACAACTTGTTTTCAGCAAACTGCATCTTTGCTTTTACAACCCGTTATGAAGCATAAAAACACTTTCGGGCTCGCTTGCAATGAAAGGCAGAAAGAGTTTTATTAGCTGAACTGCGCTCCATAAGAAAGACTGTCAGAGCACAGCTTGCTTTCAGCAGACTGCGTATTTGTTTATACTAACAATTGGAACATAGAAAAACACTTTCTGGCGTGTTTGCAATGAGCACCAGAAAGACAGTTTTATTAACTCAACTGCACTCAGTATTCAAGACTGTCAAAGATAAACTTGTTTTCAGCAAACTGCATCTTTGCTTTTATAATCCATTATGAAGCATAAAAACACTTTCGGGCTTGCTTGCAATGAAAGGCAGAAAGAGTTTTATTAGCTGAACTGCGCTCCATAAGAAAGACTGTCAGAGCACAGCTTGCTTTCAGCAGACTGCGTATTTGTTTATACTAACAATTGGAACACAGAAAAACACTTTCTGGCGTGTTTGCAATGAGCACCAGAAAGACAGTTTTATTAACTGAACCGCACTCAGTATTCAAGACTGTCAAAGAACAACTTGTTTTCAGCAAACTGCATCTTTGCTTTTACAACCCGTTATGAAGCATAAAAACACTTTCGGGCTCGCTTGCAATGAAAGGCAGAAAGAGTTTTATTAGCTGAACTGCACTCCATAAGAAAGACTGTCAGAGCACAGCTTGCTTTCAGCAGACTGCATATTTGTTTATACTAACAAGTAGAACACAGAAAAACACTTTCTGGTTTGTTTGCAATGAGCACCAGAAAGACAGTTTTATTAACTCAACTGCACTCAGTATTCAAGACTGTCAAAGATAAACTTGTTTTCAGCAAACTGCATCTTTGCTTTTACAACCCGTTATGAAGCATAAAAACACTTTCGGGCTCGCTTGCAATGAAAGGCAGAAAGAGTTTTATTAGCTGAACTGCGCTCCATAAGAAAGACTGCCAGAGCACAGCTTGCTTTCAGCAGACTGCGTATTTGTTTATACTAGCAATTGGAACACAGAAAAACACTTTCTGGCGTGTTTGCAATGAGCACCAGAAAGACAGTTTTATTAACTGAACCGCACTCAGTATTCAAGACTGTCAAAGAACAACTTGTTTTCAGCAAACTGCATCTTTGCTTTTACAACCCGTTATGAAGCATAAAAACACTTTCGGGCTCGCTTGCAATGAAAGGCAGAAAGAGTTTTATTAGCTGAACTGCACTCCATAAGAAAGACTGTCAGAGCACAGCTTGCTTTCAGCAGACTGCATATTTGTTTATACTAACAAGTAGAACACAGAAAAACACTTTCTGGTTTGTTTGCAATGAGCACCAGAAAGACAGTTTTATTAACTCAACTGCACTCAGTATTCAAGACTGTCAAAGATAAACTTGTTTTCAGCAAACTGCATCTTTGCTTTTACAACCCGTTATGAAGCATAAAAACACTTTCGGGCTTGCTTGCAATGAAAGGCAGAAAGAGTTTTATTAGCTGAACTGCGCTCCATAAGAAAGACTGTCAGAGCACAGCTTGCTTTCAGCAGACTGCGTATTTGTTTATACTAACAATTGGAACATAGAAAAACACTTTCTGGCATGTTTGCAATGAGCACCAGAAAGACAGTTTTATTAACTGAACCGCACTCAGTATTCACGACTGTCAAAGAACAACTTGTTTTCAGCAAACTGCATCTTTGCTTTTACAACCCGTTATGAAGCATAAAAACACTTTCGGGCTCGCTTGCAATGAAAGGCAGAAAGAGTTTTATTAGCTGAACTGCGCTCCATAAGAAAGACTGTCAGAGCACAGCTTGCTTTCAGCAGACTGCGTATTTGTTTATACTAGCAATTGGAACACAGAAAAACACTTTCTGGCGTGTTTGCAATGAGCACCAGAAAGACAGTTTTATTAACTGAACCGCACTCAGTATTCAAGACTGTCAAAGAACAACTTGTTTTCAGCAAACTGCATCTTTGCTTTTACAACCCGTTATGAAGCATAAAAACACTTTCGGGCTCGCTTGCAATGAAAGGCAGAAAGAGTTTTATTAGCTGAACTGCGCTCCATAAGAAAGACTGTCAGAGCACAGCTTGCTTTCAGCAGACTGCGTATTTCTTTATACTAGCAATTGGAACACAGAAAAACACTTTCTGGCGTGTTTGCAATGAGCACCAGAAAGACAGTTTTATTAACTGAACCGCACTCAGTATTCAAGACTGTCAAAGAACAACTTGTTTTCAGCAAACTGCATCTTTGCTTTTACAGTCCATTATGAAGCATAAAAACACTTTCGGGCTCGCTTGCAATGAAAGGCAGAAAGAGTTTTATTAGCTGAACTGCACTCCATAAGAAAGACTGTCAGAGAACAGCTTGTTTTCAGCAGACTGCGTATTTCTTTATACTAGCAATTGGAACACAGAAAAACACTTTCTGGCTTGCTTGCAATGAGCACCAGAAAGACAGTTTTATTAACTCAACTGCACTCAGTATTCAAGACTGTCAAAGATAAACTTGTTTTCAGCAAACTGCATCTTTGCTTTTACAATCCATTATGAAGCATAAAAACACTTTCGGGCTTGCTTGCAATGAAAGGCAGAAAGAGTTTTATTAGCTGAACTGCGCTCCATAAGAAAGACTGTCAGAGCACAGCTTGCTTTCAGCAGACTGCGTATTTGTTTATACTAACAATTGGAACACAGAAAAACACTTTCTGGCGTGTTTGCAATGAGCACCAGAAAGACAGTTTTATTAACTGAACCGCACTCAGTATTCAAGACTGTCAAAGAACAGCTTGTTTTCAGCAAACTGCATCTTTGCTTTTACAACCCGTTATGAAGCATAAAAACACTTTCGGGCTCGCTTGCAATGAAAGGCAGAAAGAGTTTTATTAGCTGAACTGCACTCCATAAGAAAGACTGTCAGAGCACAGCTTGCTTTCAGCAGACTGCTTATTTGTTTATACTAACAATTGGAACACAGAAAAACACTTTCTGGCTTGCTTGCAATGAGCACCAGAAAGACAGTTTTATTAACTGAACCGCACTCAGTATTCAAGACTGTCAAAGAACAACTTGTTTTCAGCAAACTGCATCTTTGCTTTTACAACCCGTTATGAAGCATAAAAACACTTTCGGGCTTGCTTGCAATGAAAGGCAGAAAGAGTTTTATTAGCTGAACTGCGCTCCATAAGAAAGACTGTCAGAGCACAGCTTGCTTTCAGCAGACTGCGTATTTGTTTATACTAACAATTGGAACATAGAAAAACACTTTCTGGCATGTTTGCAATGAGCACCAGAAAGACAGTTTTATTAACTGAACCGCACTCAGTATTCACGACTGTCAAAGAACAACTTGTTTTCAGCAAACTGCATCTTTGCTTTTACAACCCGTTATGAAGCATAAAAACACTTTCGGGCTCGCTTGCAATGAAAGGCAGAAAGAGTTTTATTAGCTGAACTGCGCTCCATAAGAAAGACTGTCAGAGCACAGCTTGCTTTCAGCAGACTGCGTATTTGTTTATACTAGCAATTGGAACACAGAAAAACACTTTCTGGCGTGTTTGCAATGAGCACCAGAAAGACAGTTTTATTAACTGAACCGCACTCAGTATTCAAGACTGTCAAAGAACAACTTGTTTTCAGCAAACTGCATCTTTGCTTTTACAACCCGTTATGAAGCATAAAAACACTTTCGGGCTCGCTTGCAATGAAAGGCAGAAAGAGTTTTATTAGCTGAACTGCGCTCCATAAGAAAGACTGTCAGAGAACAGCTTGTTTTCAGCAGACTGCGTATTTCTTTATACTAGCAATTGGAACACAGAAAAACACTTTCTGGCTTGCTTGCAATGAGCACCAGAAAGACAGTTTTATTAACTCAACTGCACTCAGTATTCAAGACTGTCAAAGATAAACTTGTTTTCAGCAAACTGCATCTTTGCTTTTACAATCCATTATGAAGCATAAAAACACTTTCGGGCTTGCTTGCAATGAAAGGCAGAAAGAGTTTTATTAGCTGAACTGCGCTCCATAAGAAAGACTGTCAGAGCACAGCTTGCTTTCAGCAGACTGCGTATTTGTTTATACTAACAATTGGAACACAGAAAAACACTTTCTGGCGTGTTTGCAATGAGCACCAGAAAGACAGTTTTATTAACTGAACCGCACTCAGTATTCAAGACTGTCAAAGAACAACTTGTTTTCAGCAAACTGCATCTTTGCTTTTACAGTCCATTATGAAGCATAAAAACACTTTCGGGCTCGTTTGCAATGAAAGGCAGAAAGAGTTTTATTAGCTGAACTGAGCTCCATAAGAAAGACTGTCAGAGCACAGCTTGCTTTCAGCAGACTGCGTATTTGTTTATACTAGCAATTGGAACACAGAAAAACACTTTCTGGCGTGTTTGCAATGAGCTCCAGAAAGACAGTTTTATTAACTGAACCGCACTCAGTATTCAAGACTGTCAAAGAACAACATGTTTTCAGCACACGGCAACTTTGCTTTCACAATCCAGTATGAAGCATAAAAACACTTTCGGGCTTGCTTGCAATGAGCACCAGAAAGACAGTTTTATTAACTGAACTGCACTCAGTATTCAAGACTGTCAAAGAACAACTTGTTTTCAGCACACAGCAACTTTGCTTTTACAATCCAGTATGAAACATAAAAACACTTTCGGGCTTACTTGCAATGAAAGGCAGATAGAGTTTTATTAGCTGAACTGCACTCCATAAGAAGGACTGTCAGAGAACAGCTTATTTCCAGCAAACTGCATCTTTGCTTATACAGACAAGAAGAACACAGAAAAACACTTTCTGGCTTGCTTGCAATGAGCACCAGAAAGACAGTTTTATTAACTGAACCGCACTCAGTATTCAAGACTGTCAAAGAACAACTTGTTTTCAGCAAACTGCATCTTTGCTTTTACAACCCGTTATGAAGCATAAAAACACTTTCGGGCTCGCTTGCAATGAAAGGCAGGAAGAGTTTTATTAGCTGAACTGCACTCCATAAGAAAGACTGTCAGAGCACAGCTTGCTTTCAGCAGACTGCGTATTTCTTTATACTAGCAATTGGAACACAGAAAAACACTTTCTGGCTTGCTTGCAATGAGCACCAGAAAGACAGTTTTATTAACTCAACTGCACTCAGTATTCAAGACTGTCAAAGATAAACTTGTTTTCAGCAAACTGCATCTTTGCTTTTACAATCCATTATGAAGCATAAAAACACTTTCGGGCTTGCTTGCAATGAAAGGCAGAAAGAGTTTTATTAGCTGAACTGCGCTCCATAAGAAAGACTGTCAGAGCACAGCTTGCTTTCAGCAGACTGCGTATTTGTTTATACTAACAATTGGAACACAGAAAAACACTTTCTGGCGTGTTTGCAATGAGCACCAGAAAGACAGTTTTATTAACTGAACCGCACTCAGTATTCAAGACTGTCAAAGAACAACTTGTTTTCAGCAAACTGCATCTTTGCTTTTACAACCCGTTATGAAGCATAAAAACACTTTCGGGCTCGCTTGCAATGAAAGGCAGAAAGAGTTTTATTAGCTGAACTGCACTCCATAAGAAAGACTGTCAGAGCACAGCTTGCTTTCAGCAGACTGCATATTTGTTTATACTAACAAGTAGAACACAGAAAAACACTTTCTGGTTTGTTTGCAATGAGCACCAGAAAGACAGTTTTATTAACTCAACTGCACTCAGTATTCAAGACTGTCAAAGATAAACTTGTTTTCAGCAAACTGCATCTTTGCTTTTACAACCCGTTATGAAGCATAAAAACACTTTCGGGCTCGCTTGCAATGAAAGGCAGAAAGAGTTTTATTAGCTGAACTGCGCTCCATAAGAAAGACTGTCAGAGCACAGCTTGCTTTCAGCAGACTGCGTATTTGTTTATACTAGCAATTGGAACACAGAAAAACACTTTCTGGCGTGTTTGCAATGAGCACCAGAAAGACAGTTTTATTAACTGAACCGCACTCAGTATTCAAGACTGTCAAAGATAAACTTGTTTTCAGCAAACTGCATCTTTGCTTTTACAATCCATTATGAAGCATAAAAACACTTTCGGGCTTGCTTGCAATGAAAGGCAGAAAGAGT
The DNA here is from genome assembly GCF_029633855.1 of Hoplias malabaricus. Lineage (NCBI taxonomy): Eukaryota > Metazoa > Chordata > Actinopteri > Characiformes > Erythrinidae > Hoplias > Hoplias malabaricus. Next base: position 18,458,548 of record NC_089816.1, on the reverse strand, counting down.
TTTATTAGCTGAACTGCGCTCCATAAGAAAGACTGTCAGAGCACAGCTTGCTTTCAGCAGACTGCGTATTTGTTTATACTAACAATTGGAACACAGAAAAACACTTTCTGGCGTGTTTGCAATGAGCACCAGAAAGACAGTTTTATTAACTGAACCGCACTCAGTATTCAAGACTGTCAAAGAACAACATGTTTTCAGCACACGGCAACTTTGCTTTCACAATCCAGTATGAAGCATAAAAACACTTTCGGGCTTGCTTGCAATGAGCACCAGAAAGACAGTTTTATTAACTGAACTGCACTCAGTATTCAAGACTGTCAAAGAACAACTTGTTTTCAGCACACAGCAACTTTGCTTTTACAATCCAGTATGAAACATAAAAACACTTTCGGGCTTACTTGCAATGAAAGGCAGATAGAGTTTTATTAGCTGAACTGCACTCCATAAGAAGGACTGTCAGAGAACAGCTTATTTCCAGCAAACTGCATCTTTGCTTATACAGACAAGAAGAACACAGAAAAACACTTTCTGGCTTGCTTGCAATGAGCACCAGAAAGACAGTTTTATTAACTGAACCGCACTCAGTATTCAAGACTGTCAAAGAACAACTTGTTTTCAGCAAACTGCATCTTTGCTTTTACAACCCGTTATGAAGCATAAAAACACTTTCGGGCTCGCTTGCAATGAAAGGCAGGAAGAGTTTTATTAGCTGAACTGCACTCCATAAGAAAGACTGTCAGAGCACAGCTTGCTTTCAGCAGACTGCATATTTGTTTATACTAACAAGTAGGACACAGAAAAACACTTTCTGGTTTGTTTGCAATGAGCACCAGAAAGACAGTTTTATTAACTCAACTGCACTCAGTATTCAAGACTGTCAAAGAACAACTTGTTTTCAGCAAACTGCATCTTTGCTTTTACAACCCGTTATGAAGCATAAAAACACTTTCGGGCTCGCTTGCAATGAAAGGCAGAAAGAGTTTTATTAGCTGAACTGCACTCCATAAGAAAGACTCTCAGAGCACAGCTTGCTTTCAGCAGACTGCATATTTGTTTATACTAACAAGTAGAACACAGAAAAACACTTTCTGGTTTGTTTGCAATGAGCACCAGAAAGACAGTTTTATTAACTCAACTGCACTCAGTATTCAAGACTGTCAAAGATAAACTTGTTTTCAGCAAACTGCATCTTTGCTTTTACAACCCGTTATGAAGCATAAAAACACTTTCGGGCTCGCTTGCAATGAAAGGCAGAAAGAGTTTTATTAGCTGAACTGCGCTCCATAAGAAAGACTGTCAGAGCACAGCTTGCTTTCAGCAGACTGCGTATTTGTTTATACTAGCAATTGGAACACAGAAAAACACTTTCTGGCGTGTTTGCAATGAGCACCAGAAAGACAGTTTTATTAACTGAACCGCACTCAGTATTCAAGACTGTCAAAGATAAACTTGTTTTCAGCAAACTGCATCTTTGCTTTTACAATCCATTATGAAGCATAAAAACACTTTCGGGCTTGCTTGCAATGAAAGGCAGAAAGAGTTTTATTAGCTGAACTGCGCTCCATAAGAAAGACTGTCAGAGAACAGCTTGCTTTCAGCAGACTGCGTATTTGTTTATACTAACAATGGGAACACAGAAAAACACTTTCTGGCGTGTTTGCAATGAGCACCAGAAAGACAGTTTTATTAACTGAACAGCACTCAGTATTCAAGACTGTCAAAGATAAACTTGTTTTCAGCAAACTGCATCTTTGCTTTTACAACCCGTTATGAAGCATAAAAACACTTTCGGGCTCGCTTGCAATGAAAGGCAGAAAGAGTTTTATTAGCTGAACTGCACTCCATAAGAAAGACTGTCAGAGCACAGCTTGCTTTCAGCAGACTGCTTATTTGTTTATACTAACAATTGGAACACAGAAAAACACTTTCTGGCTTGTTTGCAATGAGCACCAGAAAGACAGTTTTATTAACTGAACCGCACTCAGTATTCAAGACTGTCAAAGAACAACTTGTTTTCAGCAAACTGCATCTTTGCTTTTACAGTCCATTATGAAGCATAAAAACACTTTCGGGCTCGCTTGCAATGAAAGGCAGAAAGAGTTTTATTAGCTGAACTGCGCTCCATAAGAAAGACTGTCAGAGCACAGCTTGCTTTCAGCAGACTGCGTATTTGTTTATACTAGCAATTGGAACACAGAAAAACACTTTCTGGCGTGTTTGCAATGAGCACCAGAAAGACAGTTTTATTAACTGAACCGCACTCAGTATTCAAGACTGTCAAAGAACAACTTGTTTTCAGCAAACTGCATCTTTGCTTTTACAGTCCATTATGAAGCATAAAAACACTTTCGGGCTCGCTTGCAATGAAAGGCAGAAAGAGTTTTATTAGCTGAACTGCACTCCATAAGAAAGACTGTCAGAGAACAGCTTGTTTTCAGCAGACTGCGTATTTCTTTATACTAGCAATTGGAACACAGAAAAACACTTTCTGGCTTGCTTGCAATGAGCACCAGAAAGACAGTTTTATTAACTCAACTGCACTCAGTATTCAAGACTGTCAAAGATAAACTTGTTTTCAGCAAACTGCATCTTTGCTTTTACAATCCATTATGAAGCATAAAAACACTTTCGGGCTTGCTTGCAATGAAAGGCAGAAAGAGTTTTATTAGCTGAACTGCGCTCCATAAGAAAGACTGTCAGAGCACAGCTTGCTTTCAGCAGACTGCGTATTTGTTTATACTAACAATTGGAACACAGAAAAACACTTTCTGGCGTGTTTGCAATGAGCACCAGAAAGACAGTTTTATTAACTGAACCGCACTCAGTATTCAAGACTGTCAAAGATAAACTTGTTTTCAGCAAACTGCATCTTTGCTTTTACAATCCATTATGAAGCATAAAAACACTTTCGGGCTTGCTTGCAATGAAAGGCAGAAAGAGTTTTATTAGCTGAACTGCGCTCCATAAGAAAGACTGTCAGAGCACAGCTTGCTTTCAGCAGACTGCGTATTTGTTTATACTAACAATTGGAACATAGAAAAACACTTTCTGGCGTGTTTGCAATGAGCACCAGAAAGACAGTTTTATTAACTGAACCGCACTCAGTATTCAAGACTGTCAAAGAACAACTTGTTTTCAGCAAACTGCATCTTTGCTTTTACAACCCGTTATGAAGCATAAAAACACTTTCGGGCTCGCTTGCAATGAAAGGCAGAAAGAGTTTTATTAGCTGAACTGCACTCCATAAGAAAGACTGTCAGAGCACAGCTTGTTTTCAGCAGACTGCGTATTTCTTTATACTAGATATTGGAACACAGAAAAACACTTTCTGGCTTGCTTGCAATGAGCACCAGAAAGACAGTTTTATTAACTCAACTGCACTCAGTATTCAAGACTGTCAAAGATAAACTTGTTTTCAGCAAACTGCATCTTTGCTTTTACAATCCATTATGAAGCATAAAAACACTTTCGGGCTTGCTTGCAATGAAAGGCAGAAAGAGTTTTATTAGCTGAACTGCGCTCCATAAGAAAGACTGTCAGAGCACAGCTTGCTTTCAGCAGACTGCGTATTTGTTTATACTAACAATTGGAACACAGAAAAACACTTTCTGGCGTGTTTGCAATGAGCACCAGAAAGACAGTTTTATTAACTGAACCGCACTCAGTATTCAAGACTGTCAAAGAACAACTTGTTTTCAGCAAACTGCATCTTTGCTTTTACAACCCGTTATGAAGCATAAAAACACTTTCGGGCTCGCTTGCAATGAAAGGCAGAAAGAGTTTTATTAGCTGAACTGCACTCCATAAGAAAGACTGTCAGAGCACAGCTTGCTTTCAGCAGACTGCTTATTTGTTTATACTAACAATTGGAACACAGAAAAACACTTTCTGGCTTGTTTGCAATGAGCACCAGAAAGACAGTTTTATTAACTTGAGTCGCACTCAGTATTCAAGACTGTCAAAGAACAACATGTTTTCAGCACACGGCAACTTTGCTTTCACAATCCAGTATGAAGCATAAAAACACTTTCGGGCTTGCTTGCAATGAGCACCAGAAAGACAGTTTTATTAACTGAACTGCACTCAGTATTCAAGACTGTCAAAGAACAACTTGTTTTCAGCACACAGCAACTTTGCTTTTACAATCCAGTATGAAACATAAAAACACTTTCGGGCTTACTTGCAATGAAAGGCAGATAGAGTTTTATTAGCTGAACTGCACTCCATAAGAAGGACTGTCAGAGAACAGCTTATTTCCAGCAAACTGCATCTTTGCTTATACAGACAAGAAGAACACAGAAAAACACTTTCTGGCTTGCTTGCAATGAGCACCAGAAAGACAGTTTTATTAACTGAACCGCACTCAGTATTCAAGACTGTCAAAGAACAACTTGTTTTCAGCAAACTGCATCTTTGCTTTTACAACCCGTTATGAAGCATAAAAACACTTTCGGGCTCGCTTGCAATGAAAGGCAGAAAGAGTTTTATTAGCTGAACTGCGCTCCATAAGAAAGACTGTCAGAGCACAGCTTGCTTTCAGCAAACTGCATATTTGTTTATACTAACAAGTAGGACACAGAAAAACACTTTCTGGTTTGTTTGCAATGAGCACCAGAAAGACAGTTTTATTAACTCAACTGCACTCAGTATTCAAGACTGTCAAAGAACAACTTGTTTTCAGCAAACTGCATCTTTGCTTTTACAACCCGTTATGAAGCATAAAAACACTTTCGGGCTCGCTTGCAATGAAAGGCAGAAAGAGTTTTATTAGCTGAACTGCACTCCATAAGAAAGACTCTCAGAGCACAGCTTGCTTTCAGCAGACTGCATATTTGTTTATACTAACAAGTAGAACACAGAAAAACACTTTCTGGTTTGTTTGCAATGAGCACCAGAAAGACAGTTTTATTAACTCAACTGCACTCAGTATTCAAGACTGTCAAAGATAAACTTGTTTTCAGCAAACTGCATCTTTGCTTTTACAACCCGTTATGAAGCATAAAAACACTTTCGGGCTCGCTTGCAATGAAAGGCAGAAAGAGTTTTATTAGCTGAACTGCGCTCCATAAGAAAGACTGTCAGAGCACAGCTTGCTTTCAGCAGACTGCGTATTTGTTTATACTAGCAATTGGAACACAGAAAAACACTTTCTGGCGTGTTTGCAATGAGCACCAGAAAGACAGTTTTATTAACTGAACCGCACTCAGTATTCAAGACTGTCAAAGATAAACTTGTTTTCAGCAAACTGCATCTTTGCTTTTACAATCCATTATGAAGCATAAAAACACTTTCGGGCTTGCTTGCAATGAAAGGCAGAAAGAATTTTATTAGCTGAACTGCGCTCCATAAGAAAGACTGTCAGAACACAGCTTGCTTTCAGCAGACTGCGTATTTGTTTATACTAACAATTGGAACATAGAAAAACACTTTCTGGCGTGTTTGCAATGAGCACCAGAAAGACAGTTTTATTAACTGAACCGCACTCAGTATTCAAGACTGTCAAAGAACAACTTGTTTTCAGCAAACTGCATCTTTGCTTTTACAACCCGTTATGAAGCATAAAAACACTTTCGGGCTCGCTTGCAATGAAAGGCAGAAAGAGTTTTATTAGCTGAACTGCACTCCATAAGAAAGACTGTCAGAGCACAGCTTGTTTTCAGCAGACTGCGTATTTCTTTATACTAGCAATTGGAACACAGAAAAACACTTTCTGGCTTGCTTGCAATGAGCACCAGAAAGACAGTTTTATTAACTCAACTGCACTCAGTATTCAAGACTGTCAAAGATAAACTTGTTTTCAGCAAACTGCATCTTTGCTTTTACAATCCATTATGAAGCATAAAAACACTTTCGGGCTTGCTTGCAATGAAAGGCAGAAAGAGTTTTATTAGCTGAACTGCGCTCCATAAGAAAGACTGTCAGAGCACAGCTTGCTTTCAGCAGACTGCGTATTTGTTTATACTAACAATTGGAACATAGAAAAACACTTTCTGGCGTGTTTGCAATGAGCACCAGAAAGACAGTTTCATTAACTGAACCGCACTCAGTATTCAAGACTGTCAAAGAACAACTTGTTTTCAGCAAACTGCATCTTTGCTTTTACAACCCGTTATGAAGCATAAAAACACTTTCGGGCTCGCTTGCAATGAAAGGCAGAAAGAGTTTTATTAGCTGAACTGCACTCCATAAGAAAGACTGTCAGAGCACAGCTTGTTTTCAGCAGACTGCGTATTTCTTTATACTAGCAATTGGAACACAGAAAAACACTTTCTGGCTTGCTTGCAATGAGCACCAGAAAGACAGTTTTATTAACTCAACTGCACTCAGTATTCAAGACTGTCAAAGATAAACTTGTTTTCAGCAAACTGCATCTTTGCTTTTACAATCCATTATGAAGCATAAAAACACTTTCGGGCTTGCTTGCAATGAAAGGCAGAAAGAGTTTTATTAGCTGAACTGCGCTCCATAAGAAAGACTGTCAGAGCACAGCTTGCTTTCAGCAGACTGCGTATTTGTTTATACTAACAATTGGAACACAGAAAAACACTTTCTGGCGTGTTTGCAATGAGCACCAGAAAGACAGTTTTATTAACTGAACCGCACTCAGTATTCAAGACTGTCAAAGAACAACTTGTTTTCAGCAAACTGCATCTTTGCTTTTACAACCCGTTATGAAGCATAAAAACACTTTCGGGCTCGCTTGCAATGAAAGGCAGAAAGAGTTTTATTAGCTGAACTGCACTCCATAAGAAAGACTCTCAGAGCACAGCTTGCTTTCAGCAGACTGCATATTTGTTTATACTAACAAGTAGAACACAGAAAAACACTTTCTGGTTTGTTTGCAATGAGCACCAGAAAGACAGTTTTATTAACTCAACTGCACTCAGTATTCAAGACTGTCAAAGATAAACTTGTTTTCAGCAAACTGCATCTTTGCTTTTACAACCCGTTATGAAGCATAAAAACACTTTCGGGCTCGCTTGCAATGAAAGGCAGAAAGAGTTTTATTAGCTGAACTGCGCTCCATAAGAAAGACTGTCAGAGCACAGCTTGCTTTCAGCAGACTGCGTATTTCTTTATACTAGCAATTGGAACACAGAAAAACACTTTCTGGCGTGTTTGCAATGAGCACCAGAAAGACAGTTTTATTAACTCAACTGCACTCAGTATTCAAGACTGTCAAAGATAAACTTGTTTTCAGCAAACTGCATCTTTGCTTTTACAATCCATTATGAAGCATAAAAACACTTTCGGGCTTGCTTGCAATAAAAGGCAGAAAGAGTTTTATTAGCTGAACTGCGCTCCATAAGAAAGACTGTCAGAGCACAGCTTGCTTTCAGCAGACTGCGTATATGTTTATACTAACAATTGGAACATAGAAAAACACTTTCTGGCGTGTTTGCAATGAGCACCAGAAAGACAGTTTTATTAACTGAACCGCACTCAGTATTCACGACTGTCAAAGAACAACTTGTTTTCAGCAAACTGCATCTTTGCTTTTACAACCCGTTATGAAGCATAAAAACACTTTCGGGCTCGCTTGCAATAAAAGGCAGAAAGAGTTTTATTAGCTGAACTGCGCTCCATAAGAAAGACTGTCAGAGCACAGCTTGCTTTCAGCAGACTGCGTATTTGTTTATACTAGCAATTGGAACACAGAAAAACACTTTCTGGCGTGTTTGCAATGAGCACCAGAAAGACAGTTTTATTAACTGAACCGCACTCAGTATTCAAGACTGTCAAAGAACAACTTGTTTTCAGCAAACTGCATCTTTGCTTTTACAACCCGTTATGAAGCATAAAAACACTTTCGGGCTCGCTTGCAATGAAAGGCAGAAAGAGTTTTATTAGCTGAACTGCACTCCATAAGAAAGACTCTCAGAGCACAGCTTGCTTTCAGCAGACTGCATATTTGTTTATACTAACAAGTAGAACACAGAAAAACACTTTCTGGTTTGTTTGCAATGAGCACCAGAAAGACAGTTTTATTAACTCAACTGCACTCAGTATTCAAGACTGTCAAAGATAAACTTGTTTTCAGCAAACTGCATCTTTGCTTTTACAACCCGTTATGAAGCATAAAAACACTTTCGGGCTCGCTTGCAATGAAAGGCAGAAAGAGTTTTATTAGCTGAACTGCGCTCCATAAGAAAGACTGTCAGAGCACAGCTTGCTTTCAGCAGACTGCGTATTTGTTTATACTAGCAATTGGAACACAGAAAAACACTTTCTGGCGTGTTTGCAATGAGCACCAGAAAGACAGTTTTATTAACTCAACTGCACTCAGTATTCAAGACTGTCAAAGATAAACTTGTTTTCAGCAAACTGCATCTTTGCTTTTACAATCCATTATGAAGCATAAAAACACTTTCGGGCTTGCTTGCAATAAAAGGCAGAAAGAGTTTTATTAGCTGAACTGCGCTCCATAAGAAAGACTGTCAGAGCACAGCTTGCTTTCAGCAGACTGCGTATATGTTTATACTAACAATTGGAACATAGAAAAACACTTTCTGGCGTGTTTGCAATGAGCACCAGAAAGACAGTTTTATTAACTGAACCGCACTCAGTATTCACGACTGTCAAAGAACAACTTGTTTTCAGCAAACTGCATCTTTGCTTTTACAACCCGTTATGAAGCATAAAAACACTTTCGGGCTCGCTTGCAATAAAAGGCAGAAAGAGTTTTATTAGCTGAACTGCGCTCCATAAGAAAGACTGTCAGAGCACAGCTTGCTTTCAGCAGACTGCGTATTTGTTTATACTAGCAATTGGAACACAGAAAAACACTTTCTGGCGTGTTTGCAATGAGCACCAGAAAGACAGTTTTATTAACTGAACCGCACTCAGTATTCAAGACTGTCAAAGAACAACTTGTTTTCAGCAAACTGCATCTTTGCTTTTACAACCCGTTATGAAGCATAAAAACACTTTCGGGCTCGCTTGCAATGAAAGGCAGAAAGAGTTTTATTAGCTGAACTGCGCTCCATAAGAAAGACTGTCAGAGCACAGCTTGCTTTCAGCAGACTGCGTATTTCTTTATACTAGCAATTGGAACACAGAAAAACACTTTCTGGCGTGTTTGCAATGAGCACCAGAAAGACAGTTTTATTAACTGAACCGCACTCAGTATTCAAGACTGTCAAAGAACAACTTGTTTTCAGCAAACTGCATCTTTGCTTTTACAGTCCATTATGAAGCATAAAAACACTTTCGGGCTCGCTTGCAATGAAAGGCAGAAAGAGTTTTATTAGCTGAACTGCACTCCATAAGAAAGACTGTCAGAGAACAGCTTGTTTTCAGCAGACTGCGTATTTCTTTATACTAGCAATTGGAACACAGAAAAACACTTTCTGGCTTGCTTGCAATGAGCACCAGAAAGACAGTTTTATTAACTCAACTGCACTCAGTATTCAAGACTGTCAAAGATAAACTTGTTTTCAGCAAACTGCATCTTTGCTTTTACAATCCATTATGAAGCATAAAAACACTTTCGGGCTTGCTTGCAATGAAAGGCAGAAAGAGTTTTATTAGCTGAACTGCGCTCCATAAGAAAGACTGTCAGAGCACAGCTTGCTTTCAGCAGACTGCGTATTTGTTTATACTAACAATTGGAACACAGAAAAACACTTTCTGGCGTGTTTGCAATGAGCACCAGAAAGACAGTTTTATTAACTGAACCGCACTCAGTATTCAAGACTGTCAAAGAACAACTTGTTTTCAGCAAACTGCATCTTTGCTTTTACAACCCGTTATGAAGCATAAAAACACTTTCGGGCTCGCTTGCAATGAAAGGCAGAAAGAGTTTTATTAGCTGAACTGCACTCCATAAGAAAGACTGTCAGAGCACAGCTTGCTTTCAGCAGACTGCATATTTGTTTATACTAACAAGTAGAACACAGAAAAACACTTTCTGGTTTGTTTGCAATGAGCACCAGAAAGACAGTTTTATTAACTCAACTGCACTCAGTATTCAAGACTGTCAAAGATAAACTTGTTTTCAGCAAACTGCATCTTTGCTTTTACAACCCGTTATGAAGCATAAAAACACTTTCGGGCTCGCTTGCAATGAAAGGCAGAAAGAGTTTTATTAGCTGAACTGCGCTCCATAAGAAAGACTGTCAGAGCACAGCTTGCTTTCAGCAGACTGCGTATTTGTTTATACTAGCAATTGGAACACAGAAAAACACTTTCTGGCGTGTTTGCAATGAGCACCAGAAAGACAGTTTTATTAACTCAACTGCACTCAGTATTCAAGACTGTCAAAGATAAACTTGTTTTCAGCAAACTGCATCTTTGCTTTTACAATCCATTATGAAGCATAAAAACACTTTCGGGCTTGCTTGCAATAAAAGGCAGAAAGAGTTTTATTAGCTGAACTGCGCTCCATAAGAAAGACTGTCAGAGCACAGCTTGCTTTCAGCAGACTGCGTATTTCTTTATACTAGCAATTGGAACACAGAAAAACACTTTCTGGCGTGTTTGCAATGAGCACCAGAAAGACAGTTTTATTAACTGAACCGCACTCAGTATTCAAGACTGTCAAAGAACAACTTGTTTTCAGCAAACTGCATCTTTGCTTTTACAGTCCATTATGAAGCATAAAAACACTTTCGGGCTCGCTTGCAATGAAAGGCAGAAAGAGTTTTATTAGCTGAACTGCACTCCATAAGAAAGACTGTCAGAGAACAGCTTGTTTTCAGCAGACTGCGTATTTCTTTATACTAGCAATTGGAACACAGAAAAACACTTTCTGGCTTGCTTGCAATGAGCACCAGAAAGACAGTTTTATTAACTCAACTGCACTCAGTATTCAAGACTGTCAAAGATAAACTTGTTTTCAGCAAACTGCATCTTTGCTTTTACAATCCATTATGAAGCATAAAAACACTTTCGGGCTTGCTTGCAATGAAAGGCAGAAAGAGTTTTATTAGCTGAACTGCGCTCCATAAGAAAGACTGTCAGAGCACAGCTTGCTTTCAGCAGACTGCGTATTTGTTTATACTAACAATTGGAACACAGAAAAACACTTTCTGGCGTGTTTGCAATGAGCACCAGAAAGACAGTTTTATTAACTGAACCGCACTCAGTATTCAAGACTGTCAAAGAACAACTTGTTTTCAGCAAACTGCATCTTTGCTTTTACAACCCGTTATGAAGCATAAAAACACTTTCGGGCTCGCTTGCAATGAAAGGCAGAAAGAGTTTTATTAGCTGAACTGCACTCCATAAGAAAGACTGTCAGAGCACAGCTTGCTTTCAGCAGACTGCATATTTGTTTATACTAACAAGTAGAACACAGAAAAACACTTTCTGGTTTGTTTGCAATGAGCACCAGAAAGACAGTTTTATTAACTCAACTGCACTCAGTATTCAAGACTGTCAAAGATAAACTTGTTTTCAGCAAACTGCATCTTTGCTTTTACAACCCGTTATGAAGCATAAAAACACTTTCGGGCTCGCTTGCAATGAAAGGCAGAAAGAGTTTTATTAGCTGAACTGCGCTCCATAAGAAAGACTGTCAGAGCACAGCTTGCTTTCAGCAGACTGCGTATTTGTTTATACTAGCAATTGGAACACAGAAAAACACTTTCTGGCGTGTTTGCAATGAGCACCAGAAAGACAGTTTTATTAACTCAACTGCACTCAGTATTCAAGACTGTCAAAGATAAACTTGTTTTCAGCAAACTGCATCTTTGCTTTTACAATCCATTATGAAGCATAAAAACACTTTCGGGCTTGCTTGCAATAAAAGGCAGAAAGAGTTTTATTAGCTGAACTGCGCTCCATAAGAAAGACTGTCAGAGCACAGCTTGCTTTCAGCAGACTGCGTATATGTTTATACTAACAATTGGAACATAGAAAAACACTTTCTGGCGTGTTTGCAATGAGCACCAGAAAGACAGTTTTATTAACTGAACCGCACTCAGTATTCACGACTGTCAAAGAACAACTTGTTTTCAGCAAACTGCATCTTTGCTTTTACAACCCGTTATGAAGCATAAAAACACTTTCGGGCTCGCTTGCAATGAAAGGCAGAAAGAGTTTTATTAGCTGAACTGCGCTCCATAAGAAAGACTGTCAGAGCACAGCTTGCTTTCAGCAGACTGCGTATTTGTTTATACTAGCAATTGGAACACAGAAAAACACTTTCTGGCGTGTTTGCAATGAGCACCAGAAAGACAGTTTTATTAACTGAACCGCACTCAGTATTCAAGACTGTCAAAGAACAACTTGTTTTCAGCAAACTGCATCTTTGCTTTTACAACCCGTTATGAAGCATAAAAACACTTTCGGGCTCGCTTGCAATGAAAGGCAGAAAGAGTTTTATTAGCTGAACTGCGCTCCATAAGAAAGACTGTCAGAGCACAGCTTGCTTTCAGCAGACTGCGTATTTCTTTATACTAGCAATTGGAACACAGAAAAACACTTTCTGGCGTGTTTGCAATGAGCACCAGAAAGACAGTTTTATTAACTGAACCGCACTCAGTATTCAAGACTGTCAAAGAACAACTTGTTTTCAGCAAACTGCATCTTTGCTTTTACAGTCCATTATGAAGCATAAAAACACTTTCGGGCTCGCTTGCAATGAAAGGCAGAAAGAGTTTTATTAGCTGAACTGCACTCCATAAGAAAGACTGTCAGAGAACAGCTTGTTTTCAGCAGACTGCGTATTTCTTTATACTAGCAATTGGAACACAGAAAAACACTTTCTGGCTTGCTTGCAATGAGCACCAGAAAGACAGTTTTATTAACTCAACTGCACTCAGTATTCAAGACTGTCAAAGATAAACTTGTTTTCAGCAAACTGCATCTTTGCTTTTACAATCCATTATGAAGCATAAAAACACTTTCGGGCTTGCTTGCAATGAAAGGCAGAAAGAGTTTTATTAGCTGAACTGCGCTCCATAAGAAAGACTGTCAGAGCACAGCTTGCTTTCAGCAGACTGCGTATTTGTTTATACTAACAATTGGAACACAGAAAAACACTTTCTGGCGTGTTTGCAATGAGCACCAGAAAGACAGTTTTATTAACTGAACCGCACTCAGTATTCAAGACTGTCAAAGATAAACTTGTTTTCAGCAAACTGCATCTTTGCTTTTACAATCCATTATGAAGCATAAAAACACTTTCGGGCTTGCTTGCAATAAAAGGCAGAAAGAGTTTTATTAGCTGAACTGCGCTCCATAAGAAAGACTGTCAGAGCACAGCTTGCTTTCAGCAGACTGCGTATATGTTTATACTAACAATTGGAACATAGAAAAACACTTTCTGGCGTGTTTGCAATGAGCACCAGAAAGACAGTTTTATTAACTGAACCGCACTCAGTATTCACGACTGTCAAAGAACAACTTGTTTTCAGCAAACTGCATCTTTGCTTTTACAACCCGTTATGAAGCATAAAAACACTTTCGGGCTCGCTTGCAATGAAAGGCAGAAAGAGTTTTATTAGCTGAACTGCGCTCCATAAGAAAGACTGTCAGAGCACAGCTTGCTTTCAGCAGACTGCGTATTTGTTTATACTAGCAATTGGAACACAGAAAAACACTTTCTGGCGTGTTTGCAATGAGCACCAGAAAGACAGTTTTATTAACTGAACCGCACTCAGTATTCAAGACTGTCAAAGAACAACTTGTTTTCAGCAAACTGCATCTTTGCTTTTACAACCCGTTATGAAGCATAAAAACACTTTCGGGCTCGCTTGCAATGAAAGGCAGAAAGAGTTTTATTAGCTGAACTGCGCTCCATAAGAAAGACTGTCAGAGCACAGCTTGCTTTCAGCAGACTGCGTATTTCTTTATACTAGCAATTGGAACACAGAAAAACACTTTCTGGCGTGTTTGCAATGAGCACCAGAAAGACAGTTTTATTAACTGAACCGCACTCAGTATTCAAGACTGTCAAAGAACAACTTGTTTTCAGCAAACTGCATCTTTGCTTTTACAGTCCATTATGAAGCATAAAAACACTTTCGGGCTCGCTTGCAATGAAAGGCAGAAAGAGTTTTATTAGCTGAACTGCACTCCATAAGAAAGACTGTCAGAGAACAGCTTGTTTTCAGCAGACTGCGTATTTCTTTATACTAGCAATTGGAACACAGAAAAACACTTTCTGGCTTGCTTGCAATGAGCACCAGAAAGACAGTTTTATTAACTCAACTGCACTCAGTATTCAAGACTGTCAAAGATAAACTTGTTTTCAGCAAACTGCATCTTTGCTTTTACAATCCATTATGAAGCATAAAAACACTTTCGGGCTTGCTTGCAATGAAAGGCAGAAAGAGTTTTATTAGCTGAACTGCGCTCCATAAGAAAGACTGTCAGAGCACAGCTTGCTTTCAGCAGACTGCGTATTTGTTTATACTAACAATTGGAACACAGAAAAACACTTTCTGGCGTGTTTGCAATGAGCACCAGAAAGACAGTTTTATTAACTGAACCGCACTCAGTATTCAAGACTGTCAAAGAACAACTTGTTTTCAGCAAACTGCATCTTTGCTTTTACAACCCGTTATGAAGCATAAAAACACTTTCGGGCTCGCTTGCAATGAAAGGCAGAAAGAGTTTTATTAGCTGAACTGCACTCCATAAGAAAGACTGTCAGAGCACAGCTTGCTTTCAGCAGACTGCATATTTGTTTATACTAACAAGTAGAACACAGAAAAACACTTTCTGGTTTGTTTGCAATGAGCACCAGAAAGACAGTTTTATTAACTCAACTGCACTCAGTATTCAAGACTGTCAAAGATAAACTTGTTTTCAGCAAACTGCATCTTTGCTTTTACAACCCGTTATGAAGCATAAAAACACTTTCGGGCTCGCTTGCAATGAAAGGCAGAAAGAGTTTTATTAGCTGAACTGCGCTCCATAAGAAAGACTGTCAGAGCACAGCTTGCTTTCAGCAGACTGCGTATTTCTTTATACTAGCAATTGGAACACAGAAAAACACTTTCTGGCGTGTTTGCAATGAGCACCAGAAAGACAGTTTTATTAACTGAACCGCACTCAGTATTCAAGACTGTCAAAGAACAACTTGTTTTCAGCAAACTGCATCTTTGCTTTTACAGTCCATTATGAAGCATAAAAACACTTTCGGGCTCGCTTGCAATGAAAGGCAGAAAGAGTTTTATTAGCTGAACTGCACTCCATAAGAAAGACTGTCAGAGAATAGCTTGTTTTCAGCAGACTGCGTATTTCTTTATACTAGCAATTGGAACACAGAAAAACACTTTCTGGCTTGCTTGCAATGAGCACCAGAAAGACAGTTTTATTAACTCAACTGCACTCAGTATTCAAGACTGTCAAAGATAAACTTGTTTTCAGCAAACTGCATCTTTGCTTTTACAATCCATTATGAAGCATAAAAACACTTTCGGGCTTGCTTGCAATGAAAGGCAGAAAGAGTTTTATTAGCTGAACTGCGCTCCATAAGAAAGACTGTCAGAGCACAGCTTGCTTTCAGCAGACTGCGTATTTGTTTATACTAACAATTGGAACACAGAAAAACACTTTCTGGCTTGTTTGCAATGAGCACCAGAAAGACAGTTTTATTAACTGAACCGCACTCAGTATTCAAGACTGTCAAAGAACAACTTGTTTTCAGCAAACTGCATCTTTGCTTTTACAACCCGTTATGAAGCATAAAAACACTTTCGGGCTCGCTTGCAATGAAAGGCAGAAAGAGTTTTATTAGCTGAACTGCACTCCATAAGAAAGACTGTCAGAGCACAGCTTGCTTTCAGCAGACTGCTTATTTGTTTATACTAACAATTGGAACACAGAAAAACACTTTCTGGCTTGTTTGCAATGAGCACCAGAAAGACAGTTTTATTAACTGAACTGCACTCAGTATTCAAGACTGTCAAAGAACAACATGTTTTCAGCACACGGCAACTTTGCTTTCACAATCCAGTATGAAGCATAAAAACACTTTCGGGCTTGCTTGCAATGAGCACCAGAAAGACAGTTTTATTAACTGAACTGCACTCAGTATTCAAGACTGTCAAAGAACAACTTGTTTTCAGCACACAGCAACTTTGCTTTTACAATCCAGTATGAAACATAAAAACACTTTCGGGCTTACTTGCAATGAAAGGCAGATAGAGTTTTATTAGCTGAACTGCACTCCATAAGAAGGACTGTCAGAGAACAGCTTATTTCCAGCAAACTGCATCTTTGCTTATACAGACAAGAAGAACACAGAAAAACACTTTCTGGCTTGCTTGCAATGAGCACCAGAAAGACAGTTTTATTAACTGAACCGCACTCAGTATTCAAGACTGTCAAAGAACAACTTGTTTTCAGCAAACTGCATCTTTGCTTTTACAACCCGTTATGAAGCATAAAAACACTTTCGGGCTCGCTTGCAATGAAAGGCAGGAAGAGTTTTATTAGCTGAACTGCACTCCATAAGAAAGACTGTCAGAGCACAGCTTGCTTTCAGCAGACTGCATATTTGTTTATACTAACAAGTAGGACACAGAAAAACACTTTCTGGTTTGTTTGCAATGAGCACCAGAAAGACAGTTTTATTAACTCAACTGCACTCAGTATTCAAGACTGTCAAAGATAAACTTGTTTTCAGCAAACTGCATCTTTGCTTTTACAACCCGTTATGAAGCATAAAAACACTTTCGGGCTCGCTTGCAATGAAAGGCAGAAAGAGTTTTATTAGCTGAACTGCGCTCCATAAGAAAGACTGTCAGAGCACAGCTTGCTTTCAGCAGACTGCGTATTTGTTTATACTAGCAATTGGAACACAGAAAAACACTTTCTGGCGTGTTTGCAATGAGCACCAGAAAGACAGTTTTATTAACTGAACCGCACTCAGTATTCAAGACTGTCAAAGATAAACTTGTTTTCAGCAAACTGCATCTTTGCTTTTACAATCCATTATGAAGCATAAAAACACTTTCGGGCTCGCTTGCAATGAAAGGCAGAAAGAGTTTTATTAGCTGAACTGCGCTCCATAAGAAAGACTGTCAGAGAACAGCTTGCTTTCAGCAGACTGCGTATTTGTTTATACTAGCAATTGGAACACAGAAAAACACTTTCTGGCGTGTTTGCAATGAGCACCAGAAAGACAGTTTTATTAACTCAACTGCACTCAGTATTCAAGACTGTCAAAGATAAACTTGTTTTCAGCAAACTGCATCTTTGCTTTTACAATCCATTATGAAGCATAAAAACACTTTCGGGCTTGCTTGCAATGAAAGGCAGAAAGAGTTTTATTAGCTGAACTGCGCTCCATATGAAAGACTGTCAGAGCACAGCTTGCTTTCAGCAGACTGCGTATATGTTTATACTAACAATTGGAACATAGAAAAACACTTTCTGGCGTGTTTGCAATGAGCACCAGAAAGACAGTTTTATTAACTGAACCGCACTCAGTATTCACGACTGTCAAAGAACAACTTGTTTTCAGCAAACTGCATCTTTGCTTTTACAACCCGTTATGAAGCATAAAAACACTTTCGGGCTCGCTTGCAATGAAAGGCAGAAAGAGTTTTATTAGCTGAACTGCGCTCCATAAGAAAGACTGTCAGAGCACAGCTTGCTTTCAGCAGACTGCGTATTTGTTTATACTAGCAATTGGAACACAGAAAAACACTTTCTGGCGTGTTTGCAATGAGCACCAGAAAGACAGTTTTATTAACTGAACCGCACTCAGTATTCAAGACTGTCAAAGAACAACTTGTTTTCAGCAAACTGCATCTTTGCTTTTACAGTCCATTATGAAGCATAAAAACACTTTCGGGCTCGCTTGCAATGAAAGGCAGAAAGAGTTTTATTAGCTGAACTGCACTCCATAAGAAAGACTGTCAGAGCACAGCTTGCTTTCAGCAGACTGCTTATTTGTTTATACTAACAATTGGAGCACAGAAAAACACTTTCTGGCTTGTTTGCAATGAGCACCAGAAAGACAGTTTTATTAACTGAACCGCACTCAGTATTCAAGACTGTCAAAGAACAACTTGTTTTCAGCAAACTGCATCTTTGCTTTTACAGTCCATTATGAAGCATAAAAACACTTTCGGGCTCGCTTGCAATGAAAGGCAGAAAGAGTTTTATTAGCTGAACTGCGCTCCATAAGAAAGACTGTCAGAGCACAGCTTGCTTTCAGCAGACTGCGTATTTGTTTATACTAGCAATTGGAACACAGAAAAACACTTTCTGGCGTGTTTGCAATGAGCACCAGAAAGACAGTTTTATTAACTGAACCGCACTCAGTATTCAAGACTGTCAAAGAACAAATTGTTTTCAGCAAACTGCATCTTTGCTTTTACAGTCCATTATGAAGCATAAAAACACTTTCGGGCTCGCTTGCAATGAAAGGCAGAAAGAGTTTTATTAGCTGAACTGCACTCCATAAGAAAGACTGTCAGAGAACAGCTTGTTTTCAGCAGACTGCGTATTTGTTTATACTAACAATTGGAACACAGAAAAACACTTTCTGGCGTGTTTGCAATGAGCACCAGAAAGACAGTTTTATTAACTGAACCGCACTCAGTATTCAAGACTGTCAAAGAACAACTTGTTTTCAGCAAACTGCATCTTTGCTTTTACAACCCGTTATGAAGCATAAAAACACTTTCGGGCTCGCTTGCAATGAAAGGCAGAAAGAGTTTTATTAGCTGAACTGCGCTCCATAAGAAAGACTGTCAGAGCACAGCTTGCTTTCAGCAGACTGCATATTTGTTTATACTAACAAGTAGAACACAGAAAAACACTTTCTGGTTTGTTTGCAATGAGCACCAGAAAGACAGTTTTATTAACTCAACTGCACTCAGTATTCAAGACTGTCAAAGAACAACTTGTTTTCAGCAAACTGCATCTTTGCTTTTACAACCCGTTATGAAGCATAAAAACACTTTCGGGCTCGCTTGCAATGAAAGGCAGAAAGAGTTTTATTAGCTGAACTGCGCTCCATAAGAAAGACTGTCAGAGCACAGCTTGCTTTCAGCAGACTGCGTATTTGTTTATACTAACAATTGGAACACAGAAAAACACTTTCTGGCGTGTTTGCAATGAGCACCAGAAAGACAGTTTTATTAACTGAACCGCACTCAGTATTCAAGACTGTCAAAGAACAACTTGTTTTCAGCAAACTGCATCTTTGCTTTTACAACCCGTTATGAAGCATAAAAACACTTTCGGGCTCGCTTGCAATGAAAAGCTGAAAGAGTTTTATTAGCTGAACTGCGCTCCATAAGAAAGACTGTCAGAGCACAGCTTGCTTTCAGCAGACCACTTATTTGTTTATACTAACAATTGGAACACAGAAAAACACTTTCTGGCTTGTTTGCAATGAGCACCAGAAAGACAGTTTTATTAACTGAACCGCACTCAGTATTCAAGACTGTCAAAGAACAACTTGTTTTCAGCAAACTGCATCTTTGCTTTTACAGTCCATTATGAAGCATAAAAACACTTTCGGGCTCGCTTGCAATGAAAGGCAGAAAGAGTTTTATTAGCTGAACTGCGCTCCATAAGAAAGACTGTCAGAGCACAGCTTGCTTTCAGCAGACTGCGTATTTGTTTATACTAGCAATTGGAACACAGAAAAACACTTTCTGGCGTGTTTGCAATGAGCACCAGAAAGACAGTTTTATTAACTGAACCGCACTCAGTATTCAAGACTGTCAAAGAACAACTTGTTTTCAGCAAACTGCATCTTTGCTTTTACAGTCCATTATGAAGCATAAAAACACTTTCGGGCTCGCTTGCAATGAAAGGCAGAAAGAGTTTTATTAGCTGAACTGCGCTCCATAAGAAAGACTGTCAGAGCACAGCTTGCTTTCAGCAGACTGCGTATTTGTTTATACTAGCAATTGGAACACAGAAAAACACTTTCTGGTTTGTTTGCAATGAGCACCAGAAAGACAGTTTTATTAACTCAACTGCACTCAGTATTCAAGACTGTCAAAGATAAACTTGTTTTCAGCAAACTGCATCTTTGCTTTTACAACCCGTTATGAAGCATAAAAACACTTTCGGGCTCGCTTGCAATGAAAGGCAGAAAGAGTTTTATTAGCTGAACTGCGCTCCATAAGAAAGACTATCAGAGCACAGCTTGCTTTCAGCAGACTGCGTATTTGTTTATACTAGCAATTGGAACACAGAAAAACACTTTCTGGCTTGTTTGCAATGAGCACCAGAAAGACAGTTTTATTAACTGAACCGCACTCAGTATTCAAGACTGTCAAAGAACAACTTGTTTTCAGCAAACTGCATCTTTGCTTTTACAGTCCATTATGAAGCATAAAAACACTTTCGGGCTCGCTTGCAATGAAAGGCAGAAAGAGTTTTATTAGCTGAACTGCGCTCCATAAGAAAGACTGTCAGAGCACAGCTTGCTTTCAGCAGACTGCGTATTTGTTTATACTAGCAATTGGAACACAGAAAAACACTTTCTGGCGTGTTTGCAATGAGCACCAGAAAGACAGTTTTATTAACTGAACCGCACTCAGTATTCAAGACTGTCAAAGAACAACTTGTTTTCAGCAAACTGCATCTTTGCTTTTACAGTCCATTATGAAGCATAAAAACACTTTCGGGCTCGCTTGCAATGAAAGGCAGAAAGAGTTTTATTAGCTGAACTGCACTCCATAAGAAAGACTGTCAGAGAACAGCTTGTTTTCAGCAGACTGCGTATTTCTTTATACTAGCAATTGGAACACAGAAAAACACTTTCTGGCTTGCTTGCAATGAGCACCAGAAAGACAGTTTTATTAACTCAACTGCACTCAGTATTCAAGACTGTCAAAGATAAACTTGTTTTCAGCAAACTGCATCTTTGCTTTTACAATCCATTATGAAGCATAAAAACACTTTCGGGCTTGCTTGCAATGAAAGGCAGAAAGAGTTTTATTAGCTGAACTGCGCTCCATAAGAAAGACTGTCAGAGCACAGCTTTCTTTCAGCAGACTGCGTATTTGTTTATACTAACAATTGGAACACAGAAAAACACTTTCTGGCATGTTTGCAATGAGCACCAGAAAGACAGTTTTATTAACTGAACCGCACTCAGTATTCAAGACTGTCAAAGAACAACTTGTTTTCAGCAAACTGCATCTTTGCTTTTACAGTCCATTATGAAGCATAAAAACACTTTCGGGCTCGCTTGCAATGAAAGGCAGAAAGAGTTTTATTAGCTGAACTGCACTCCATAAGAAAGACTGTCAGAGAACAGCTTGTTTTCAGCAGACTGCGTATTTCTTTATACTAGCAATTGGAACACAGAAAAACACTTTCTGGCTTGCTTGCAATGAGCACCAGAAAGACAGTTTTATTAACTCAACTGCACTCAGTATTCAAGACTGTCAAAGAACAACTTGTTTTCAGCAAACTGCATCTTTGCTTTTACAGTCCATTATGAAGCATAAAAACACTTTCGGGCTCGCTTGCAATGAAAGGCAGAAAGAGTTTTATTAGCTGAACTGCACTCCATAAGAAAGACTGTCAGAGAACAGCTTGTTTTCAGCAGACTGCGTATTTCTTTATACTAGCAATTGGAACACAGAAAAACACTTTCTGGCGTGTTTGCAATGAGCACCAGAAAGACAGTTTTATTAACTGAACCGCACTCAGTATTCAAGACTGTCAAAGAACAACTTGTTTTCAGCAAACTGCATCTTTGCTTTTACAACCCGTTATGAAGCATAAAAACACTTTCGGGCTCGCTTGCAATGAAAGGCAGAAAGAGTTTTATTAGCTGAACTGCACTCCATAAGAAAGACTCTCAGAGCACAGCTTGCTTTCAGCAGACTGCATATTTGTTTATACTAACAAGTAGAACACAGAAAAACACTTTCTGGTTTGTTTGCAATAAGCACCAGAAAGACAGTTTTATTAACTCAACTGCACTCAGTATTCAAGACTGTCAAAGAACAACTTGTTTTCAGCAAACTGCATCTTTGCTTTTACAACCCGTTATGAAGCATAAAAACACTTTCGGGCTCGCTTGCAATGAAAGGCAGAAAGAGTTTTATTAGCTGAACTGCGCTCCATAAGAAAGACTGTCAGAGCACAGCTTGCTTTCAGCAGACTGCGTATTTGTTTATACTAGCAATTGGAACACAGAAAAACACTTTCTGGTTTGTTTGCAATGAGCACCAGAAAGACAGTTTTATTAACTGAACCGCACTCAGTATTCAAGACTGTCAAAGAACAACTTGTTTTCAGCAAACTGCATCTTTGCTTTTACAACCCGTTATGAAGCATAAAAACACTTTCGGGCTCGCTTGCAATGAAAGGCAGAAAGAGTTTTATTAGCTGAACTGCGCTCCATAAGAAAGACTGTCAGAGCACAGCTTGCTTTCAGCAGACTGCGTATTTGTTTATACTAACAATTGGAACACAGAAAAACACTTTCTGGCGTGTTTGCAATGAGCACCAGAAAGACAGTTTTATTAACTGAACCGCACTCAGTATTCAAGACTGTCAAAGAACAACTTGTTTTCAGCAAACTGCATCTTTGCTTTTACAACCCGTTATGAAGCATAAAAACACTTTCGGGCTCGCTTGCAATGAAAGGCAGAAAGAGTTTTATTAGCTGAACTGCACTCCATAAGAAAGACTGTCAGAGCACAGCTTGCTTTCAGCAGACTGCTTATTTGTTTATACTAGCAATTGGAACACAGAAAAACACTTTCTGGCGTGTTTGCAATGAGCACCAGAAAGACAGTTTTATTAACTGAACCGCACTCAGTATTCAAGACTGTCAAAGAACAACTTGTTTTCAGCAAACTGCATCTTTGCTTTTACAGTCCATTATGAAGCATAAAAACACTTTCGGGCTCGCTTGCAATGAAAGGCAGAAAGAGTTTTATTAGCTGAACTGCACTCCATAAGAAAGACTGTCAGAGAACAGATTGTTTTCAGCAGACTGCGTATTTCTTTATACTAGCAATTGGAACACAGAAAAACACTTTCTGGCTTGCTTGCAATGAGCACCAGAAAGACAGTTTTATTAACTCAACTGCACTCAGTATTCAAGACTGTCAAAGATAAACTTGTTTTCAGCAAACTGCATCTTTGCTTTTACAATCCATTATGAAGCATAAAAACACTTTCGGGCTTGCTTGCAATGAAAGGCAGAAAGAGTTTTATTAGCTGAACTGCGCTCCATAAGAAAGACTGTCAGAGCACAGCTTGCTTTCAGCAGACTGCGTATTTGTTTATACTAACAATTGGAACACAGAAAAACACTTTCTGGCGTGTTTGCAATGAGCACCAGAAAGACAGTTTTATTAACTGAACCGCACTCAGTATTCAAGACTGTCAAAGAACAACTTGTTTTCAGCAAACTGCATCTTTGCTTTTACAACCCGTTATGAAGCATAAAAACACTTTCGGGCTCGCTTGCAATGAAAGGCAGAAAGAGTTTTATTAGCTGAACTGCACTCCATAAGAAAGACTCTCAGAGCACAGCTTGCTTTCAGCAGACTGCATATTTGTTTATACTAACAAGTAGAACACAGAAAAACACTTTCTGGTTTGTTTGCAATGAGCACCAGAAAGACAGTTTTATTAACTCAACTGCACTCAGTATTCAAGACTGTCAAAGATAAACTTGTTTTCAGCAAACTGCATCTTTGCTTTTACAACCCGTTATGAAGCATAAAAACACTTTCGGGCTCGCTTGCAATGAAAGGCAGAAAGAGTTTTATTAGCTGAACTGCGCTCCATAAGAAAGACTGTCAGAGCACAGCTTGCTTTCAGCAGACTGCGTATTTGTTTATACTAGCAATTGGAACACAGAAAAACACTTTCTGGTATGTTTGCAATGAGCACCAGAAAGACAGTTTTATTAACTCAACTGCACTCAGTATTCAAGACTGTCAAAGATTAACTTGTTTTCAGCAAACTGCATCTTTGCTTTTACAACCCGTTATGAAGCATAAAAACACTTTCGGGCTCGCTTGCAATGAAAGGCAGAAAGAGTTTTATTAGCTGAACTGCGCTCCATAAGAAAGACTGTCAGAGCACAGCTTGCTTTCAGCAGACTGCGTATTTCTTTATACTAGCAATTGGAACACAGAAAAACACTTTCTGGCTTGTTTGCAATGAGCACCAGAAAGACAGTTTTATTAACTGAACCGCACTCAGTATTCAAGACTGTCAAAGATAAACTTGTTTTCAGCAAACTGCATCTTTGCTTTTACAATCCATTATGAAGCATAAAAACACTTTCGGGCTTGCTTGCAATGAAAGGCAGAAAGAGTTTTATTAGCTGAACTGCGCTCCATAAGAAAGACTGTCAGAGCACAGCTTGCTTTCAGCAGACTGCGTATTTGTTTATACTAGCAATTGGAACACAGAAAAACACTTTCTGGTTTGTTTGCAATGAGCACCAGAAAGACAGTTTTATTAACTCAACTGCACTCAGTATTCAAGACTGTCAAAGATAAACTTGTTTTCAGCAAACTGCATCTTTGCTTTTACAACCCGTTATGAAGCATAAAAACACTTTCGGGCTCGCTTGCAATGAAAGGCAGAAAGAGTTTTATTAGCTGAACTGCGCTCCATAAGAAAGACTGTCAGAGCACAGCTTGCTTTCAGCAGACTGCGTATTTCTTTATACTAGCAATTGGAACACAGAAAAACACTTTCTGGCTTGTTTGCAATGAGCACCAGAAAGACAGTTTTATTAACTGAACCGCACTCAGTATTCAAGACTGTCAAAGATAAACTTGTTTTCAGCAAACTGCATCTTTGCTTTTACAATCCATTATGAAGCATAAAAACACTTTCGGGCTTGCTTGCAATGAAAGGCAGAAAGAGTTTTATTAGCTGAACTGCGCTCCATAAGAAAGACTGTCAGAGCACAGCTTGCTTTCAGCAGACTGCGTATTTGTTTATACTAACAATTGGAACACAGAAAAACACTTTCTGGCGTGTTTGCAATGAGCACCAGAAAGACAGTTTTATTAACTGAACCGCACTCAGTATTCAAGACTGTCAAAGAACAACTTGTTTTCAGCAAACTGCATCTTTGCCTTTACAACCCGTTATGAAGCATAAAAACACTTTCGGGCTCGCTTGCAATGAAAGGCAGAAAGAGTTTTATTAGCTGAACTGCACTCCATAAGAAAGACTGTCAGAGAACAGCTTGTTTTCAGCAGACTGCGTATTTCTTTATACTAGCAATTGGAACACAGAAAAACACTTTCTGGCTTGCTTGCAATGAGCACCAGAAAGACAGTTTTATTAACTCAACTGCACTCAGTATTCAAGACTGTCAAAGATAAACTTGTTTTCAGCAAACTGCATCTTTGCTTTTACAATCCCTTATGAAGCATAAAAACACTTTCGGGCTTGCTTGCAATGAAAGGCAGAAAGAGTTTTATTAGCTGAACTGCGCTCCATAAGAAAGACTGTCAGAGCACAGCTTGCTTTCAGCAGACTGCGTATTTGTTTATACTAACAATTGGAACACAGAAAAACACTTTCTGGCGTGTTTGCAATGAGCACCAGAAAGACAGTTTTATTAACTGAACCGCACTCAGTATTCAAGACTGTCAAAGAACAACTTGTTTTCAGCAAACTGCATCTTTGCTTTTACAATCCATTATGAAGCATAAAAACACTTTCGGGCTTGCTTGCAATGAAAGGCAGAAAGAGTTTTATTAGCTGAACTGCGCTCCATAAGAAAGACTGTCAGAGCACAGCTTGCTTTCAGCAGACTGCGTATTTGTTTATACTAACAATTGGAACACAGAAAAACACTTTCTGGCGTGTTTGCAATGAGCACCAGAAAGACAGTTTTATTAACTGAACCGCACTCAGTATTCAAGACTGTCAAAGAACAACTTGTTTTCAGCAAACTGCATCTTTGCTTTTACAACCCGTTATGAAGCATAAAAACACTTTCGGGCTCGCTTGCAATGAAAGGCAGAAAGAGTTTTATTAGCTGAACTGCACTCCATAAGAAAGACTCTCAGAGCACAGCTTGCTTTCAGCAGACTGCATATTTGTTTATACTAACAAGTAGAACACAGAAAAACACTTTCTGGTTTGTTTGCAATGAGCACCAGAAAGACAGTTTTATTAACTCAACTGCACTCAGTATTCAAGACTGTCAAAGATAAACTTGTTTTCAGCAAACTGCATCTTTGCTTTTACAACCCGTTATGAAGCATAAAAACACTTTCGGGCTCGCTTGCAATGAAAGGCAGAAAGAGTTTTATTAGCTGAACTGCGCTCCATAAGAAAGACTGTCAGAGCACAGCTTGCTTTCAGCAGACTGCGTATTTGTTTATACTAACAATTGGAACACAGAAAAACACTTTCTGGCGTGTTTGCAATGAGCACCAGAAAGACAGTTTTATTAACTGAACCGCACTCAGTATTCAAGACTGTCAAAGAACAACTTGTTTTCAGCAAACTGCATCTTTGCTTTTACAACCCGTTATGAAGCATAAAAACACTTTCGGGCTCGCTTGCAATGAAAGGCAGAAAGAGTTTTATTAGCTGAACTGCACTCCATAAGAAAGACTGTCAGAGCACAGCTTGCTTTCAGCAGACTGCTTATTTGTTTATACTAACAATTGGAGCACAGAAAAACACTTTCTGGCTTGTTTGCAATGAGCACCAGAAAGACAGTTTTATTAACTGAACCGCACTCAGTATTCAAGACTGTCAAAGAACAACTTGTTTTCAGCAAACTGCATCTTTGCTTTTACAGTCCATTATGAAGCATAAAAACACTTTCGGGCTCGCTTGCAATGAAAGGCAGAAAGAGTTTTATTAGCTGAACTGCGCTCCATAAGAAAGACTGTCAGAGCACAGCTTGCTTTCAGCAGACTGCGTATTTGTTTATACTAGCAATTGGAACACAGAAAAACACTTTCTGGCGTGTTTGCAATGAGCACCAGAAAGACAGTTTTATTAACTGAACCGCACTCAGTATTCAAGACTGTCAAAGAACAACTTGTTTTCAGCAAACTGCATCTTTGCTTTTACAACCCGTTATGAAGCATAAAAACACTTTCGGGCTCGCTTGCAATGAAAGGCAGAAAGAGTTTTATTAGCTGAACTGCACTCCATAAGAAAGACTCTCAGAGCACAGCTTGCTTTCAGCAGACTGCATATTTGTTTATACTAACAAGTAGAACACAGAAAAACACTTTCTGGTTTGTTTGCAATGAGCACCAGAAAGACAGTTTTATTAACTCAACTGCACTCAGTATTCAAGACTGTCAAAGATAAACTTGTTTTCAGCAAACTGCATCTTTGCTTTTACAACCCGTTATGAAGCATAAAAACACTTTCGGGCTCGCTTGCAATGAAAGGCAGAAAGAGTTTTATTAGCTGAACTGCGCTCCATAAGAAAGACTGTCAGAGCACAGCTTGCTTTCAGCAGACTGCGTATTTGTTTATACTAGCAATTGGAACACAGAAAAACACTTTCTGATTTGTTTGCAATGAGCACCAGAAAGACAGTTTTATTAACTGAACCGCACTCAGTATTCAAGACTGTCAAAGAACAACTTGTTTTCAGCAAACTGCATCTTTGCTTTTACAACCCGTTATGAAGCATAAAAACACTTTCGGGCTCGCTTGCAATGAAAGGCAGAAAGAGTTTTATTAGCTGAACTGCGCTCCATAAGAAAGACTGTCAGAGCACAGCTTGCTTTCAGCAGACTGCGTATTTGTTTATACTAACAATTGGAACACAGAAAAACACTTTCTGGCGTGTTTGCAATGAGCACCAGAAAGACAGTTTTATTAACTGAACCGCACTCAGTATTCAAGACTGTCAAAGAACAACTTGTTTTCAGCAAACTGCATCTTTGCTTTTACAACCCGTTATGAAGCATAAAAACACTTTCGGGCTCGCTTGCAATGAAAGGCAGAAAGAGTTTTATTAGCTGAACTGCACTCCATAAGAAAGACTGTCAGAGCACAGCTTGCTTTCAGCAGACTGCTTATTTGTTTATACTAACAATTGGAACACAGAAAAACACTTTCTGGCTTGTTTGCAATGAGCACCAGAAAGACAGTTTTATTAACTGAACCGCACTCAGTATTCAAGACTGTCAAAGAACAACTTGTTTTCAGCAAACTGCATCTTTGCTTTTACAGTCCATTATGAAGCATAAAAACACTTTCGGGCTCGCTTGCAATGAAAGGCAGAAAGAGTTTTATTAGCTGAACTGCGCTCCATAAGAAAGACTGTCAGAGCACAGCTTGCTTTCAGCAGGCTGCGTATTTGTTTATACTAGCAATTGGAACACAGAAAAACACTTTCTGGCGTGTTTGCAATGAGCACCAGAAAGACAGTTTTATTAACTGAACCGCACTCAGTATTCAAGACTGTCAAAGAACAACTTGTTTTCAGCAAACTGCATCTTTGCTTTTACAGTCCATTATGAAGCATAAAAACACTTTCGGGCTCGCTTGCAATGAAAGGCAGAAAGAGTTTTATTAGCTGAACTGCACTCCATAAGAAAGACTGTCAGAGAACAGCTTGTTTTCAGCAGACTGCGTATTTCTTTATACTAGCAATTGGAACACAGAAAAACACTTTCTGGCTTGCTTGCAATGAGCACCAGAAAGACAGTTTTATTAACTCAACTGCACTCAGTATTCAAGACTGTCAAAGATAAACTTGTTTTCAGCAATCTGCATCTTTGCTTTTACAATCTATTATGAAGCATAAAAACACTTTCGGGCTTGCTTGCAATGAAAGGCAGAAAGAGTTTTATTAGCTGAACTGCGCTCCATAAGAAAGACTGTCAGAGCACAGCTTGCTTTCAGCAGACTGCGTATTTGTTTATACTAACAATTGGAACACAGAAAAACACTTTCTGGCGTGTTTGCAATGAGCACCAGAAAGACAGTTTTATTAACTGAACCGCACTCAGTATTCAAGACTGTCAAAGAACAACTTGTTTTCAGCAAACTGCATCTTTGCTTTTACAACCCGTTATGAAGCATAAAAACACTTTCGGGCTCGCTTGCAATGAAAGGCAGAAAGAGTTTTATTAGCTGAACTGCACTCCATAAGAAAGACTCTCAGAGCACAGCTTGCTTTCAGCAGACTGCATATTTGTTTATACTAACAAGTAGAACACAGAAAAACACTTTCTGGTTTGTTTGTAATGAGCACCAGAAAGACAGTTTTATTAACTGAACTGCACTCAGTATTCAAGACTGTCAAAGATAAACTTGTTTTCAGCAAACTGCATCTTTGCTTTTACAACCCGTTATGAAGCATAAAAACACTTTCGGGCTCGCTTGCAATGAAAGGCAGAAAGAGTTTTATTAGCTGAACTGCGCTCCATAAGAAAGACTGTCAGAGCGCAGCTTGCTTTCAGCAGACTGCGTATTTCTTTATACTAGCAATAGGAACACAGAAAAACACTTTCTGGTTTGTTTGCAATGAGCACCAGAAAGACAGTTTTATTAACTCAACTGCACTCAGTATTCAAGACTGTCAAAGAACAACTTGTTTTCAGCAAACTGCATCTTTGCTTTTACAACCCGTTATGAAGCATAAAAACACTTTCGGGCTCGCTTGCAATGAAAGGCAGAAAGAGTTTTATTAGCTGAACTGCGCTCCATAAGAAAGACTGTCAGAGCACAGCTTGCTTTCAGCAGACTGCGTATTTGTTTATACTAGCAATTGGAACACAGAAAAACACTTTCTGGTTTGTTTGCAATGAGCACCAGAAAGACAGTTTTATTAACTGAACCGCACTCAGTATTCAAGACTGTCAAAGAACAACTTGTTTTCAGCAAACTGCATCTTTGCTTTTACAACCCGTTATGAAGCATAAAAACACTTTCGGGCTCGCTTGCAATGAAAGGCAGAAAGAGTTTTATTAGCTGAACTGCGCTCCATAAGAAAGACTGTCAGAGCACAGCTTGCTTTCAGCAGACTGCGTATTTGTTTATACTAACAATTGGAACACAGAAAAACACTTTCTGGCGTGTTTGCAATGAGCACCAGAAAGACAGTTTTATTAACTGAACCGCACTCAGTATTCAAGACTGTCAAAGAACAACTTGTTTTCAGCAAACTGCATCTTTGCTTTTACAACCCGTTATGAAGCATAAAAACACTTTCGGGCTCGCTTGCAATGAAAGGCAGAAAGAGTTTTATTAGCTGAACTGCACTCCATAAGAAAGACTCTCAGAGCACAGCTTGCTTTCAGCAGACTGCATATTTGTTTATACTAACAAGTAGAACACAGAAAAACACTTTCTGGTTTGTTTGCAATGAGCACCAGAAAGACAGTTTTATTAACTCAACTGCACTCAGTATTCAAGACTGTCAAAGATAAACTTGTTTTCAGCAAACTGCATCTTTGCTTTTACAACCCGTTATGAAGCATAAAAACACTTTCGGGCTCGCTTGCAATGAAAGGCAGAAAGAGTTTTATTAGCTGAACTGCGCTCCATAAGAAAGACTGTCAGAGCACAGCTTGCTTTCAGCAGACTGCGTATTTGTTTATACTAGCAATTGGAACACAGAAAAACACTTTCTGGTATGTTTGCAATGAGCACCAGAAAGACAGTTTTATTAACTCAACTGCACTCAGTATTCAAGACTGTCAAAGATAAACTTGTTTTCAGCAAACTGCATCTTTGCTTTTACAACCCGTTATGAAGCATAAAAACACTTTCGGGCTCGCTTGCAATGAAAGGCAGAAAGAGTTTTATTAGCTGAACTGCGCTCCATAAGAAAGACTGTCAGAGCACAGCTTGCTTTCAGCAGACTGCGTATTTCTTTATACTAGCAATTGGAACACAGAAAAACACTTTCTGGCTTGTTTGCAATGAGCACCAGAAAGACAGTTTTATTAACTCAACTGCACTCAGTATTCAAGACTGTCAAAGATAAACTTGTTTTCAGCAAACTGCATCTTTGCTTTTACAACCCGTTATGAAGCATAAAAACACTTTCGGGCTCGCTTGCAATGAAAGGCAGAAAGAGTTTTATTAGCTGAACTGCGCTCCATAAGAAAGACTGTCAGAGCACAGCTTGCTTTCAGCAGACTGCATCTTTGCTTTTACAATCCATTATGAAGCATAAAAACACTTTCGGGCTTGCTTGCAATGAAAGGCAGAAAGAGTTTTATTAGCTGAACTGCGCTCCATAAGAAAGACTGTCAGAGCACAGCTTGCTTTCAGCAGACTGCGTATTTGTTTATACTAACAATTGGAACACAGAAAAACACTTTCTGGCGTGTTTGCAATGAGCACCAGAAAGACAGTTTTATTAACTGAACCGCACTCAGTATTCAAGACTGTCAAAGAACAACTTGTTTTCAGCAAACTGCATCTTTGCCTTTACAACCCGTTATGAAGCATAAAAACACTTTCGGGCTCGCTTGCAATGAAAGGCATAAAGAGTTTTATTAGCTGAACTGCACTCCATAAGAAAGACTGTCAGAGCACAGCTTGCTTTCAGCAGACTGCTTATTTGTTTATACTAACAATTGGAACACAGAAAAACACTTTCTGGCTTGTTTGCAATGAGCACCAGAAAGACAGTTTTATTAACTGAACCGCACTCAGTATTCAAGACTGTCAAAGAACAACTTGTTTTCAGCAAACTGCATCTTTGCTTTTACAGTCCATTATGAAGCATAAAAACACTTTCGGGCTCGCTTGCAATGAAAGGCAGAAAGAGTTTTATTAGCTGAACTGCGCTCCATAAGAAAGACTGTCAGAGCACAGCTTGCTTTCAGCAGACTGCGTATTTGTTTATACTAGCAATTGGAACACAGAAAAACACTTTCTGGCGTGTTTGCAATGAGCACCAGAAAGACAGTTTTATTAACTGAACCGCACTCAGTATTCAAGACTGTCAAAGAACAACTTGTTTTCAGCAAACTGCATCTTTGCTTTTACAGTCCATTATGAAGCATAAAAACACTTTCGGGCTCGCTTGCAATGAAAGGCAGAAAGAGTTTTATTAGCTGAACTGCACTCCATAAGAAAGACTGTCAGAGAACAGCTTGTTTTCAGCAGACTGCGTATTTCTTTATACTAGCAATTGGAACACAGAAAAACACTTTCTGGCTTGCTTGCAATGAGCACCAGAAAGACAGTTTTATTAACTCAACTGCACTCAGTATTCAAGACTGTCAAAGATAAACTTGTTTTCAGCAAACTGCATCTTTGCTTTTACAATCCATCATGAAGCATAAAAACACTTTCGGGCTTGCTTGCAATAAAAGGCAGAAAGAGTTTTATTAGCTGAACTGCGCTCCATAAGAAAGACTGTCAGAGCACAGCTTGCTTTCAGCAGACTGCGTATTTGTTTATACTAACAAGTAGAACACAGAAAAACATTTCTGGTTTGTTTGCAATGAGCACCAGAAAGACAGTTTTATTAACTCAACTGCACTCAGTATTCAAGACTGTCAAAGATAAACTTGTTTTCAGCAAACTGCATCTTTGCTTTTACAACCCGTTATGAAGCATAAAAACACTTTCGGGCTCGCTTGCAATGAAAGGCAGAAAGAGTTTTATTAGCTGAACTGCGCTCCATAAGAAAGACTGTCAGAGCACAGCTTGCTTTCAGCAGACTGCATATTTGTTTATACTAACAAGTAGAACACAGAAAAACACTTTCTGGTTTGTTTGCAATGAGCACCAGAAAGACAGTTTTATTAACTCAACTGCACTCAGTATTCAAGACTGTCAAAGATAAACTTGTTTTCAGCAAACTGCATCTTTGCTTTTACAACCCGTTATGAAGCATAAAAACACTTTCGGGCTCGCTTGCAATGAAAGGCAGAAAGAGTTTTATTAGCTGAACTGCGCTCCATAAGAAAGACTGTCAGAGCACAGCTTGCTTTCAGCAGACTGCGTATTTCTTTATACTAGCAATAGGAACACAGAAAAACACTTTCTGGCGTGTTTGCAATGAGCACCAGAAAGACAGTTTTATTAACTGAACCGCACTCAGTATTCAAGACTGTCAAAGAACAACTTGTTTTCAGCAAACTGCATCTTTGCTTTTACAACCCGTTATGAAGCATAAAAACACTTCCGGGCTCGCTTGCAATGAAAGGCAGAAAGAGTTTTATTAGCTGAACTGCACTCCATAAGAAAGACTCTCAGAGCACAGCTTGCTTTCAGCAGACTGCGTATTTGTTTATACTAACAAGTAGAACACAGAAAAACATTTCTGGTTTGTTTGCAATGAGCACCAGAAAGACAGTTTTATTAACTCAACTGCACTCAGTATTCAAGACTGTCAAAGATAAACTTGTTTTCAGCAAACTGCATCTTTGCTTTTACAACCCGTTATGAAGCATAAAAACACTTTCGGGCTCGCTTGCAATGAAAGGCAGAAAGAGTTTTATTAGCTGAACTGCGCTCCATAAGAAAGACTGTCAGAGCACAGCTTGCTTTCAGCAGACTGCATATTTGTTTATACTAACAAGTAGAACACAGAAAAACACTTTCTGGTTTGTTTGCAATGAGCACCAGAAAGACAGTTTTATTAACTCAACTGCACTCAGTATTCAAGACTGTCAAAGATAAACTTGTTTTCAGCAAACTGCATCTTTGCTTTTACAACCCGTTATGAAGCATAAAAACACTTTCGGGCTCGCTTGCAATGAAAGGCAGAAAGAGTTTTATTAGCTGAACTGCGCTCCATAAGAAAGACTGTCAGAGCACAGCTTGCTTTCAGCAGACTGCGTATTTCTTTATACTAGCAATAGGAACACAGAAAAACACTTTCTGGCGTGTTTGCAATGAGCACCAGAAAGACAGTTTTATTAACTGAACCGCACTCAGTATTCAAGACTGTCAAAGAACAACTTGTTTTCAGCAAACTGCATCTTTGCTTTTACAGTCCATTATGAAGCATAAAAACACTTTCGGGCTCGCTTGCAATGAAAGGCAGAAAGAGTTTTATTAGCTGAACTGCACTCCATAAGAAAGACTGTCAGAGAACAGCTTGTTTTCAGCAGACTGCGTATTTGTTTATACTAGCAATTGGAACACAGAAAAACACTTTCTGGCGTGTTTGCAATGAGCACCAGAAAGACAGTTTTATTAACTGAACCGCACTCAGTATTCAAGACTGTCAAAGAACAACTTGTTTTCAGCAAACTGCATCTTTGCTTTTACAACCCGTTATGAAGCATAAAAACACTTTCGGGCTCGCTTGCAATGAAAGGCAGAAAGAGTTTTATTAGCTGAACTGCACTCCATAAGAAAGACTCTCAGAGCACAGCTTGCTTTCAGCAGACTGCATATTTGTTTATACTAACAAGTAGAACACAGAAAAACACTTTCTGGTTTGTTTGCAATGAGCACCAGAAAGACAGTTTTATTAACTCAACTGCACTCAGTATTCAAGACTGTCAAAGATAAACTTGTTTTCAGCAAACTGCATCTTTGCTTTTACAACCCGTTATGAAGCATAAAAACACTTTCGTGCTCGCTTGCAATGAAAGGCAGAAAGAGTTTTATTAGCTGAACTGCGCTCCATAAGAAAGACTGTCAGAGCACAGCTTGCTTTCAGCAGACTGCGTATTTGTTTATACTAGCAATTGGAACACAGAAAAACACTTTCTGGCGTGTTTGCAATGAGCACCAGAAAGACAGTTTTATTAACTGAACCGCACTCAGTATTCAAGACTGTCAAAGAACAACTTGTTTTCAGCAAACTGCATCTTTGCTTTTACAACCCGTTATGAAGCATAAAAACACTTCCGGGCTCGCTTGCAATGAAAGGCAGAAAGAGTTTTATTAGCTGAACTGCACTCCATAAG
The DNA here is from genome assembly GCF_029633855.1 of Hoplias malabaricus. Classification (NCBI taxonomy): domain Eukaryota; kingdom Metazoa; phylum Chordata; class Actinopteri; order Characiformes; family Erythrinidae; genus Hoplias; species Hoplias malabaricus. The sequence goes on along the minus strand of NC_089816.1, from coordinate 18,423,800 downwards.
AAAGACTCTCAGAGCACAGCTTGCTTTCAGCAGACTGCGTATTTGTTTATACTAACAAGTAGAACACAGAAAAACACTTTCTGGTTTGTTTGCAATGAGCACCAGAAAGACAGTTTTATTAACTCAACTGCACTCAGTATTCAAGACTGTCAAAGATAAACTTGTTTTCAGCAAACTGCATCTTTGCTTTTACAACCCGTTATGAAGCATAAAAACACTTTCGGGCTCGCTTGCAATGAAAGGCAGAAAGAGTTTTATTAGCTGAACTGCGCTCCATAAGAAAGACTGTCAGAGCACAGCTTGCTTTCAGCAGACTGCATATTTGTTTATACTAACAAGTAGAACACAGAAAAACACTTTCTGGTTTGTTTGCAATGAGCACCAGAAAGACAGTTTTATTAACTCAACTGCACTCAGTATTCAAGACTGTCAAAGATAAACTTGTTTTCAGCAAACTGCATCTTTGCTTTTACAACCCGTTATGAAGCATAAAAACACTTTCGGGCTCGCTTGCAATGAAAGGCAGAAAGAGTTTTATTAGCTGAACTGCGCTCCATAAGAAAGACTGTCAGAGCACAGCTTGCTTTCAGCAGACTGCGTATTTCTTTATACTAGCAATAGGAACACAGAAAAACACTTTCTGGCGTGTTTGCAATGAGCACCAGAAAGACAGTTTTATTAACTGAACCGCACTCAGTATTCAAGACTGTCAAAGAACAACTTGTTTTCAGCAAACTGCATCTTTGCTTTTACAGTCCATTATGAAGCATAAAAACACTTTCGGGCTCGCTTGCAATGAAAGGCAGAAAGAGTTTTATTAGCTGAACTGCACTCCATAAGAAAGACTGTCAGAGAACAGCTTGTTTTCAGCAGACTGCGTATTTGTTTATACTAGCAATTGGAACACAGAAAAACACTTTCTGGCGTGTTTGCAATGAGCACCAGAAAGACAGTTTTATTAACTGAACCGCACTCAGTATTCAAGACTGTCAAAGAACAACTTGTTTTCAGCAACCTGCATCTTTGCTTTTACAACCCGTTATGAAGCATAAAAACACTTTCGGGCTCGCTTGCAATGAAAGGCAGAAAGAGTTTTATTAGCTGAACTGCACTCCATAAGAAAGACTCTCAGAGCACAGCTTGCTTTCAGCAGACTGCATATTTGTTTATACTAACAAGTAGAACACAGAAAAACACTTTCTGGTTTGTTTGCAATGAGCACCAGAAAGACAGTTTTATTAACTCAACTGCACTCAGTATTCAAGACTGTCAAAGATAAACTTGTTTTCAGCAAACTGCATCTTTGCTTTTACAACCCGTTATGAAGCATAAAAACACTTTCGGGCTCGCTTGCAATGAAAGGCAGAAAGAGTTTTATTAGCTGAACTGCGCTCCATAAGAAAGACTGTCAGAGCACAGCTTGCTTTCAGCAGACTGCGTATTTGTTTATACTAGCAATTGGAACACAGAAAAACACTTTCTGGCGTGTTTGCAATGAGCACCAGAAAGACAGTTTTATTAACTGAACCGCACTCAGTATTCAAGACTGTCAAAGAACAACTTGTTTTCAGCAAACTGCATCTTTGCTTTTACAACCCGTTATGAAGCATAAAAACACTTTCGGGCTCGCTTGCAATGAAAGGCAGAAAGAGTTTTATTAGCTGAACTGCACTCCATAAGAAAGACTGTCAGAGCACAGCTTGCTTTCAGCAGACTGCATATTTGTTTATACTAACAAGTAGAACACAGAAAAACACTTTCTGGTTTGTTTGCAATGAGCACCAGAAAGACAGTTTTATTAACTCAACTGCACTCAGTATTCAAGACTGTCAAAGATAAACTTGTTTTCAGCAAACTGCATCTTTGCTTTTACAACCCGTTATGAAGCATAAAAACACTTTCGGGCTCGCTTGCAATGAAAGGCAGAAAGAGTTTTATTAGCTGAACTGCGCTCCATAAGAAAGACTGTCAGAGCACAGCTTGCTTTCAGCAGACTGCGTATTTGTTTATACTAACAATTGGAACCCAGAAAAACACTTTCTGGCGTGTTTGCAATGAGCACCAGAAAGACAGTTTTATTAACTCAACTGCACTCAGTATTCAAGACTGTCAAAGATAAACTTGTTTTCAGCAAACTGCATCTTTGCTTTTACAATCCATTATGAAGCATAAAAACACTTTCGGGCTCGCTTGCAATGAAAGGCAGAAAGAGTTTTATTAGCTGAACTGCGCTCCATAAGAAAGACTGTCAGAGCACAGCTTGCTTTCAGCAGACTGCGTATTTGTTTATACTAACAATTGGAACACAGAAAAACACTTTCTGGCGTGTTTGCAATGAGCACCAGAAAGACAGTTTTATTAACTGAACCGCACTCAGTATTCAAGACTGTCAAAGATAAACTTGTTTTCAGCAAACTGCATCTTTGCTTTTACAACCCGTTATGAAGCATAAAAACACTTTCGGGCTCGCTTGCAATGAAAGGCAGAAAGAGTTTTATTAGCTGAACTGCGCTCCATAAGAAAGACTGTCAGAGCACAGCTTGCTTTCAGCAGACTGCGTATTTCTTTATACTAGCAATTGGAACACAGAAAAACACTTTCTGGCTTGTTTGCAATGAGCACCAGAAAGACAGTTTTATTAACTGAACCGCACTCAGTATTCAAGACTGTCAAAGATAAACTTGTTTTCAGCAAACTGCATCTTTGCTTTTACAATCCATTATGAAGCATAAAAACACTTTCGGGCTTGCTTGCAGTGAAAGGCAGAAAGAGTTTTATTAGCTGAACTGCGCTCCATAAGAAAGACTGTCAGAGCACAGCTTGCTTTCAGCAGACTGCGTATTTGTTTATACTAACAATTGGAACACAGAAAAACACTTTCTGGCGTGTTTGCAATGAGCACCAGAAAGACAGTTTTATTAACTGAACCGCACTCAGTATTCAAGACTGTCAAAGAACAACTTGTTTTCAGCAAACTGCATCTTTGCCTTTACAACCCGTTATGAAGCATAAAAACACTTTCGGGCTCGCTTGCAATGAAAGGCAGAAAGAGTTTTATTAGCTGAACTGCACTCCATAAGAAAGACTGTCAGAGCACAGCTTGCTTTCAGCAGACTGCTTATTTGTTTATACTAACAATTGGAACACAGAAAAACACTTTCTGGCTTGTTTGCAATGAGCACCAGAAAGACAGTTTTATTAACTGAACCGCACTCAGTATTCAAGACTGTCAAAGAACAACTTGTTTTCAGCAAACTGCATCTTTGCTTTTACAGTCCATTATGAAGCATAAAAACACTTTCGGGCTCGCTTGCAATGAAAGGCAGAAAGAGTTTTATTAGCTGAACTGCGCTCCATAAGAAAGACTGTCAGAGCACAGCTTGCTTTCAGCAGACTGCGTATTTGTTTATACTAGCAATTGGAACACAGAAAAACACTTTCTGGCGTGTTTGCAATGAGCACCAGAAAGACAGTTTTATTAACTGAACCGCACTCAGTATTCAAGACTGTCAAAGAACAACTTGTTTTCAGCAAACTGCATCTTTGCTTTTACAGTCCATTATGAAGCATAAAAACACTTTCGGGCTCGCTTGCAATGAAAGGCAGAAAGAGTTTTATTAGCTGAACTGCACTCCATAAGAAAGACTGTCAGAGAACAGCTTGTTTTCAGCAGACTGCGTATTTCTTTATACTAGCAATTGGAACACAGAAAAACACTTTCTGGCTTGCTTGCAATGAGCACCAGAAAGACAGTTTTATTAACTCAACTGCACTCAGTATTCAAGACTGTCAAAGATAAACTTGTTTTCAGCAAACTGCATCTTTGCTTTTACAATCCATTATGAAGCATAAAAACACTTTCGGGCTTGCTTGCAATGAAAGGCAGAAAGAGTTTTATTAGCTGAACTGCGCTCCATAAGAAAGACTGTCAGAGCACAGCTTGCTTTCAGCAGACTGCGTATTTGTTTATACTAACAATTGGAACACAGAAAAACACTTTCTGGCGTGTTTGCAATGAGCACCAGAAAGACAGTTTTATTAACTGAACCGCACTCAGTATTCAAGACTGTCAAAGAACAACTTGTTTTCAGCAAACTGCATCTTTGCTTTTACAACCCGTTATGAAGCATAAAAACACTTTCGGGCTCGCTTGCAATGAAAGGCAGAAAGAGTTTTATTAGCTGAACTGCACTCCATAAGAAAGACTGTCAGAGCACAGCTTGCTTTCAGCAGACTGCATATTTGTTTATACTAACAAGTAGAACACAGAAAAACACTTTCTGGTTTGTTTGCAATGAGCACCAGAAAGACAGTTTTATTAACTCAACTGCACTCAGTATTCAAGACTGTCAAAGATAAACTTGTTTTCAGCAAACTGCATCTTTGCTTTTACAACCCGTTATGAAGCATAAAAACACTTTCGGGCTCGCTTGCAATGAAAGGCAGAAAGAGTTTTATTAGCTGAACTGCGCTCCATAAGAAAGACTGTCAGAGCACAGCTTGCTTTCAGCAGACTGCGTATTTCTTTATACTAGCAATAGGAACACAGAAAAACACTTTCTGGCGTGTTTGCAATGAGCACCAGAAAGACAGTTTTATTAACTGAACCGCACTCAGTATTCAAGACTGTCAAAGAACAACTTGTTTTCAGCAAACTGCATCTTTGCTTTTACAGTCCATTATGAAGCATAAAAACACTTTCGGGCTCGCTTGCAATGAAAGGCAGAAAGAGTTTTATTAGCTGAACTGCACTCCATAAGAAAGACTGTCAGAGAACAGCTTGTTTTCAGCAGACTGCGTATTTCTTTATACTAGCAATTGGAACACAGAAAAACACTTTCTGGCTTGCTTGCAATGAGCACCAGAAAGACAGTTTTATTAACTCAACTGCACTCAGTATTCAAGACTGTCAAAGATAAACTTGTTTTCAGCAAACTGCATCTTTGCTTTTACAACCCGTTATGAAGCATAAAAACACTTTCGGGCTCGCTTGCAATGAAAGGCAGAAAGAGTTTTATTAGCTGAACTGCGCTCCATAAGAAAGACTGTCAGAGCACAGCTTGCTTTCAGCAGACTGCGTATTTGTTTATACTAGCAATTGGAACACAGAAAAACACTTTCTGGCGTGTTTGCAATGAGCACCAGAAAGACAGTTTTATTAACTGAACCGCACTCAGTATTCAAGACTGTCAAAGAACAACTTGTTTTCAGCAAACTGCATCTTTGCTTTTACAACCCGTTATGAAGCATAAAAACACTTTCGGGCTCGCTTGCAATGAAAGGCAGAAAGAGTTTTATTAGCTGAACTGCACTCCATAAGAAAGACTCTCAGAGCACAGCTTGCTTTCAGCAGACTGCGTATTTGTTTATACTAACAAGTAGAACACAGAAAAACACTTTCTGGTTTGTTTGCAATGAGCACCAGAAAGACAGTTTTATTAACTCAACTGCACTCAGTATTCAAGACTGTCAAAGATAAACTTGTTTTCAGCAAACTGCATCTTTGCTTTTACAACCCGTTATGAAGCATAAAAACACTTTCGGGCTCGCTTGCAATGAAAGGCAGAAAGAGTTTTATTAGCTGAACTGCGCTCCATAAGAAAGACTGTCAGAGCACAGCTTGCTTTCAGCAGACTGCATATTTGTTTATACTAACAAGTAGAACACAGAAAAACACTTTCTGGTTTGTTTGCAATGAGCACCAGAAAGACAGTTTTATTAACTCAACTGCACTCAGAATTCAAGACTGTCAAAGATAAACTTGTTTTCAGCAAACTGCATCTTTGCTTTTACAACCCGTTATGAAGCATAAAAACACTTTCGGGCTCGCTTGCAATGAAAGGCAGAAAGAGTTTTATTAGCTGAACTGCGCTCCATAAGAAAGACTGTCAGAGCACAGCTTGCTTTCAGCAGACTGCGTATTTCTTTATACTAGCAATAGGAACACAGAAAAACACTTTCTGGCGTGTTTGCAATGAGCACCAGAAAGACAGTTTTATTAACTGAACCGCACTCAGTATTCAAGACTGTCAAAGAACAACTTGTTTTCAGCAAACTGCATCTTTGCTTTTACAGTCCATTATGAAGCATAAAAACACTTTCGGGCTCGCTTGCAATGAAAGGCAGAAAGAGTTTTATTAGCTGAACTGCACTCCATAAGAAAGACTGTCAGAGAACAGCTTGTTTTCAGCAGACTGCGTATTTGTTTATACTAGCAATTGGAACACAGAAAAACACTTTCTGGCGTGTTTGCAATGAGCACCAGAAAGACAGTTTTATTAACTGAACCGCACTCAGTATTCAAGACTGTCAAAGAACAACTTGTTTTCAGCAACCTGCATCTTTGCTTTTACAACCCGTTATGAAGCATAAAAACACTTTCGGGCTCGCTTGCAATGAAAGGCAGAAAGAGTTTTATTAGCTGAACTGCACTCCATAAGAAAGACTCTCAGAGCACAGCTTGCTTTCAGCAGACTGCATATTTGTTTATACTAACAAGTAGAACACAGAAAAACACTTTCTGGTTTGTTTGCAATGAGCACCAGAAAGACAGTTTTATTAACTCAACTGCACTCAGTATTCAAGACTGTCAAAGATAAACTTGTTTTCAGCAAACTGCATCTTTGCTTTTACAACCCGTTATGAAGCATAAAAACACTTTCGGGCTCGCTTGCAATGAAAGGCAGAAAGAGTTTTATTAGCTGAACTGCGCTCCATAAGAAAGACTGTCAGAGCACAGCTTGCTTTCAGCAGACTGCGTATTTCTTTATACTAGCAATTGGAACACAGAAAAACACTTTCTGGCGTGTTTGCAATGAGCACCAGAAAGACAGTTTTATTAACTGAACCGCACTCAGTATTCAAGACTGTCAAAGAACAACTTGTTTTCAGCAAACTGCATCTTTGCTTTTACAACCCGTTATGAAGCATAAAAACACTTTCGGGCTCGCTTGCAATGAAAGGCAGAAAGAGTTTTATTAGCTGAACTGCGCTCCATAAGAAAGACTGTCAGAGCACAGCTTGCTTTCAGCAGACTGCGTATTTGTTTATACTAGCAATTGGAACACAGAAAAACACTTTCTGGCGTGTTTGCAATGAGCACCAGAAAGACAGTTTTATTAACTGAACCGCACTCAGTATTCAAGACTGTCAAAGAACAACTTGTTTTCAGCAAACTGCATCTTTGCTTTTACAACCCGTTATGAAGCATAAAAACACTTTCGGGCTCGCTTGCAATGAAAGGCAGAAAGAGTTTTATTAGCTGAACTGCACTCCATAAGAAAGACTCTCAGAGCACAGCTTGCTTTCAGCAGACTGCGTATTTGTTTATACTAACAAGTAGAACACAGAAAAACACTTTCTGGTTTGTTTGCAATGAGCACCAGAAAGACAGTTTTATTAACTCAACTGCACTCAGTATTCAAGACTGTCAAAGATAAACTTGTTTTCAGCAAACTGCATCTTTGCTTTTACAACCCGTTATGAAGCATAAAAACACTTTCGGGCTCGCTTGCAATGAAAGGCAGAAAGAGTTTTATTAGCTGAACTGCGCTCCATAAGAAAGACTGTCAGAGCACAGCTTGCTTTCAGCAGACTGCATATTTGTTTATACTAACAAGTAGAACACAGAAAAACACTTTCTGGTTTGTTTGCAATGAGCACCAGAAAGACAGTTTTATTAACTCAACTGCACTCAGAATTCAAGACTGTCAAAGATAAACTTGTTTTCAGCAAACTGCATCTTTGCTTTTACAACCCGTTATGAAGCATAAAAACACTTTCGGGCTCGCTTGCAATGAAAGGCAGAAAGAGTTTTATTAGCTGAACTGCGCTCCATAAGAAAGACTGTCAGAGCACAGCTTGCTTTCAGCAGACTGCGTATTTCTTTATACTAGCAATAGGAACACAGAAAAACACTTTCTGGCGTGTTTGCAATGAGCACCAGAAAGACAGTTTTATTAACTGAACCGCACTCAGTATTCAAGACTGTCAAAGAACAACTTGTTTTCAGCAAACTGCATCTTTGCTTTTACAGTCCATTATGAAGCATAAAAACACTTTCGGGCTCGCTTGCAATGAAAGGCAGAAAGAGTTTTATTAGCTGAACTGCACTCCATAAGAAAGACTGTCAGAGAACAGCTTGTTTTCAGCAGACTGCGTATTTGTTTATACTAGCAATTGGAACACAGAAAAACACTTTCTGGCGTGTTTGCAATGAGCACCAGAAAGACAGTTTTATTAACTGAACCGCACTCAGTATTCAAGACTGTCAAAGAACAACTTGTTTTCAGCAACCTGCATCTTTGCTTTTACAACCCGTTATGAAGCATAAAAACACTTTCGGGCTCGCTTGCAATGAAAGGCAGAAAGAGTTTTATTAGCTGAACTGCACTCCATAAGAAAGACTCTCAGAGCACAGCTTGCTTTCAGCAGACTGCATATTTGTTTATACTAACAAGTAGAACACAGAAAAACACTTTCTGGTTTGTTTGCAATGAGCACCAGAAAGACAGTTTTATTAACTCAACTGCACTCAGTATTCAAGACTGTCAAAGATAAACTTGTTTTCAGCAAACTGCATCTTTGCTTTTACAACCCGTTATGAAGCATAAAAACACTTTCGGGCTCGCTTGCAATGAAAGGCAGAAAGAGTTTTATTAGCTGAACTGCGCTCCATAAGAAAGACTGTCAGAGCACAGCTTGCTTTCAGCAGACTGCGTATTTCTTTATACTAGCAATTGGAACACAGAAAAACACTTTCTGGCGTGTTTGCAATGAGCACCAGAAAGACAGTTTTATTAACTGAACCGCACTCAGTATTCAAGACTGTCAAAGAACAACTTGTTTTCAGCAAACTGCATCTTTGCTTTTACAACCCGTTATGAAGCATAAAAACACTTTCGGGCTCGCTTGCAATGAAAGGCAGAAAGAGTTTTATTAGCTGAACTGCGCTCCATAAGAAAGACTGTCAGAGCACAGCTTGCTTTCAGCAGACTGCGTATTTGTTTATACTAACAAGTAGAACACAGAAAAACACTTTCTGGTTTGTTTGCAATGAGCACCAGAAAGACAGTTTTATTAACTCAACTGCACTCAGTATTCAAGACTGTCAAAGATAAACTTGTTTTCAGCAAACTGCATCTTTGCTTTTACAACCCGTTATGAAGCATAAAAACACTTTCGGGCTCGCTTGCAATGAAAGGCAGAAAGAGTTTTATTAGCTGAACTGCGCTCCATAAGAAAGACTGTCAGAGCACAGCTTGCTTTCAGCAGACTGCGTATTTGTTTATACTAACAATTGGAACCCAGAAAAACACTTTCTGGCGTGTTTGCAATGAGCACCAGAAAGACAGTTTTATTAACTCAACTGCACTCAGTATTCAAGACTGTCAAAGATAAACTTGTTTTCAGCAAACTGCATCTTTGCTTTTACAATCCATTATGAAGCATAAAAACACTTTCGGGCTCGCTTGCAATGAAAGGCAGAAAGAGTTTTATTAGCTGAACTGCGCTCCATAAGAAAGACTGTCAGAGCACAGCTTGCTTTCAGCAGACTGCGTATTTGTTTATACTAACAATTGGAACACAGAAAAACACTTTCTGGCGTGTTTGCAATGAGCACCAGAAAGACAGTTTTATTAACTGAACCGCACTCAGTATTCAAGACTGTCAAAGATAAACTTGTTTTCAGCAAACTGCATCTTTGCTTTTACAACCCGTTATGAAGCATAAAAACACTTTCGGGCTCGCTTGCAATGAAAGGCAGAAAGAGTTTTATTAGCTGAACTGCGCTCCATAAGAAAGACTGTCAGAGCACAGCTTGCTTTCAGCAGACTGCGTATTTCTTTATACTAGCAATTGGAACACAGAAAAACACTTTCTGGCTTGTTTGCAATGAGCACCAGAAAGACAGTTTTATTAACTGAACCGCACTCAGTATTCAAGACTGTCAAAGATAAACTTGTTTTCAGCAAACTGCATCTTTGCTTTTACAATCCATTATGAAGCATAAAAACACTTTCGGGCTTGCTTGCAGTGAAAGGCAGAAAGAGTTTTATTAGCTGAACTGCGCTCCATAAGAAAGACTGTCAGAGCACAGCTTGCTTTCAGCAGACTGCGTATTTGTTTATACTAACAATTGGAACACAGAAAAACACTTTCTGGCGTGTTTGCAATGAGCACCAGAAAGACAGTTTTATTAACTGAACCGCACTCAGTATTCAAGACTGTCAAAGAACAACTTGTTTTCAGCAAACTGCATCTTTGCCTTTACAACCCGTTATGAAGCATAAAAACACTTTCGGGCTCGCTTGCAATGAAAGGCAGAAAGAGTTTTATTAGCTGAACTGCACTCCATAAGAAAGACTGTCAGAGCACAGCTTGCTTTCAGCAGACTGCTTATTTGTTTATACTAACAATTGGAACACAGAAAAACACTTTCTGGCTTGCTTGCAATGAAAGGCAGAAAGAGTTTTATTAGCTGAACTGCGCTCCATAAGAAAGACTGTCAGAGCACAGCTTGCTTTCAGCAGACTGCGTATTTGTTTATACTAACAATTGGAACACAGAAAAACACTTTCTGGCGTGTTTGCAATGAGCACCAGAAAGACAGTTTTATTAACTGAACCGCACTCAGTATTCAAGACTGTCAAAGAACAACTTGTTTTCAGCAAACTGCATCTTTGCTTTTACAACCCGTTATGAAGCATAAAAACACTTTCGGGCTCGCTTGCAATGAAAGGCAGAAAGAGTTTTATTAGCTGAACTGCACTCCATAAGAAAGACTGTCAGAGCACAGCTTGCTTTCAGCAGACTGCATATTTGTTTATACTAACAAGTAGAACACAGAAAAACACTTTCTGGTTTGTTTGCAATGAGCACCAGAAAGACAGTTTTATTAACTCAACTGCACTCAGTATTCAAGACTGTCAAAGATAAACTTGTTTTCAGCAAACTGCATCTTTGCTTTTACAACCCGTTATGAAGCATAAAAACACTTTCGGGCTCGCTTGCAATGAAAGGCAGAAAGAGTTTTATTAGCTGAACTGCGCTCCATAAGAAAGACTGTCAGAGCACAGCTTGCTTTCAGCAGACTGCGTATTTCTTTATACTAGCAATAGGAACACAGAAAAACACTTTCTGGCGTGTTTGCAATGAGCACCAGAAAGACAGTTTTATTAACTGAACCGCACTCAGTATTCAAGACTGTCAAAGAACAACTTGTTTTCAGCAAACTGCATCTTTGCTTTTACAGTCCATTATGAAGCATAAAAACACTTTCGGGCTCGCTTGCAATGAAAGGCAGAAAGAGTTTTATTAGCTGAACTGCACTCCATAAGAAAGACTGTCAGAGAACAGCTTGTTTTCAGCAGACTGCGTATTTCTTTATACTAGCAATTGGAACACAGAAAAACACTTTCTGGCTTGCTTGCAATGAGCACCAGAAAGACAGTTTTATTAACTCAACTGCACTCAGTATTCAAGACTGTCAAAGATAAACTTGTTTTCAGCAAACTGCATCTTTGCTTTTACAACCCGTTATGAAGCATAAAAACACTTTCGGGCTCGCTTGCAATGAAAGGCAGAAAGAGTTTTATTAGCTGAACTGCGCTCCATAAGAAAGACTGTCAGAGCACAGCTTGCTTTCAGCAGACTGCGTATTTGTTTATACTAGCAATTGGAACACAGAAAAACACTTTCTGGCGTGTTTGCAATGAGCACCAGAAAGACAGTTTTATTAACTGAACCGCACTCAGTATTCAAGACTGTCAAAGAACAACTTGTTTTCAGCAAACTGCATCTTTGCTTTTACAACCCGTTATGAAGCATAAAAACACTTTCGGGCTCGCTTGCAATGAAAGGCAGAAAGAGTTTTATTAGCTGAACTGCACTCCATAAGAAAGACTCTCAGAGCACAGCTTGCTTTCAGCAGACTGCGTATTTGTTTATACTAACAAGTAGAACACAGAAAAACACTTTCTGGTTTGTTTGCAATGAGCACCAGAAAGACAGTTTTATTAACTCAACTGCACTCAGTATTCAAGACTGTCAAAGATAAACTTGTTTTCAGCAAACTGCATCTTTGCTTTTACAACCCGTTATGAAGCATAAAAACACTTTCGGGCTCGCTTGCAATGAAAGGCAGAAAGAGTTTTATTAGCTGAACTGCGCTCCATAAGAAAGACTGTCAGAGCACAGCTTGCTTTCAGCAGACTGCATATTTGTTTATACTAACAAGTAGAACACAGAAAAACACTTTCTGGTTTGTTTGCAATGAGCACCAGAAAGACAGTTTTATTAACTCAACTGCACTCAGAATTCAAGACTGTCAAAGATAAACTTGTTTTCAGCAAACTGCATCTTTGCTTTTACAACCCGTTATGAAGCATAAAAACACTTTCGGGCTCGCTTGCAATGAAAGGCAGAAAGAGTTTTATTAGCTGAACTGCGCTCCATAAGAAAGACTGTCAGAGCACAGCTTGCTTTCAGCAGACTGCGTATTTCTTTATACTAGCAATAGGAACACAGAAAAACACTTTCTGGCGTGTTTGCAATGAGCACCAGAAAGACAGTTTTATTAACTGAACCGCACTCAGTATTCAAGACTGTCAAAGAACAACTTGTTTTCAGCAAACTGCATCTTTGCTTTTACAGTCCATTATGAAGCATAAAAACACTTTCGGGCTCGCTTGCAATGAAAGGCAGAAAGAGTTTTATTAGCTGAACTGCACTCCATAAGAAAGACTGTCAGAGAACAGCTTGTTTTCAGCAGACTGCGTATTTGTTTATACTAGCAATTGGAACACAGAAAAACACTTTCTGGCGTGTTTGCAATGAGCACCAGAAAGACAGTTTTATTAACTGAACCGCACTCAGTATTCAAGACTGTCAAAGAACAACTTGTTTTCAGCAACCTGCATCTTTGCTTTTACAACCCTTTATGAAGCATAAAAACACTTTCGGGCTCGCTTGCAATGAAAGGCAGAAAGAGTTTTATTAGCTGAACTGCACTCCATAAGAAAGACTCTCAGAGCACAGCTTGCTTTCAGCAGACTGCATATTTGTTTATACTAACAAGTAGAACACAGAAAAACACTTTCTGGTTTGTTTGCAATGAGCACCAGAAAGACAGTTTTATTAACTCAACTGCACTCAGTATTCAAGACTGTCAAAGATAAACTTGTTTTCAGCAAACTGCATCTTTGCTTTTACAACCCGTTATGAAGCATAAAAACACTTTCGGGCTCGCTTGCAATGAAAGGCAGAAAGAGTTTTATTAGCTGAACTGCGCTCCATAAGAAAGACTGTCAGAGCACAGCTTGCTTTCAGCAGACTGCGTATTTCTTTATACTAGCAATTGGAACACAGAAAAACACTTTCTGGCGTGTTTGCAATGAGCACCAGAAAGACAGTTTTATTAACTGAACCGCACTCAGTATTCAAGACTGTCAAAGAACAACTTGTTTTCAGCAAACTGCATCTTTGCTTTTACAACCCGTTATGAAGCATAAAAACACTTTCGGGCTCGCTTGCAATGAAAGGCAGAAAGAGTTTTATTAGCTGAACTGCACTCCATAAGAAAGACTGTCAGAGCACAGCTTGCTTTCAGCAGACTGCATATTTGTTTATACTAACAAGTAGAACACAGAAAAACACTTTCTGGTTTGTTTGCAATGAGCACCAGAAAGACAGTTTTATTAACTCAACTGCACTCAGTATTCAAGACTGTCAAAGATAAACTTGTTTTCAGCAAACTGCATCTTTGCTTTTACAACCCGTTATGAAGCATAAAAACACTTTCGGGCTCGCTTGCAATGAAAGGCAGAAAGAGTTTTATTAGCTGAACTGCGCTCCATAAGAAAGACTGTCAGAGCACAGCTTGCTTTCAGCAGACTGCGTATTTGTTTATACTAACAATTGGAACCCAGAAAAACACTTTCTGGCGTGTTTGCAATGAGCACCAGAAAGACAGTTTTATTAACTCAACTGCACTCAGTATTCAAGACTGTCAAAGATAAACTTGTTTTCAGCAAACTGCATCTTTGCTTTTACAATCCATTATGAAGCATAAAAACACTTTCGGGCTCGCTTGCAATGAAAGGCAGAAAGAGTTTTATTAGCTGAACTGCGCTCCATAAGAAAGACTGTCAGAGCACAGCTTGCTTTCAGCAGACTGCGTATTTGTTTATACTAACAATTGGAACACAGAAAAACACTTTCTGGCGTGTTTGCAATGAGCACCAGAAAGACAGTTTTATTAACTGAACCGCACTCAGTATTCAAGACTGTCAAAGATAAACTTGTTTTCAGCAAACTGCATCTTTGCTTTTACAACCCGTTATGAAGCATAAAAACACTTTCGGGCTCGCTTGCAATGAAAGGCAGAAAGAGTTTTATTAGCTGAACTGCGCTCCATAAGAAAGACTGTCAGAGCACAGCTTGCTTTCAGCAGACTGCGTATTTCTTTATACTAGCAATTGGAACACAGAAAAACACTTTCTGGCTTGTTTGCAATGAGCACCAGAAAGACAGTTTTATTAACTGAACCGCACTCAGTATTCAAGACTGTCAAAGATAAACTTGTTTTCAGCAAACTGCATCTTTGCTTTTACAATCCATTATGAAGCATAAAAACACTTTCGGGCTTGCTTGCAGTGAAAGGCAGAAAGAGTTTTATTAGCTGAACTGCGCTCCATAAGAAAGACTGTCAGAGCACAGCTTGCTTTCAGCAGACTGCGTATTTGTTTATACTAACAATTGGAACACAGAAAAACACTTTCTGGCGTGTTTGCAATGAGCACCAGAAAGACAGTTTTATTAACTGAACCGCACTCAGTATTCAAGACTGTCAAAGAACAACTTGTTTTCAGCAAACTGCATCTTTGCCTTTACAACCCGTTATGAAGCATAAAAACACTTTCGGGCTCGCTTGCAATGAAAGGCAGAAAGAGTTTTATTAGCTGAACTGCACTCCATAAGAAAGACTGTCAGAGCACAGCTTGCTTTCAGCAGACTGCTTATTTGTTTATACTAACAATTGGAACACAGAAAAACACTTTCTGGCTTGTTTGCAATGAGCACCAGAAAGACAGTTTTATTAACTGAACCGCACTCAGTATTCAAGACTGTCAAAGAACAACTTGTTTTCAGCAAACTGCATCTTTGCTTTTACAGTCCATTATGAAGCATAAAAACACTTTCGGGCTCGCTTGCAATGAAAGGCAGAAAGAGTTTTATTAGCTGAACTGCGCTCCATAAGAAAGACTGTCAGAGCACAGCTTGCTTTCAGCAGACTGCGTATTTGTTTATACTAGCAATTGGAACACAGAAAAACACTTTCTGGCGTGTTTGCAATGAGCACCAGAAAGACAGTTTTATTAACTGAACCGCACTCAGTATTCAAGACTGTCAAAGAACAACTTGTTTTCAGCAAACTGCATCTTTGCTTTTACAGTCCATTATGAAGCATAAAAACACTTTCGGGCTCGCTTGCAATGAAAGGCAGAAAGAGTTTTATTAGCTGAACTGCACTCCATAAGAAAGACTGTCAGAGAACAGCTTGTTTTCAGCAGACTGCGTATTTCTTTATACTAGCAATTGGAACACAGAAAAACACTTTCTGGCGTGTTTGCAATGAGCACCAGAAAGACAGTTTTATTAACTGAACCGCACTCAGTATTCAAGACTGTCAAAGAACAACTTGTTTTCAGCAAACTGCATCTTTGCTTTTACAACCCGTTATGAAGCATAAAAACACTTTCGGGCTCGCTTGCAATGAAAGGCAGAAAGAGTTTTATTAGCTGAACTGCACTCCATAAGAAAGACTCTCAGAGCACAGCTTGCTTTCAGCAGACTGCATATTTGTTTATACTAACAAGTAGAACACAGAAAAACACTTTCTGGTTTGTTTGCAATGAGCACCAGAAAGACAGTTTTATTAACTCAACTGCACTCAGTATTCAAGACTGTCAAAGATAAACTTGTTTTCAGCAAACTGCATCTTTGCTTTTACAACCCGTTATGAAGCATAAAAACACTTTCGGGCTCGCTTGCAATGAAAGGCAGAAAGAGTTTTATTAGCTGAACTGCGCTCCATAAGAAAGACTGTCAGAGCACAGCTTGCTTTCAGCAGACTGCGTATTTGTTTATACTAGCAATTGGAACACAGAAAAACACTTTCTGGCGTGTTTGCAATGAGCACCAGAAAGACAGTTTTATTAACTGAACCGCACTCAGTATTCAAGACTGTCAAAGAACAACTTGTTTTCAGCAAACTGCATCTTTGCTTTTACAACCCGTTATGAAGCATAAAAACACTTCCGGGCTCGCTTGCAATGAAAGGCAGAAAGAGTTTTATTAGCTGAACTGCACTCCATAAGAAAGACTCTCAGAGCACAGCTTGCTTTCAGCAGACTGCGTATTTGTTTATACTAACAAGTAGAACACAGAAAAACACTTTCTGGTTTGTTTGCAATGAGCACCAGAAAGACAGTTTTATTAACTCAACTGCACTCAGTATTCAAGACTGTCAAAGATAAACTTGTTTTCAGCAAACTGCATCTTTGCTTTTACAACCCGTTATGAAGCATAAAAACACTTTCGGGCTCGCTTGCAATGAAAGGCAGAAAGAGTTTTATTAGCTGAACTGCGCTCCATAAGAAAGACTGTCAGAGCACAGCTTGCTTTCAGCAGACTGCATATTTGTTTATACTAACAAGTAGAACACAGAAAAACACTTTCTGGTTTGTTTGCAATGAGCACCAGAAAGACAGTTTTATTAACTCAACTGCACTCAGTATTCAAGACTGTCAAAGATAAACTTGTTTTCAGCAAACTGCATCTTTGCTTTTACAACCCGTTATGAAGCATAAAAACACTTTCGGGCTCGCTTGCAATGAAAGGCAGAAAGAGTTTTATTAGCTGAACTGCGCTCCATAAGAAAGACTGTCAGAGCACAGCTTGCTTTCAGCAGACTGCGTATTTCTTTATACTAGCAATAGGAACACAGAAAAACACTTTCTGGCGTGTTTGCAATGAGCACCAGAAAGACAGTTTTATTAACTGAACCGCACTCAGTATTCAAGACTGTCAAAGAACAACTTGTTTTCAGCAAACTGCATCTTTGCTTTTACAGTCCATTATGAAGCATAAAAACACTTTCGGGCTCGCTTGCAATGAAAGGCAGAAAGAGTTTTATTAGCTGAACTGCACTCCATAAGAAAGACTGTCAGAGAACAGCTTGTTTTCAGCAGACTGCGTATTTGTTTATACTAGCAATTGGAACACAGAAAAACACTTTCTGGCGTGTTTGCAATGAGCACCAGAAAGACAGTTTTATTAACTGAACCGCACTCAGTATTCAAGACTGTCAAAGAACAACTTGTTTTCAGCAACCTGCATCTTTGCTTTTACAACCCGTTATGAAGCATAAAAACACTTTCGGGCTCGCTTGCAATGAAAGGCAGAAAGAGTTTTATTAGCTGAACTGCACTCCATAAGAAAGACTCTCAGAGCACAGCTTGCTTTCAGCAGACTGCATATTTGTTTATACTAACAAGTAGAACACAGAAAAACACTTTCTGGTTTGTTTGCAATGAGCACCAGAAAGACAGTTTTATTAACTCAACTGCACTCAGTATTCAAGACTGTCAAAGATAAACTTGTTTTCAGCAAACTGCATCTTTGCTTTTACAACCCGTTATGAAGCATAAAAACACTTTCGGGCTCGCTTGCAATGAAAGGCAGAAAGAGTTTTATTAGCTGAACTGCGCTCCATAAGAAAGACTGTCAGAGCACAGCTTGCTTTCAGCAGACTGCGTATTTGTTTATACTAGCAATTGGAACACAGAAAAACACTTTCTGGCGTGTTTGCAATGAGCACCAGAAAGACAGTTTTATTAACTGAACCGCACTCAGTATTCAAGACTGTCAAAGAACAACTTGTTTTCAGCAAACTGCATCTTTGCTTTTACAACCCGTTATGAAGCATAAAAACACTTTCGGGCTCGCTTGCAATGAAAGGCAGAAAGAGTTTTATTAGCTGAACTGCACTCCATAAGAAAGACTGTCAGAGCACAGCTTGCTTTCAGCAGACTGCATATTTGTTTATACTAACAAGTAGAACACAGAAAAACACTTTCTGGTTTGTTTGCAATGAGCACCAGAAAGACAGTTTTATTAACTCAACTGCACTCAGTATTCAAGACTGTCAAAGATAAACTTGTTTTCAGCAAACTGCATCTTTGCTTTTACAACCCGTTATGAAGCATAAAAACACTTTCGGGCTCGCTTGCAATGAAAGGCAGAAAGAGTTTTATTAGCTGAACTGCGCTCCATAAGAAAGACTGTCAGAGCACAGCTTGCTTTCAGCAGACTGCGTATTTGTTTATACTAACAATTGGAACCCAGAAAAACACTTTCTGGCGTGTTTGCAATGAGCACCAGAAAGACAGTTTTATTAACTCAACTGCACTCAGTATTCAAGACTGTCAAAGATAAACTTGTTTTCAGCAAACTGCATCTTTGCTTTTACAATCCATTATGAAGCATAAAAACACTTTCGGGCTCGCTTGCAATGAAAGGCAGAAAGAGTTTTATTAGCTGAACTGCGCTCCATAAGAAAGACTGTCAGAGCACAGCTTGCTTTCAGCAGACTGCGTATTTGTTTATACTAACAATTGGAACACAGAAAAACACTTTCTGGCGTGTTTGCAATGAGCACCAGAAAGACAGTTTTATTAACTGAACCGCACTCAGTATTCAAGACTGTCAAAGATAAACTTGTTTTCAGCAAACTGCATCTTTGCTTTTACAACCCGTTATGAAGCATAAAAACACTTTCGGGCTCGCTTGCAATGAAAGGCAGAAAGAGTTTTATTAGCTGAACTGCGCTCCATAAGAAAGACTGTCAGAGCACAGCTTGCTTTCAGCAGACTGCGTATTTCTTTATACTAGCAATTGGAACACAGAAAAACACTTTCTGGCTTGTTTGCAATGAGCACCAGAAAGACAGTTTTATTAACTGAACCGCACTCAGTATTCAAGACTGTCAAAGATAAACTTGTTTTCAGCAAACTGCATCTTTGCTTTTACAATCCATTATGAAGCATAAAAACACTTTCGGGCTTGCTTGCAGTGAAAGGCAGAAAGAGTTTTATTAGCTGAACTGCGCTCCATAAGAAAGACTGTCAGAGCACAGCTTGCTTTCAGCAGACTGCGTATTTGTTTATACTAACAATTGGAACACAGAAAAACACTTTCTGGCGTGTTTGCAATGAGCACCAGAAAGACAGTTTTATTAACTGAACCGCACTCAGTATTCAAGACTGTCAAAGAACAACTTGTTTTCAGCAAACTGCATCTTTGCCTTTACAACCCGTTATGAAGCATAAAAACACTTTCGGGCTCGCTTGCAATGAAAGGCAGAAAGAGTTTTATTAGCTGAACTGCACTCCATAAGAAAGACTGTCAGAGCACAGCTTGCTTTCAGCAGACTGCTTATTTGTTTATACTAACAATTGGAACACAGAAAAACACTTTCTGGCTTGTTTGCAATGAGCACCAGAAAGACAGTTTTATTAACTGAACCGCACTCAGTATTCAAGACTGTCAAAGAACAACTTGTTTTCAGCAAACTGCATCTTTGCTTTTACAGTCCATTATGAAGCATAAAAACACTTTCGGGCTCGCTTGCAATGAAAGGCAGAAAGAGTTTTATTAGCTGAACTGCGCTCCATAAGAAAGACTGTCAGAGCACAGCTTGCTTTCAGCAGACTGCGTATTTGTTTATACTAGCAATTGGAACACAGAAAAACACTTTCTGGCGTGTTTGCAATGAGCACCAGAAAGACAGTTTTATTAACTGAACCGCACTCAGTATTCAAGACTGTCAAAGAACAACTTGTTTTCAGCAAACTGCATCTTTGCTTTTACAGTCCATTATGAAGCATAAAAACACTTTCGGGCTCGCTTGCAATGAAAGGCAGAAAGAGTTTTATTAGCTGAACTGCACTCCATAAGAAAGACTGTCAGAGAACAGCTTGTTTTCAGCAGACTGCGTATTTCTTTATACTAGCAATTGGAACACAGAAAAACACTTTCTGGCTTGCTTGCAATGAGCACCAGAAAGACAGTTTTATTAACTCAACTGCACTCAGTATTCAAGACTGTCAAAGATAAACTTGTTTTCAGCAAACTGCATCTTTGCTTTTACAATCCATTATGAAGCATAAAAACACTTTCGGGCTTGCTTGCAATGAAAGGCAGAAAGAGTTTTATTAGCTGAACTGCGCTCCATAAGAAAGACTGTCAGAGCACAGCTTGCTTTCAGCAGACTGCGTATTTGTTTATACTAACAATTGGAACACAGAAAAACACTTTCTGGCGTGTTTGCAATGAGCACCAGAAAGACAGTTTTATTAACTGAACCGCACTCAGTATTCAAGACTGTCAAAGAACAACTTGTTTTCAGCAAACTGCATCTTTGCTTTTACAACCCGTTATGAAGCATAAAAACACTTTCGGGCTCGCTTGCAATGAAAGGCAGAAAGAGTTTTATTAGCTGAACTGCACTCCATAAGAAAGACTGTCAGAGCACAGCTTGCTTTCAGCAGACTGCATATTTGTTTATACTAACAAGTAGAACACAGAAAAACACTTTCTGGTTTGTTTGCAATGAGCACCAGAAAGACAGTTTTATTAACTCAACTGCACTCAGTATTCAAGACTGTCAAAGATAAACTTGTTTTCAGCAAACTGCATCTTTGCTTTTACAACCCGTTATGAAGCATAAAAACACTTTCGGGCTCGCTTGCAATGAAAGGCAGAAAGAGTTTTATTAGCTGAACTGCGCTCCATAAGAAAGACTGTCAGAGCACAGCTTGCTTTCAGCAGACTGCGTATTTCTTTATACTAGCAATAGGAACACAGAAAAACACTTTCTGGCGTGTTTGCAATGAGCACCAGAAAGACAGTTTTATTAACTGAACCGCACTCAGTATTCAAGACTGTCAAAGAACAACTTGTTTTCAGCAAACTGCATCTTTGCTTTTACAGTCCATTATGAAGCATAAAAACACTTTCGGGCTCGCTTGCAATGAAAGGCAGAAAGAGTTTTATTAGCTGAACTGCACTCCATAAGAAAGACTGTCAGAGAACAGCTTGTTTTCAGCAGACTACGTATTTCTTTATACTAGCAATTGGAACACAGAAAAACACTTTCTGGCTTGCTTGCAATGAGCACCAGAAAGACAGTTTTATTAACTCAACTGCACTCAGTATTCAAGACTGTCAAAGATAAACTTGTTTTCAGCAAACTGCATCTTTGCTTTTACAACCCGTTATGAAGCATAAAAACACTTTCGGGCTCGCTTGCAATGAAAGGCAGAAAGAGTTTTATTAGCTGAACTGCGCTCCATAAGAAAGACTGTCAGAGCACAGCTTGCTTTCAGCAGACTGCGTATTTGTTTATACTAGCAATTGGAACACAGAAAAACACTTTCTGGCGTGTTTGCAATGAGCACCAGAAAGACAGTTTTATTAACTGAACCGCACTCAGTATTCAAGACTGTCAAAGAACAACTTGTTTTCAGCAAACTGCATCTTTGCTTTTACAACCCGTTATGAAGCATAAAAACACTTTCGGGCTCGCTTGCAATGAAAGGCAGAAAGAGTTTTATTAGCTGAACTGCACTCCATAAGAAAGACTCTCAGAGCACAGCTTGCTTTCAGCAGACTGCGTATTTGTTTATACTAACAAGTAGAACACAGAAAAACACTTTCTGGTTTGTTTGCAATGAGCACCAGAAAGACAGTTTTATTAACTCAACTGCACTCAGTATTCAAGACTGTCAAAGATAAACTTGTTTTCAGCAAACTGCATCTTTGCTTTTACAACCCGTTATGAAGCATAAAAACACTTTCGGGCTCGCTTGCAATGAAAGGCAGAAAGAGTTTTATTAGCTGAACTGCGCTCCATAAGAAAGACTGTCAGAGCACAGCTTGCTTTCAGCAGACTGCATATTTGTTTATACTAACAAGTAGAACACAGAAAAACACTTTCTGGTTTGTTTGCAATGAGCACCAGAAAGACAGTTTTATTAACTCAACTGCACTCAGAATTCAAGACTGTCAAAGATAAACTTGTTTTCAGCAAACTGCATCTTTGCTTTTACAACCCGTTATGAAGCATAAAAACACTTTCGGGCTCGCTTGCAATGAAAGGCAGAAAGAGTTTTATTAGCTGAACTGCGCTCCATAAGAAAGACTGTCAGAGCACAGCTTGCTTTCAGCAGACTGCGTATTTCTTTATACTAGCAATAGGAACACAGAAAAACACTTTCTGGCGTGTTTGCAATGAGCACCAGAAAGACAGTTTTATTAACTGAACCGCACTCAGTATTCAAGACTGTCAAAGAACAACTTGTTTTCAGCAAACTGCATCTTTGCTTTTACAGTCCATTATGAAGCATAAAAACACTTTCGGGCTCGCTTGCAATGAAAGGCAGAAAGAGTTTTATTAGCTGAACTGCACTCCATAAGAAAGACTGTCAGAGAACAGCTTGTTTTCAGCAGACTGCGTATTTGTTTATACTAGCAATTGGAACACAGAAAAACACTTTCTGGCGTGTTTGCAATGAGCACCAGAAAGACAGTTTTATTAACTGAACCGCACTCAGTATTCAAGACTGTCAAAGAACAACTTGTTTTCAGCAAACTGCATCTTTGCTTTTACAGTCCATTATGAAGCATAAAAACACTTTCGGGCTCGCTTGCAATGAAAGGCAGAAAGAGTTTTATTAGCTGAACTGCACTCCATAAGAAAGACTGTCAGAGAACAGCTTGTTTTCAGCAGACTGCGTATTTCTTTATACTAGCAATTGGAACACAGAAAAACACTTTCTGGCTTGCTTGCAATGAGCACCAGAAAGACAGTTTTATTAACTCAACTGCACTCAGTATTCAAGACTGTCAAAGATAAACTTGTTTTCAGCAAACTGCATCTTTGCTTTTACAACCCGTTATGAAGCATAAAAACACTTTCGGGCTCGCTTGCAATGAAAGGCAGAAAGAGTTTTATTAGCTGAACTGCGCTCCATAAGAAAGACTGTCAGAGCACAGCTTGCTTTCAGCAGACTGCGTATTTGTTTATACTAGCAATTGGAACACAGAAAAACACTTTCTGGCGTGTTTGCAATGAGCACCAGAAAGACAGTTTTATTAACTGAACCGCACTCAGTATTCAAGACTGTCAAAGAACAACTTGTTTTCAGCAAACTGCATCTTTGCTTTTACAACCCGTTATGAAGCATAAAAACACTTTCGGGCTCGCTTGCAATGAAAGGCAGAAAGAGTTTTATTAGCTGAACTGCACTCCATAAGAAAGACTCTCAGAGCACAGCTTGCTTTCAGCAGACTGCGTATTTGTTTATACTAGCAATTGGAACACAGAAAAACACTTTCTGGCGTGTTTGCAATGAGCACCAGAAAGACAGTTTTATTAACTGAACCGCACTCAGTATTCAAGACTGTCAAAGAACAACTTGTTTTCAGCAAACTGCATCTTTGCTTTTACAACCCGTTATGAAGCATAAAAACACTTCCGGGCTCGCTTGCAATGAAAGGCAGAAAGAGTTTTATTAGCTGAACTGCGCTCCATAAGAAAGACTGTCAGAGCACAGCTTGCTTTCAGCAGACTGCGTATTTCTTTATACTAGCAATTGGAACACAGAAAAACACTTTCTGGCTTGTTTGCAATGAGCACCAGAAAGACAGTTTTATTAACTGAACCGCACTCAGTATTCAAGACTGTCAAAGATAAACTTGTTTTCAGCAAACTGCATCTTTGCTTTTACAATCCATTATGAAGCATAAAAACACTTTCGGGCTTGCTTGCAGTGAAAGGCAGAAAGAGTTTTATTAGCTGAACTGCGCTCCATAAGAAAGACTGTCAGAGCACAGCTTGCTTTCAGCAGACTGCGTATTTGTTTATACTAACAATTGGAACACAGAAAAACACTTTCTGGCGTGTTTGCAATGAGCACCAGAAAGACAGTTTTATTAACTGAACCGCACTCAGTATTCAAGACTGTCAAAGAACAACTTGTTTTCAGCAAACTGCATCTTTGCCTTTACAACCCGTTATGAAGCATAAAAACACTTTCGGGCTCGCTTGCAATGAAAGGCAGAAAGAGTTTTATTAGCTGAACTGCACTCCATAAGAAAGACTGTCAGAGCACAGCTTGCTTTCAGCAGACTGCTTATTTGTTTATACTAACAATTGGAACACAGAAAAACACTTTCTGGCTTGTTTGCAATGAGCACCAGAAAGACAGTTTTATTAACTGAACCGCACTCAGTATTCAAGACTGTCAAAGAACAACTTGTTTTCAGCAAACTGCATCTTTGCTTTTACAGTCCATTATGAAGCATAAAAACACTTTCGGGCTCGCTTGCAATGAAAGGCAGAAAGAGTTTTATTAGCTGAACTGCGCTCCATAAGAAAGACTGTCAGAGCACAGCTTGCTTTCAGCAGACTGCGTATTTGTTTATACTAGCAATTGGAACACAGAAAAACACTTTCTGGCGTGTTTGCAATGAGCACCAGAAAGACAGTTTTATTAACTGAACCGCACTCAGTATTCAAGACTGTCAAAGAACAACTTGTTTTCAGCAAACTGCATCTTTGCTTTTACAGTCCATTATGAAGCATAAAAACACTTTCGGGCTCGCTTGCAATGAAAGGCAGAAAGAGTTTTATTAGCTGAACTGCACTCCATAAGAAAGACTGTCAGAGAACAGCTTGTTTTCAGCAGACTGCGTATTTCTTTATACTAGCAATTGGAACACAGAAAAACACTTTCTGGCTTGCTTGCAATGAGCACCAGAAAGACAGTTTTATTAACTCAACTGCACTCAGTATTCAAGACTGTCAAAGATAAACTTGTTTTCAGCAAACTGCATCTTTGCTTTTACAATCCATTATGAAGCATAAAAACACTTTCGGGCTTGCTTGCAATGAAAGGCAGAAAGAGTTTTATTAGCTGAACTGCGCTCCATAAGAAAGACTGTCAGAGCACAGCTTGCTTTCAGCAGACTGCGTATTTGTTTATACTAGCAATTGGAACACAGAAAAACACTTTCTGGCGTGTTTGCAATGAGCACCAGAAAGACAGTTTTATTAACTGAACCGCACTCAGTATTCAAGACTGTCAAAGAACAACTTGTTTTCAGCAAACTGCATCTTTGCTTTTACAACCCGTTATGAAGCATAAAAACACTTTCGGGCTCGCTTGCAATGAAAGGCAGAAAGAGTTTTATTAGCTGAACTGCACTCCATAAGAAAGACTGTCAGAGCACAGCTTGCTTTCAGCAGACTGCATATTTGTTTATACTAACAAGTAGAACACAGAAAAACACTTTCTGGTTTGTTTGCAATGAGCACCAGAAAGACAGTTTTATTAACTCAACTGCACTCAGTATTCAAGACTGTCAAAGATAAACTTGTTTTCAGCAAACTGCATCTTTGCTTTTACAACCCGTTATGAAGCATAAAAACACTTTCGGGCTCGCTTGCAATGAAAGGCAGAAAGAGTTTTATTAGCTGAACTGCGCTCCATAAGAAAGACTGTCAGAGCACAGCTTGCTTTCAGCAGACTGCGTATTTCTTTATACTAGCAATAGGAACACAGAAAAACACTTTCTGGCGTGTTTGCAATGAGCACCAGAAAGACAGTTTTATTAACTGAACCGCACTCAGTATTCAAGACTGTCAAAGAACAACTTGTTTTCAGCAAACTGCATCTTTGCTTTTACAGTCCATTATGAAGCATAAAAACACTTTCGGGCTCGCTTGCAATGAAAGGCAGAAAGAGTTTTATTAGCTGAACTGCACTCCATAAGAAAGACTGTCAGAGAACAGCTTGTTTTCAGCAGACTGCGTATTTCTTTATACTAGCAATTGGAACACAGAAAAACACTTTCTGGCTTGCTTGCAATGAGCACCAGAAAGACAGTTTTATTAACTCAACTGCACTCAGTATTCAAGACTGTCAAAGATAAACTTGTTTTCAGCAAACTGCATCTTTGCTTTTACAACCCGTTATGAAGCATAAAAACACTTTCGGGCTCGCTTGCAATGAAAGGCAGAAAGAGTTTTATTAGCTGAACTGCGCTCCATAAGAAAGACTGTCAGAGCACAGCTTGCTTTCAGCAGACTGCGTATTTGTTTATACTAGCAATTGGAACACAGAAAAACACTTTCTGGCGTGTTTGCAATGAGCACCAGAAAGACAGTTTTATTAACTGAACCGCACTCAGTATTCAAGACTGTCAAAGAACAACTTGTTTTCAGCAAACTGCATCTTTGCTTTTACAACCCGTTATGAAGCATAAAAACACTTTCGGGCTCGCTTGCAATGAAAGGCAGAAAGAGTTTTATTAGCTGAACTGCACTCCATAAGAAAGACTCTCAGAGCACAGCTTGCTTTCAGCAGACTGCATATTTGTTTATACTAACAAGTAGAACACAGAAAAACACTTTCTGGTTTGTTTGCAATGAGCACCAGAAAGACAGTTTTATTAACTCAACTGCACTCAGTATTCAAGACTGTCAAAGATAAACTTGTTTTCAGCAAACTGCATCTTTGCTTTTACAACCCGTTATGAAGCATAAAAACACTTTCGGGCTCGCTTGCAATGAAAGGCAGAAAGAGTTTTATTAGCTGAACTGCGCTCCATAAGAAAGACTGTCAGAGCACAGCTTGCTTTCAGCAGACTGCGTATTTGTTTATACTAGCAATTGGAACACAGAAAAACACTTTCTGGCGTGTTTGCAATGAGCACCAGAAAGACAGTTTTATTAACTGAACCGCACTCAGTATTCAAGACTGTCAAAGAACAACTTGTTTTCAGCAAACTGCATCTTTGCTTTTACAACCCGTTATGAAGCATAAAAACACTTTCGGGCTCGCTTGCAATGAAAGGCAGAAAGAGTTTTATTAGCTGAACTGCACTCCATAAGAAAGACTGTCAGAGCACAGCTTGCTTTCAGCAGACTGCATATTTGTTTATACTAACAAGTAGAACACAGAAAAACACTTTCTGGTTTGTTTGCAATGAGCACCAGAAAGACAGTTTTATTAACTCAACTGCACTCAGTATTCAAGACTGTCAAAGATAAACTTGTTTTCAGCAAACTGCATCTTTGCTTTTACAACCCGTTATGAAGCATAAAAACACTTTCGGGCTCGCTTGCAATGAAAGGCAGAAAGAGTTTTATTAGCTGAACTGCGCTCCATAAGAAAGACTGTCAGAGCACAGCTTGCTTTCAGCAGACTGCGTATTTGTTTATACTAACAATTGGAACACAGAAAAACACTTTCTGGCGTGTTTGAATTGAGCACCAGAAAGACAGTTTTATTAACTCAACTGCACTCAGTATTCAAGACTGTCAAAGATAAACTTGTTTTCAGCAAACTGCATCTTTGCTTTTACAATCCATTATGAAGCATAAAAACACTTTCGGGCTCGCTTGCAATGAAAGGCAGAAAGAGTTTTATTAGCTGAACTGCGCTCCATAAGAAAGACTGTCAGAGCACAGCTTGCTTTCAGCAGACTGCGTATTTGTTTATACTAACAATTGGAACACAGAAAAACACTTTCTGGCGTGTTTGCAATGAGCACCAGAAAGACAGTTTTATTAACTGAACCGCACTCAGTATTCAAGACTGTCAAAGAACAACTTGTTTTCAGCAAACTGCATCTTTGCTTTTACAACCCGTTATGAAGCATAAAAACACTTTCGGGCTCGCTTGCAATGAAAGGCAGAAAGAGTTTTATTAGCTGAACTGCGCTCCATAAGAAAGACTGTCAGAGCACAGCTTGCTTTCAGCAGACTGCGTATTTCTTTATACTAGCAATTGGAACACAGAAAAACACTTTCTGGCTTGTTTGCAATGAGCACCAGAAAGACAGTTTTATTAACTGAACCGCACTCAGTATTCAAGACTGTCAAAGATAAACTTGTTTTCAGCAAACTGCATCTTTGCTTTTACAATCCATTATGAAGCATAAAAACACTTTCGGGCTTGCTTGCAGTGAAAGGCAGAAAGAGTTTTATTAGCTGAACTGCGCTCCATAAGAAAGACTGTCAGAGCACAGCTTGCTTTCAGCAGACTGCGTATTTGTTTATACTAACAATTGGAACACAGAAAAACACTTTCTGGCGTGTTTGCAATGAGCACCAGAAAGACAGTTTTATTAACTGAACCGCACTCAGTATTCAAGACTGTCAAAGAACAACTTGTTTTCAGCAAACTGCATCTTTGCCTTTACAACCCGTTATGAAGCATAAAAACACTTTCGGGCTCGCTTGCAATGAAAGGCAGAAAGAGTTTTATTAGCTGAACTGCACTCCATAAGAAAGACTGTCAGAGCACAGCTTGCTTTCAGCAGACTGCTTATTTGTTTATACTAACAATTGGAACACAGAAAAACACTTTCTGGCTTGTTTGCAATGAGCACCAGAAAGACAGTTTTATTAACTGAACCGCACTCAGTATTCAAGACTGTCAAAGAACAACTTGTTTTCAGCAAACTGCATCTTTGCTTTTACAGTCCATTATGAAGCATAAAAACACTTTCGGGCTCGCTTGCAATGAAAGGCAGAAAGAGTTTTATTAGCTGAACTGCGCTCCATAAGAAAGACTGTCAGAGCACAGCTTGCTTTCAGCAGACTGCGTATTTGTTTATACTAGCAATTGGAACACAGAAAAACACTTTCTGGCGTGTTTGCAATGAGCACCAGAAAGACAGTTTTATTAACTCAACTGCACTCAGTATTCAAGACTGTCAAAGATAAACTTGTTTTCAGCAAACTGCATCTTTGCTTTTACAACCCGTTATGAAGCATAAAAACACTTTCGGGCTCGCTTGCAATGAAAGGCAGAAAGAGTTTTATTAGCTGAACTGCGCTCCATAAGAAAGACTGTCAGAGCACAGCTTGCTTTCAGCAGACTGCGTATTTGTTTATACTAGCAATTGGAACACAGAAAAACACTTTCTGGCGTGTTTGCAATGAGCACCAGAAAGACAGTTTTATTAACTGAACCGCACTCAGTATTCAAGACTGTCAAAGAACAACTTGTTTTCAGCAAACTGCATCTTTGCTTTTACAACCCGTTATGAAGCATAAAAACACTTTCGGGCTCGCTTGCAATGAAAGGCAGAAAGAGTTTTATTAGCTGAACTGCACTCCATAAGAAAGACTCTCAGAGCACAGCTTGCTTTCAGCAGACTGCATATTTGTTTATACTAACAAGTAGAACACAGAAAAACACTTTCTGGTTTGTTTGCAATGAGCACCAGAAAGACAGTTTTATTAACTCAACTGCACTCAGTATTCAAGACTGTCAAAGATAAACTTGTTTTCAGCAAACTGCATCTTTGCTTTTACAACCCGTTATGAAGCATAAAAACACTTTCGGGCTCGCTTGCAATGAAAGGCAGAAAGAGTTTTATTAGCTGAACTGCGCTCCATAAGAAAGACTGTCAGAGCACAGCTTGCTTTCAGCAGACTGCGTATTTGTTTATACTAGCAATTGGAACACAGAAAAACACTTTCTGGCGTGTTTGCAATGAGCACCAGAAAGACAGTTTTATTAACTGAACCGCACTCAGTATTCAAGACTGTCAAAGAACAACTTGTTTTCAGCAAACTGCATCTTTGCTTTTACAACCCGTTATGAAGCATAAAAACACTTTCGGGCTCGCTTGCAATGAAAGGCAGAAAGAGTTTTATTAGCTGAACTGCACTCCATAAGAAAGACTGTCAGAGCACAGCTTGCTTTCAGCAGACTGCATATTTGTTTATACTAACAAGTAGAACACAGAAAAACACTTTCTGGTTTGTTTGCAATGAGCACCAGAAAGACAGTTTTATTAACTCAACTGCACTCAGTATTCAAGACTGTCAAAGATAAACTTGTTTTCAGCAAACTGCATCTTTGCTTTTACAACCCGTTATGAAGCATAAAAACACTTTCGGGCTCGCTTGCAATGAAAGGCAGAAAGAGTTTTATTAGCTGAACTGCGCTCCATAAGAAAGACTGTCAGAGCACAGCTTGCTTTCAGCAGACTGCGTATTTGTTTATACTAACAATTGGAACACAGAAAAACACTTTCTGGCGTGTTTGAATTGAGCACCAGAAAGACAGTTTTATTAACTCAACTGCACTCAGTATTCAAGACTGTCAAAGATAAACTTGTTTTCAGCAAACTGCATCTTTGCTTTTACAATCCATTATGAAGCATAAAAACACTTTCGGGCTCGCTTGCAATGAAAGGCAGAAAGAGTTTTATTAGCTGAACTGCGCTCCATAAGAAAGACTGTCAGAGCACAGCTTGCTTTCAGCAGACTGCGTATTTGTTTATACTAACAATTGGAACACAGAAAAACACTTTCTGGCGTGTTTGCAATGAGCACCAGAAAGACAGTTTTATTAACTGAACCGCACTCAGTATTCAAGACTGTCAAAGAACAACTTGTTTTCAGCAAACTGCATCTTTGCTTTTACAACCCGTTATGAAGCATAAAAACACTTTCGGGCTCGCTTGCAATGAAAGGCAGAAAGAGTTTTATTAGCTGAACTGCGCTCCATAAGAAAGACTGTCAGAGCACAGCTTGCTTTCAGCAGACTGCGTATTTCTTTATACTAGCAATTGGAACACAGAAAAACACTTTCTGGCTTGTTTGCAATGAGCACCAGAAAGACAGTTTTATTAACTGAACCGCACTCAGTATTCAAGACTGTCAAAGATAAACTTGTTTTCAGCAAACTGCATCTTTGCTTTTACAATCCATTATGAAGCATAAAAACACTTTCGGGCTTGCTTGCAGTGAAAGGCAGAAAGAGTTTTATTAGCTGAACTGCGCTCCATAAGAAAGACTGTCAGAGCACAGCTTGCTTTCAGCAGACTGCGTATTTGTTTATACTAACAATTGGAACACAGAAAAACACTTTCTGGCGTGTTTGCAATGAGCACCAGAAAGACAGTTTTATTAACTGAACCGCACTCAGTATTCAAGACTGTCAAAGAACAACTTGTTTTCAGCAAACTGCATCTTTGCCTTTACAACCCGTTATGAAGCATAAAAACACTTTCGGGCTCGCTTGCAATGAAAGGCAGAAAGAGTTTTATTAGCTGAACTGCGCTCCATAAGAAAGACTGTCAGAGCACAGCTTGCTTTCAGCAGACTGCTTATTTGTTTATACTAACAATTGGAACACAGAAAAACACTTTCTGGCTTGTTTGCAATGAGCACCAGAAAGACAGTTTTATTAGCTGAACTGCGCTCCATAAGAAAGACTGTCAGAGCACAGCTTGCTTTCAGCAGACTGCGTATTTCTTTATACTAGCAATTGGAACACAGAAAAACACTTTCTGGCTTGTTTGCAATGAGCACCAGAAAGACAGTTTTATTAACTGAACCGCACTCAGTATTCAAGACTGTCAAAGATAAACTTGTTTTCAGCAAACTGCATCTTTGCTTTTACAATCCATTATGAAGCATAAAAACACTTTCGGGCTTGCTTGCAGTGAAAGGCAGAAAGAGTTTTATTAGCTGAACTGCGCTCCATAAGAAAGACTGTCAGAGCACAGCTTGCTTTCAGCAGACTGCGTATTTGTTTATACTAACAATTGGAACACAGAAAAACACTTTCTGGCGTGTTTGCAATGAGCACCAGAAAGACAGTTTTATTAACTGAACCGCACTCAATATTCAAGACTGTCAAAGAACAACTTGTTTTCAGCAAACTGCATCTTTGCTTTTACAGTCCATTATGAAGCATAAAAACACTTTCGGGCTCGCTTGCAATGAAAGGCAGAAAGAGTTTTATTAGCTGAACTGCGCTCCATAAGAAAGACTGTCAGAGCACAGCTTGCTTTCAGCAGACTGCGTATTTGTTTATACTAGCAATTGGAACACAGAAAAACACTTTCTGGCGTGTTTGCAATGAGCACCAGAAAGACAGTTTTATTAACTGAACCGCACTCAGTATTCAAGACTGTCAAAGAACAACTTGTTTTCAGCAAACTGCATCTTTGCTTTTACAGTCCATTATGAAGCATAAAAACACTTTCGGGCTCGCTTGCAATGAAAGGCAGAAAGAGTTTTATTAGCTGAACTGCACTCCATAAGAAAGACTGTCAGAGAACAGCTTGTTTTCAGCAGACTGCGTATTTCTTTATACTAGCAATTGGAACACAGAAAAACACTTTCTGGCTTGCTTGCAATGAGCACCAGAAAGACAGTTTTATTAACTCAACTGCACTCAGTATTCAAGACTGTCAAAGAACAACTTGTTTTCAGCAAACTGCATCTTTGCTTTTACAATCCATTATGAAGCATAAAAACACTTTCGGGCTCGCTTGCAATGAAAGGCAGAAAGAGTTTTATTAGCTGAACTGCGCTCCATAAGAAAGACTGTCAGAGCACAGCTTGCTTTCAGCAGACTGCGTATTTGTTTATACTAACAATTGGAACACAGAAAAACACTTTCTGGCGTGTTTGCAATGAGCACCAGAAAGACAGTTTTATTAACTGAACCGCACTCAGTATTCAAGACTGTCAAAGAACAACTTGTTTTCAGCAAACTGCATCTTTGCTTTTACAACCCGTTATGAAGCATAAAAACACTTTCGGGCTCGCTTGCAATGAAAGGCAGAAAGAGTTTTATTAGCTGAACTGCGCTCCATAAGAAAGACTGTCAGAGCACAGCTTGCTTTCAGCAGACTGCGTATTTCTTTATACTAGCAATTGGAACACAGAAAAACACTTTCTGGCTTGTTTGCAATGAGCACCAGAAAGACAGTTTTATTAACTGAACCGCACTCAGTATTCAAGACTGTCAAAGAACAACTTGTTTTCAGCAAACTGCATCTTTGCTTTTACAACCCGTTATGAAGCATAAAAACACTTTCGGGCTCGCTTGCAATGAAAGGCAGAAAGAGTTTTATTAGCTGAACTGCGCTCCATAAGAAAGACTGTCAGAGCACAGCTTGCTTTCAGCAGACTGCGTATTTCTTTATACTAGCAATTGGAACACAGAAAAACACTTTCTGGCTTGTTTGCAATGAGCACCAGAAAGACAGTTTTATTAACTGAACCGCACTCAGTATTCAAGACTGTCAAAGATAAACTTGTTTTCAGCAAACTGCATCTTTGCTTTTACAATCCATTATGAAGCATAAAAACACTTTCGGGCTTGCTTGCAGTGAAAGGCAGAAAGAGTTTTATTAGCTGAACTGCGCTCCATAAGAAAGACTGTCAGAGCACAGCTTGCTTTCAGCAGACTGCGTATTTGTTTATACTAACAATTGGAACACAGAAAAACACTTTCTGGCGTGTTTGCAATGAGCACCAGAAAGACAGTTTTATTAACTGAACCGCACTCAGTATTCAAGACTGTCAAAGAACAACTTGTTTTCAGCAAACTGCATCTTTGCCTTTACAACCCGTTATGAAGCATAAAAACACTTTCGGGCTCGCTTGCAATGAAAGGCAGAAAGAGTTTTATTAGCTGAACTGCGCTCCATAAGAAAGACTGTCAGAGCACAGCTTGCTTTCAGCAGACTGCTTATTTGTTTATACTAACAATTGGAACACAGAAAAACACTTTCTGGCTTGTTTGCAATGAGCACCAGAAAGACAGTTTTATTAACTGAACCGCACTCAATATTCAAGACTGTCAAAGAACAACTTGTTTTCAGCAAACTGCATCTTTGCTTTTACAGTCCATTATGAAGCATAAAAACACTTTCGGGCTCGCTTGCAATGAAAGGCAGAAAGAGTTTTATTAGCTGAACTGCGCTCCATAAGAAAGACTGTCAGAGCACAGCTTGCTTTCAGCAGACTGCGTATTTGTTTATACTAGCAATTGGAACACAGAAAAACACTTTCTGGCGTGTTTGCAATGAGCACCAGAAAGACAGTTTTATTAACTGAACCGCACTCAGTATTCAAGACTGTCAAAGAACAACTTGTTTTCAGCAAACTGCATCTTTGCTTTTACAGTCCATTATGAAGCATAAAAACACTTTCGGGCTCGCTTGCAATGAAAGGCAGAAAGAGTTTTATTAGCTGAACTGCACTCCATAAGAAAGACTGTCAGAGAACAGCTTGTTTTCAGCAGACTGCGTATTTCTTTATACTAGCAATTGGAACACAGAAAAACACTTTCTGGCTTGCTTGCAATGAGCACCAGAAAGACAGTTTTATTAACTCAACTGCACTCAGTATTCAAGACTGTCAAAGATAAACTTGTTTTCAGCAAACTGCATCTTTGCTTTTACAATCCATTATGAAGCATAAAAACACTTTCGGGCTTGCTTGCAATGAAAGGCAGAAAGAGTTTTATTAGCTGAACTGCGCTCCATAAGAAAGACTGTCAGAGCACAGCTTGCTTTCAGCAGACTGCGTATTTGTTTATACTAACAATTGGAACACAGAAAAACACTTTCTGGCGTGTTTGCAATGAGCACCAGAAAGACAGTTTTATTAACTGAACCGCACTCAGTATTCAAGACTGTCAAAGAACAACTTGTTTTCAGCAAACTGCATCTTTGCTTTTACAACCCGTTATGAAGCATAAAAACACTTTCGGGCTCGCTTGCAATGAAAGGCAGAAAGAGTTTTATTAGCTGAACTGCACTCCATAAGAAAGACTGTCAGAGCACAGCTTGCTTTCAGCAGACTGCATATTTGTTTATACTAACAAGTAGAACACAGAAAAACACTTTCTGGTTTGTTTGCAATGAGCACCAGAAAGACAGTTTTATTAACTCAACTGCACTCAGTATTCAAGACTGTCAAAGATAAACTTGTTTTCAGCAAACTGCATCTTTGCTTTTACAACCCGTTATGAAGCATAAAAACACTTTCGGGCTCGCTTGCAATGAAAGGCAGAAAGAGTTTTATTAGCTGAACTGCGCTCCATAAGAAAGACTGTCAGAGCACAGCTTGCTTTCAGCAGACTGCGTATTTGTTTATACTAACAATTGGAACACAGAAAAACACTTTCTGGCGTGTTTGCAATGAGCACCAGAAAGACAGTTTTATTAACTGAACCGCACTCAGTATTCAAGACTGTCAAAGAACAACTTGTTTTCAGCAAACTGCATCTTTGCTTTTACAACCCGTTATGAAGCATAAAAACACTTTCGGGCTCGCTTGCAATGAAAGGCAGAAAGAGTTTTATTAGCTGAACTGCACTCCATAAGAAAGACTGTCAGAGAACAGCTTGTTTTCAGCAGACTGCGTATTTCTTTATACTAGCAATTGGAACACAGAAAAACACTTTCTGGCTTGCTTGCAATGAGCACCAGAAAGACAGTTTTATTAACTCAACTGCACTCAGTATTCAAGACTGTCAAAGATAAACTTGTTTTCAGCAAACTGCATCTTTGCTTTTACAATCCATTATGAAGCATAAAAACACTTTTGGGCTTGCTTGCAATGAAAGGCAGAAAGAGTTTTATTAGCTGAACTGCGCTCCATAAGAAAGACTAGTCAGAGCACAGCTTGCTTTCAGCAGACTGCGTATTTGTTTATACTAACAATTGGAACACAGAAAAACACTTTCTGGCGTGTTTGCAATGAGCACCAGAAAGACAGTTTTATTAACTGAACCGCACTCAGTATTCAAGAATGTCAAAGAACAACTTGTTTTCAGCAAACTGCATCTTTGCTTTTACAACCCGTTATGAAGCATAAAAACACTTTCGGGCTCGCTTGCAATGAAAGGCAGAAAGAGTTTTATTAGCTGAACTGCACTCCATAAGAAAGACTGTCAGAGCACAGCTTGCTTTCAGCAGACTGCATATTTGTTTATACTAACAAGTAGAACACAGAAAAACACTTTCTGGTTTGTTTGCAATGAGCACCAGAAAGACAGTTTTATTAACTCAACTGCACTCAGTATTCAAGACTGTCAAAGATAAACTTGTTTTCAGCAAACTGCATCTTTGCTTTTACAACCCGTTATGAAGCATAAAAACACTTTCGGGCTCGCTTGCAATGAAAGGCAGAAAGAGTTTTATTAGCTGAACTGCGCTCCATAAGAAAGACTGTCAGAGCACAGCTTGCTTTCAGCAGACTGCGTATTTGTTTATACTAACAATTGGAACACAGAAAAACACTTTCTGGCGTGTTTGCAATGAGCACCAGAAAGACAGTTTTATTAACTGAACCGCACTCAGTATTCAAGACTGTCAAAGAACAACTTGTTTTCAGCAAACTGCATCTTTGCTTTTACAACCCGTTATGAAGCATAAAAACACTTTCGGGCTCGCTTGCAATGAAAGGCAGAAAGAGTTTTATTAGCTGAACTGCACTCCATAAGAAAGACTGTCAGAGCACAGCTTGCTTTCAGCAGACTGCATATTTGTTTATACTAACAAGTAGAACACAGAAAAACACTTTCTGGTTTGTTTGCAATGAGCACCAGAAAGACAGTTTTATTAACTCAACTGCACTCAGTATTCAAGACTGTCAAAGATAAACTTGTTTTCAGCAAACTGCATCTTTGCTTTTACAACCCGTTATGAAGCATAAAAACACTTTTGGGCTCGCTTGCAATGAAAGGCAGAAAGAGTTTTATTAGCTGAACTGCGCTCCATAAGAAAGACTGTCAGAGCACAGCTTGCTTTCAGCAGACTGCATATTTGTTTATACTAACAAGTAGAACACAGAAAAACACTTTCTGGTTTGTTTGCAATGAGCACCAGAAAGACAGTTTTATTAACTCAACTGCACTCAGTATTCAAGACTGTCAAAGATAAACTTGTTTTCAGCAAACTGCATCTTTGCTTTTACAACCCGTTATGAAGCATAAAAACACTTTCGGGCTCGCTTGCAATGAAAGGCAGAAAGAGTTTTATTAGCTGAACTGCGCTCCATAAGAAAGACTGTCAGAGCACAGCTTGCTTTCAGCAGACTGCGTATTTCTTTATACTAGCAATAGGAACACAGAAAAACACTTTCTGGCGTGTTTGCAATGAGCACCAGAAAGACAGTTTTATTAACTGAACCGCACTCAGTATTCAAGACTGTCAAAGATAAATTTGTTTTCAGCAAACTGCATCTTTGCTTTTACAACCCGTTATGAAGCATAAAAACACTTTTGGGCTCGCTTGCAATGAAAGGCAGAAAGAGTTTTATTAGCTGAACTGCGCTCCATAAGAAAGACTGTCAGAGCACAGCTTGCTTTCAGCAGACTGCATATTTGTTTATACTAACAAGTAGAACACAGAAAAACACTTTCTGGTTTGTTTGCAATGAGCACCAGAAAGACAGTTTTATTAACTCAACTGCACTCAGTATTCAAGACTGTCAAAGATAAACTTGTTTTCAGCAAACTGCATCTTTGCTTTTACAACCCGTTATGAAGCATAAAAACACTTTCGGGCTCGCTTGCAATGAAAGGCAGAAAGAGTTTTATTAGCTGAACTGCGCTCCATAAGAAAGACTGTCAGAGCACAGCTTGCTTTCAGCAGACTGCATATTTGTTTATACTAACAAGTAGAACACAGAAAAACACTTTCTGGTTTGTTTGCAATGAGCACCAGAAAGACAGTTTTATTAACTCAACTGCACTCAGTATTCAAGACTGTCAAAGATAAACTTGTTTTCAGCAAACTGCATCTTTGCTTTTACAACCCGTTATGAAGCATAAAAACACTTTCGGGCTCGCTTGCAATGAAAGGCAGAAAGAGTTTTATTAGCTGAACTGCGCTCCATAAGAAAGACTGTCAGAGCACAGCTTGCTTTCAGCAGACTGCGTATTTCTTTATACTAGCAATAGGAACACAGAAAAACACTTTCTGGCGTGTTTGCAATGAGCACCAGAAAGACAGTTTTATTAACTGAACCGCACTCAGTATTCAAGACTGTCAAAGAACAACTTGTTTTCAGCAAACTGCATCTTTGCTTTTACAGTCCATTATGAAGCATAAAAACACTTTCGGGCTCGCTTGCAATGAAAGGCAGAAAGAGTTTTATTAGCTGAACTGCACTCCATAAGAAAGACTGTCAGAGAACAGCTTGTTTTCAGCAGACTGCGTATTTCTTTATACTAGCAATTGGAACACAGAAAAACACTTTCTGGCTTGCTTGCAATGAGCACCAGAAAGACAGTTTTATTAACTCAACTGCACTCAGTATTCAAGACTGTCAAAGATAAACTTGTTTTCAGCAAACTGCATCTTTGCTTTTACAACCCGTTATGAAGCATAAAAACACTTTCGGGCTCGCTTGCAATGAAAGGCAGAAAAAGTTTTATTAGCTGAACTGCGCTCCATAAGAAAGACTGTCAGAGCACAGCTTGCTTTCAGCAGACTGCGTATTTGTTTATACTAACAATTGGAACACAGAAAAACACTTTCTGGCGTGTTTGCAATGAGCACCAGAAAGACAGTTTTATTAACTGAACCGCACTCAGTATTCAAGACTGTCAAAGAACAACTTGTTTTCAGCAAACTGCATCTTTGCTTTTACAGTCCATTATGAAGCATAAAAACACTTTCGGGCTCGCTTGCAATGAAAGGCAGAAAGAGTTTTATTAGCTGAACTGCACTCCATAAGAAAGACTGTCAGAGAACAGCTTGTTTTCAGCAGACTGCGTATTTCTTTATACTAGCAATTGGAACACAGAAAAACACTTTCTGGCTTGCTTGCAATGAGCACCAGAAAGACAGTTTTATTAACTCAACTGCACTCAGTATTCAAGACTGTCAAAGATAAACTTGTTTTCAGCAAACTGCATCTTTGCTTTTACAACCCGTTATGAAGCATAAAAACACTTTCGGGCTCGCTTGCAATGAAAGGCAGAAAGAGTTTTATTAGCTGAACTGCGCTCCATAAGAAAGACTGTCAGAGCACAGCTTGCTTTCAGCAGACTGCGTATTTGTTTATACTAGCAATTGGAACACAGAAAAACACTTTCTGGCGTGTTTGCAATGAGCACCAGAAAGACAGTTTTATTAACTGAACCGCACTCAGTATTCAAGACTGTCAAAGAACAACTTGTTTTCAGCAAACTGCATCTTTGCTTTTACAACCCGTTATGAAGCATAAAAACACTTTCGGGCTCGCTTGCAATGAAAGGCAGAAAGAGTTTTATTAGCTGAACTGCACTCCATAAGAAAGACTCTCAGAGCACAGCTTGCTTTCAGCAGACTGCATATTTGTTTATACTAACAAGTAGAACACAGAAAAACACTTTCTGGTTTGTTTGCAATGAGCACCAGAAAGACAGTTTTATTAACTCAACTGCACTCAGTATTCAAGACTGTCAAAGATAAACTTGTTTTCAGCAAACTGCATCTTTGCTTTTACAACCCGTTATGAAGCATAAAAACACTTTCGGGCTCGCTTGCAATGAAAGGCAGAAAGAGTTTTATTAGCTGAACTGCGCTCCATAAGAAAGACTGTCAGAGCACAGCTTGCTTTCAGCAGACTGCGTATTTGTTTATACTAGCAATTGGAACACAGAAAAACACTTTCTGGCGTGTTTGCAATGAGCACCAGAAAGACAGTTTTATTAACTGAACCGCACTCAGTATTCAAGACTGTCAAAGAACAACTTGTTTTCAGCAAACTGCATCTTTGCTTTTACAACCCGTTATGAAGCATAAAAACACTTTCGGGCTCGCTTGCAATGAAAGGCAGAAAGAGTTTTATTAGCTGAACTGCGCTCCATAAGAAAGACTGTCAGAGCACAGCTTGCTTTCAGCAGACTGCATATTTGTTTATACTAACAAGTAGAACACAGAAAAACACTTTCTGGTTTGTTTGCAATGAGCACCAGAAAGACAGTTTTATTAACTCAACTGCACTCAGTATTCAAGACTGTCAAAGATAAACTTGTTTTCAGCAAACTGCATCTTTGCTTTTACAACCCGTTATGAAGCATAAAAACACTTTCGGGCTCGCTTGCAATGAAAGGCAGAAAGAGTTTTATTAGCTGAACTGCGCTCCATAAGAAAGACTGTCAGAGCACAGCTTGCTTTCAGCAGACTGCGTATTTCTTTATACTAGCAATTGGAACACAGAAAAACACTTTCTGGCTTGTTTGCAATGAGCACCAGAAAGACAGTTTTATTAACTGAACCGCACTCAGTATTCAAGACTGTCAAAGATAAACTTGTTTTCAGCAAACTGCATCTTTGCTTTTACAGTCCATTATGAAGCATAAAAACACTTTCGGGCTCGCTTGCAATGAAAGGCAGAAAGAGTTTTATTAGCTGAACTGCGCTCCATAAGAAAGACTGTCAGAGCACAGCTTGCTTTCAGCAGACTGCGTATTTGTTTATACTAGCAATTGGAACACAGAAAAACACTTTCTGGCGTGTTTGCAATGAGCACCAGAAAGACAGTTTTATTAACTGAACCGCACTCAGTATTCAAGACTGTCAAAGAACAACTTGTTTTCAGCAAACTGCATCTTTGCTTTTACAACCCGTTATGAAGCATAAAAACACTTTCGGGCTCGCTTGCAATGAAAGGCAGAAAGAGTTTTATTAGCTGAACTGCGCTCCATAAGAAAGACTGTCAGAGCACAGCTTGCTTTCAGCAGACTGCATATTTGTTTATACTAACAAGTAGAACACAGAAAAACACTTTCTGGTTTGTTTGCAATGAGCACCAGAAAGACAGTTTTATTAACTCAACTGCACTCAGTATTCAAGACTGTCAAAGATAAACTTGTTTTCAGCAAACTGCATCTTTGCTTTTACAACCCGTTATGAAGCATAAAAACACTTTCGGGCTCGCTTGCAATGAAAGGCAGAAAGAGTTTTATTAGCTGAACTGCGCTCCATAAGAAAGACTGTCAGAGCACAGCTTGCTTTCAGCAGACTGCGTATTTCTTTATACTAGCAATTGGAACACAGAAAAACACTTTCTGGCTTGTTTGCAATGAGCACCAGAAAGACAGTTTTATTAACTGAACCGCACTCAGTATTCAAGACTGTCAAAGATAAACTTGTTTTCAGCAAACTGCATCTTTGCTTTTACAGTCCATTATGAAGCATAAAAACACTTTCGGGCTCGCTTGCAATGAAAGGCAGAAAGAGTTTTATTAGCTGAACTGCGCTCCATAAGAAAGACTGTCAGAGCACAGCTTGCTTTCAGCAGACTGCGTATTTGTTTATACTAGCAATTGGAACACAGAAAAACACTTTCTGGCGTGTTTGCAATGAGCACCAGAAAGACAGTTTTATTAACTGAACCGCACTCAGTATTCAAGACTGTCAAAGAACAACTTGTTTTCAGCAAACTGCATCTTTGCTTTTACAGTCCATTATGAAGCATAAAAACACTTTCGGGCTCGCTTGCAATGAAAGGCAGAAAGAGTTTTATTAGCTGAACTGCACTCCATAAGAAAGACTGTCAGAGAACAGCTTGTTTTCAGCAGACTGCGTATTTCTTTATACTAGCAATTGGAACACAGAAAAACACTTTCTGGCTTGCTTGCAATGAGCACCAGAAAGACAGTTTTATTAACTCAACTGCACTCAGTATTCAAGACTGTCAAAGATAAACTTGTTTTCAGCAAACTGCATCTTTGCTTTTACAATCCATTATGAAGCATAAAAACACTTTCGGGCTTGCTTGCAATGAAAGGCAGAAAGAGTTTTATTAGCTGAACTGCGCTCCATAAGAAAGACTGTCAGAGCACAGCTTGCTTTCAGCAGACTGCGTATTTGTTTATACTAACAATTGGAACACAGAAAAACACTTTCTGGCGTGTTTGCAATGAGCACCAGAAAGACAGTTTTATTAACTGAACCGCACTCAGTATTCAAGACTGTCAAAGAACAACTTGTTTTCAGCAAACTGCATCTTTGCTTTTACAACCCGTTATGAAGCATAAAAACACTTTCGGGCTCGCTTGCAATGAAAGGCAGAAAGAGTTTTATTAGCTGAACTGCACTCCATAAGAAAGACTGTCAGAGCACAGCTTGCTTTCAGCAGACTGCATATTTGTTTATACTAACAAGTAGAACACAGAAAAACACTTTCTGGTTTGTTTGCAATGAGCACCAGAAAGACAGTTTTATTAACTCAACTGCACTCAGTATTCAAGACTGTCAAAGATAAACTTGTTTTCAGCAAACTGCATCTTTGCTTTTACAGTCCATTATGAAGCATAAAAACACTTTCGGGCTCGCTTGCAATGAAAGGCAGAAAGAGTTTTATTAGCTGAACTGCGCTCCATAAGAAAGACTGTCAGAGCACAGCTTGCTTTCAGCAGACTGCGTATTTGTTTATACTAGCAATTGGAACACAGAAAAACACTTTCTGGCGTGTTTGCAATGAGCACCAGAAAGACAGTTTTATTAACTGAACCGCACTCAGTATTCAAGACTGTCAAAGATAAACTTGTTTTCAGCAAACTGCATCTTTGCTTTTACAACCCGTTATGAAGCATAA
The DNA here is from genome assembly GCF_029633855.1 of Hoplias malabaricus. NCBI lineage: Eukaryota > Metazoa > Chordata > Actinopteri > Characiformes > Erythrinidae > Hoplias > Hoplias malabaricus. The sequence continues at coordinate 18,381,307 of NC_089816.1, read as the reverse complement.
AAACACTTTTGGGCTCGCTTGCAATGAAAGGCAGAAAGAGTTTTATTAGCTGAACTGCGCTCCATAAGAAAGACTGTCAGAGCACAGCTTGCTTTCAGCAGACTGCATATTTGTTTATACTAACAAGTAGAACACAGAAAAACACTTTCTGGTTTGTTTGCAATGAGCACCAGAAAGACAGTTTTATTAACTCAACTGCACTCAGTATTCAAGACTGTCAAAGATAAACTTGTTTTCAGCAAACTGCATCTTTGCTTTTACAACCCGTTATGAAGCATAAAAACACTTTCGGGCTCGCTTGCAATGAAAGGCAGAAAGAGTTTTATTAGCTGAACTGCGCTCCATAAGAAAGACTGTCAGAGCACAGCTTGCTTTCAGCAGACTGCGTATTTCTTTATACTAGCAATAGGAACACAGAAAAACACTTTCTGGCGTGTTTGCAATGAGCACCAGAAAGACAGTTTTATTAACTGAACCGCACTCAGTATTCAAGACTGTCAAAGAACAACTTGTTTTCAGCAAACTGCATCTTTGCTTTTACAGTCCATTATGAAGCATAAAAACACTTTCGGGCTCGCTTGCAATGAAAGGCAGAAAGAGTTTTATTAGCTGAACTGCACTCCATAAGAAAGACTGTCAGAGAACAGCTTGTTTTCAGCAGACTGCGTATTTCTTTATACTAGCAATTGGAACACAGAAAAACACTTTCTGGCTTGCTTGCAATGAGCACCAGAAAGACAGTTTTATTAACTCAACTGCACTCAGTATTCAAGACTGTCAAAGATAAACTTGTTTTCAGCAAACTGCATCTTTGCTTTTACTACCCGTTATGAAGCATAAAAACACTTTCGGGCTCGCTTGCAATGAAAGGCAGAAAGAGTTTTATTAGCTGAACTGCGCTCCATAAGAAAGACTGTCAGAGCACAGCTTGCTTTCAGCAGACTGCGTATTTGTTTATACTAACAATTGGAACACAGAAAAACACTTTCTGGCGTGTTTGCAATGAGCACCAGAAAGACAGTTTTATTAACTGAACCGCACTCAGTATTCAAGACTGTCAAAGAACAACTTGTTTTCAGCAAACTGCATCTTTGCTTTTACAGTCCATTATGAAGCATAAAAACACTTTCGGGCTCGCTTGCAATGAAAGGCAGAAAGAGTTTTATTAGCTGAACTGCACTCCATAAGAAAGACTGTCAGAGAACAGCTTGTTTTCAGCAGACTGCGTATTTCTTTATACTAGCAATTGGAACACAGAAAAACACTTTCTGGCTTGCTTGCAATGAGCACCAGAAAGACAGTTTTATTAACTCAACTGCACTCAGTATTCAAGACTGTCAAAGATAAACTTGTTTTCAGCAAACTGCATCTTTGCTTTTACAACCCGTTATGAAGCATAAAAACACTTTCGGGCTCGCTTGCAATGAAAGGCAGAAAGAGTTTTATTAGCTGAACTGCGCTCCATAAGAAAGACTGTCAGAGCACAGCTTGCTTTCAGCAGACTGCGTATTTGTTTATACTAGCAATTGGAACACAGAAAAACACTTTCTGGCGTGTTTGCAATGAGCACCAGAAAGACAGTTTTATTAACTGAACCGCACTCAGTATTCAAGACTGTCAAAGAACAACTTGTTTTCAGCAAACTGCATCTTTGCTTTTACAACCCGTTATGAAGCATAAAAACACTTTCGGGCTCGCTTGCAATGAAAGGCAGAAAGAGTTTTATTAGCTGAACTGCACTCCATAAGAAAGACTCTCAGAGCACAGCTTGCTTTCAGCAGACTGCATATTTGTTTATACTAACAAGTAGAACACAGAAAAACACTTTCTGGTTTGTTTGCAATGAGCACCAGAAAGACAGTTTTATTAACTCAACTGCACTCAGTATTCAAGACTGTCAAAGATAAACTTGTTTTCAGCAAACTGCATCTTTGCTTTTACAACCCGTTATGAAGCATAAAAACACTTTCGGGCTCGCTTGCAATGAAAGGCAGAAAGAGTTTAATTAGCTGAACTGCGCTCCATAAGAAAGACTGTCAGAGCACAGCTTGCTTTCAGCAGACTGCGTATTTGTTTATACTAGCAATTGGAACACAGAAAAACACTTTCTGGCGTGTTTGCAATGAGCACCAGAAAGACAGTTTTATTAACTGAACCGCACTCAGTATTCAAGACTGTCAAAGAACAACTTGTTTTCAGCAAACTGCATCTTTGCTTTTACAACCCATTATGAAGCATAAAAACACTTTCGGGCTCGCTTGCAATGAAAGGCAGAAAGAGTTTTATTAGCTGAACTGCGCTCCATAAGAAAGACTGTCAGAGCACAGCTTGCTTTCAGCAGACTGCATATTTGTTTATACTAACAAGTAGAACACAGAAAAACACTTTCTGGGTTGTTTGCAATGAGCACCAGAAAGACAGTTTTATTAACTCAACTGCACTCAGTATTCAAGACTGTCAAAGATAAACTTGTTTTCAGCAAACTGCATCTTTGCTTTTACAACCCGTTATGAAGCATAAAAACACTTTCGGGCTCGCTTGCAATGAAAGGCAGAAAGAGTTTTATTAGCTGAACTGCGCTCCATAAGAAAGACTGTCAGAGCACAGCTTGCTTTCAGCAGACTGCGTATTTGTTTATACTAACAATTGGAACACAGAAAAACACTTTCTGGCGTGTTTGCAATGAGCACCAGAAAGACAGTTTTATTAACTCAACTGCACTCAGTATTCAAGACTGTCAAAGATAAACTTGTTTTCAGCAAACTGCATCTTTGCTTTTACAATCCATTATGAAGCATAAAAACACTTTCGGGCTCGCTTGCAATGAAAGGCAGAAAGAGTTTTATTAGCTGAACTGCGCTCCATAAGAAAGACTGTCAGAGCACAGCTTGCTTTCAGCAGACTGCGTATTTGTTTATACTAGCAATTGGAACACAGAAAAACACTTTCTGGCGTGTTTGCAATGAGCACCAGAAAGACAGTTTTATTAACTGAACCGCACTCAGTATTCAAGACTGTCAAAGAACAACTTGTTTTCAGCAAACTGCATCTTTGCTTTTACAGTCCATTATGAAGCATAAAAACACTTTCGGGCTCGCTTGCAATGAAAGGCAGAAAGAGTTTTATTAGCTGAACTGCACTCCATAAGAAAGACTGTCAGAGAACAGCTTGTTTTCAGCAGACTGCGTATTTCTTTATACTAGCAATTGGAACACAGAAAAACACTTTCTGGCTTGCTTGCAATGAGCACCAGAAAGACAGTTTTATTAACTCAACTGCACTCAGTATTCAAGACTGTCAAAGATAAACTTGTTTTCAGCAAACTGCATCTTTGCTTTTACAATCCATTATGAAGCATAAAAACACTTTCGGGCTTGCTTGCAATGAAAGGCAGAAAGAGTTTTATTAGCTGAACTGCGCTCCATAAGAAAGACTGTCAGAGCACAGCTTGCTTTCAGCAGACTGCGTATTTGGTTATACTAACAATTGGAACACAGAAAAACACTTTCTGGCGTGTTTGCAATGAGCACCAGAAAGACAGTTTTATTAACTCAACTGCACTCAGTATTCAAGGCTGTCAAAGATAAACTTGTTTTCAGCAAACTGCATCTTTGCTTTTACAACCCGTTATGAAGCATAAAAACACTTTCGGGCTCGCTTGCAATGAAAGGCAGAAAGAGTTTTATTAGCTGAACTGCGCTCCATAAGAAAGACTGTCAGAGCACAGCTTGCTTTCAGCAGACTGCGTATTTGTTTATACTAACAATTGGAACACAGAAAAACACTTTCTGGCGTGTTTGCAATGAGCACCAGAAAGACAGTTTTATTAACTGAACCGCACTCAGTATTCAAGACTGTCAAAGAACAACTTGTTTTCAGCAAACTGCATCTTTGCTTTTACAACCCGTTATGAAGCATAAAAACACTTTCGGGCTCGCTTGCAATGAAAGGCAGAAAGAGTTTTATTAGCTGAACTGCACTCCATAAGAAAGACTCTCAGAGCACAGCTTGCTTTCAGCAGACTGCATATTTGTTTATACTAACAAGTAGAACACAGAAAAACACTTTCTGGTTTGTTTGCAATGAGCACCAGAAAGACAGTTTTATTAACTCAACTGCACTCAGTATTCAAGACTGTCAAAGATAAACTTGTTTTCAGCAAACTGCATCTTTGCTTTTACAACCCGTTATGAAGCATAAAAACACTTTCGGGCTCGCTTGCAATGAAAGGCAGAAAGAGTTTTTTTAGCTGAACTGCGCTCCATAAGAAAGACTGTCAGAGCACAGCTTGCTTTCAGCAGACTGCGTATTTGTTTATACTAGCAATTGGAACACAGAAAAACACTTTCTGGCGTGTTTGCAATGAGCACCAGAAAGACAGTTTTATTAACTGAACCGCACTCAGTATTCAAGACTGTCAAAGAACAACTTGTTTTCAGCAAACTGCATCTTTGCTTTTACAACCCGTTATGAAGCATAAAAACACTTTCGGGCTCGCTTGCAATGAAAGGCAGAAAGAGTTTTATTAGCTGAACTGCACTCCATAAGAAAGACTCTCAGAGCACAGCTTGCTTTCAGCAGACTGCATATTTGTTTATACTAACAAGTAGAACACAGAAAAACACTTTCTGGTTTGTTTGCAATGAGCACCAGAAAGACAGTTTTATTAACTCAACTGCAGTCAGTATTCAAGACTGTCAAAGATAAACTTGTTTTCAGCAAACTGCATCTTTGCTTTTACAACCCGTTATGAAGCATAAAAACACTTTCGGGCTCGCTTGCAATGAAAGGCAGAAAGAGTTTTATTAGCTGAACTGCGCTCCATAAGAAAGACTGTCAGAGCACAGCTTGCTTTCAGCAGACTGCGTATTTGTTTATACTAGCAATTGGAACACAGAAAAACACTTTCTGGTTTGTTTGCAATGAGCACCAGAAAGACAGTTTTATTAACTGAACCGCACTCAGTATTCAAGACTGTCAAAGAACAACTTGTTTTCAGCAAACTGCATCTTTGCTTTTACAACCCGTTATGAAGCATAAAAACACTTTCGGGCTCGCTTGCAATGAAAGGCAGAAAGAGTTTTATTAGCTGAACTGCGCTCCATAAGAAAGACTGTCAGAGCACAGCTTGCTTTCAGCAGACTGCGTATTTGTTTATACTAACAATTGGAACACAGAAAAACACTTTCTGGCGTGTTTGCAATGAGCACCAGAAAGACAGTTTTATTAACTGAACCGCACTCAGTATTCAAGACTGTCAAAGAACAACTTGTTTTCAGCAAACTGCATCTTTGCTTTTACAACCCGTTATGAAGCATAAAAACACTTTCGGGCTCGCTTGCAATGAAAGGCAGAAAGAGTTTTATTAGCTGAACTGCGCTCCATAAGAAAGACTGTCAGAGCACAGCTTGCTTTCAGCAGACTGCGTATTTGTTTATACTAACAATTGGAACACAGAAAAACACTTTCTGGCGTGTTTGCAATGAGCACCAGAAAGACAGTTTTATTAACTGAACTGCACTCAGTATTCAAGACTGTCAAAGAACAACTTGTTTTCAGCAAACTGCATCTTTGCTTTTACAACCCGTTATGAAGCATAAAAACACTTTCGGGCTCGCTTGCAATGAAAGGCAGAAAGAGTTTTATTAGCTGAACTGCGCTCCATAAGAAAGACTGTCAGAGCACAGCTTGCTTTCAGCAGACTGCGTATTTCTTTATACTAGCAATTGGAACACAGAAAAACACTTTCTGGCTTGTTTGCAATGAGCACCAGAAAGACAGTTTTATTAACTGAACCGCACTCAGTATTCAAGACTGTCAAAGATAAACTTGTTTTCAGCAAACTGCATCTTTGCTTTTACAATCCATTATGAAGCATAAAAACACTTTCGGGCTTGCTTGCAATGAAAGGCAGAAAGAGTTTTATTAGCTGAACTGCGCTCCATAAGAAAGACTGTCAGAGCACAGCTTGCTTTCAGCAGACTGCGTATTTGTTTATACTAACAATTGGAACACAGAAAAACACTTTCTGGCGTGTTTGCAATGAGCACCAGAAAGACAGTTTTATTAACTGAACCGCACTCAGTATTCAAGACTGTCAAAGAACAACTTGTTTTCAGCAAACTGCATCTTTGCCTTTACAACCCGTTATGAAGCATAAAAACACTTTCGGGCTCGCTTGCAATGAAAGGCAGAAAGAGTTTTATTAGCTGAACTGCACTCCATAAGAAAGACTGTCAGAGCACAGCTTGCTTTCAGCAGACTGCTTATTTGTTTATACTAACAATTGGAACACAGAAAAACACTTTCTGGCTTGTTTGCAATGAGCACCAGAAAGACAGTTTTATTAACTGAACCGCACTCAGTATTCAAGACTGTCAAAGAACAACTTGTTTTCAGCAAACTGCATCTTTGCTTTTACAGTCCATTATGAAGCATAAAAACACTTTCGGGCTCGCTTGCAATGAAAGGCAGAAAGAGTTTTATTAGCTGAACTGCACTCCATAAGAAAGACTGTCAGAGAACAGCTTGTTTTCAGCAGACTGCGTATTTCTTTATACTAGCAATTGGAACACAGAAAAACACTTTCTGGCTTGCTTGCAATGAGCACCAGAAAGACAGTTTTATTAACTCAACTGCACTCAGTATTCAAGACTGTCAAAGATAAACTTGTTTTCAGCAAACTGCATCTTTGCTTTTACAATCCATTATGAAGCATAAAAACACTTTCGGGCTTGCTTGCAATGAAAGGCAGAAAGAGTTTTATTAGCTGAACTGCGCTCCATAAGAAAGACTGTCAGAGCACAGCTTGCTTTCAGCAGACTGCGTATTTGGTTATACTAACAATTGGAACACAGAAAAACACTTTCTGGCGTGTTTGCAATGAGCACCAGAAAGACAGTTTTATTAACTCAACTGCACTCAGTATTCAAGACTGTCAAAGAACAACTTGTTTTCAGCAAACTGCATCTTTGCTTTTACAACCCGTTATGAAGCATAAAAACACTTTCGGGCTCGCTTGCAATGAAAGGCAGAAAGAGTTTTATTAGCTGAACTGCGCTCCATAAGAAAGACTGTCAGAGCACAGCTTGCTTTCAGCAGACTGCGTATTTGTTTATACTAGCAATTGGAACACAGAAAAACACTTTCTGGTTTGTTTGCAATGAGCACCAGAAAGACAGTTTTATTAACTGAACCGCACTCAGTATTCAAGACTGTCAAAGAACAACTTGTTTTCAGCAAACTGCATCTTTGCTTTTACAATCCATTATGAAGCATAAAAACACTTTCGGGCTTGCTTGCAATGAAAGGCAGAAAGAGTTTTATTAGCTGAACTGCGCTCCAAAAGAAAGACTGTCAGAGCACAGCTTGCTTTCAGCAGACTGCGTATTTCTTTATACTAGCAATAGGAACACAGAAAAACACTTTCTGGCGTGTTTGCAATGAGCACCAGAAAGACAGTTTTATTAACTGAACCGCACTCAGTATTCAAGACTGTCAAAGAACAACTTGTTTTCAGCAAACTGCATCTTTGCTTTTACAGTCCATTATGAAGCATAAAAACACTTTCGGGCTCGCTTGCAATGAAAGGCAGAAAGAGTTTTATTAGCTGAACTGCACTCCATAAGAAAGACTGTCAGAGAACAGCTTGTTTTCAGCAGACTGCGTATTTCTTTATACTAGCAATTGGAACACAGAAAAACACTTTCTGGCTTGCTTGCAATGAGCACCAGAAAGACAGTTTTATTAACTCAACTGCACTCAGTATTCAAGACTGTCAAAGATAAACTTGTTTTCAGCAAACTGCATCTTTGCTTTTACAACCCGTTATGAAGCATAAAAACACTTTCGGGCTTGATTGCAATGAAAGGCAGAAAGAGTTTTATTAGCTGAACTGCGCTCCATAAGAAAGACTGTCAGAGCACAGCTTGCTTTCAGCAGACTGCGTATTTGTTTATACTAACAAGTAGAACACAGAAAAACACTTTCTGGTTTGTTTGCAATGAGCACCAGAAAGACAGTTTTATTAACTCAACTGCACTCAGTATTCAAGACTGTCAAAGATAAACTTGTTTTCAGCAAACTGCATCTTTGCTTTTACAACCCGTTATGAAGCATAAAAACACTTTCGGGCTCGCTTGCAATGAAAGGCAGAAAGAGTTTTATTAGCTGAACTGCGCTCCATAAGAAAGACTGTCAGAGCACAGCTTGCTTTCAGCAGACTGCGTATTTCTTTATACTAGCAATAGGAACACAGAAAAACACTTTCTGGCGTGTTTGCAATGAGCACCAGAAAGACAGTTTTATTAACTGAACCGCACTCAGTATTCAAGACTGTCAAAGAACAACTTGTTTTCAGCAAACTGCATCTTTGCTTTTACAGTCCATTATGAAGCATAAAAACACTTTCGGGCTCGCTTGCAATGAAAGGCAGAAAGAGTTTTATTAGCTGAACTGCACTCCATAAGAAAGACTGTCAGAGAACAGCTTGTTTTCAGCAGACTGCGTATTTCTTTATACTAGCAATTGGAACACAGAAAAACACTTTCTGGCTTGCTTGCAATGAGCACCAGAAAGACAGTTTTATTAACTCAACTGCACTCAGTATTCAAGACTGTCAAAGATAAACTTGTTTTCAGCAAACTGCATCTTTGCTTTTACAATCCATTATGAAGCATAAAAACACTTTCGGGCTTGCTTGCAATGAAAGGCAGAAAGAGTTTTATTAGCTGAACTGCGCTCCATAAGAAAGACTGTCAGAGCACAGCTTGCTTTCAGCAGACTGCGTATTTGTTTATACTAACAATTGGAACACAGAAAAACACTTTCTGGCGTGTTTGCAATGAGCACCAGAAAGACAGTTTTATTAACTGAACCGCACTCAGTATTCAAGACTGTCAAAGAACAACTTGTTTTCAGCAAACTGCATCTTAGCTTTTACAACCCGTTATGAAGCATAAAAACACTTTCGGGCTCGCTTGCAATGAAAGGCAGAAAGAGTTTTATTAGCTGAACTGCACTCCATAAGAAAGACTGTCAGAGCACAGCTTGCTTTCAGCAGACTGCATATTTGTTTATACTAACAAGTAGAACACAGAAAAACACTTTCTGGTTTGTTTGCAATGAGCACCAGAAAGACAGTTTTATTAACTCAACTGCACTCAGTATTCAAGACTGTCAAAGATAAACTTGTTTTCAGCAAACTGCATCTTTGCTTTTACAACCCGTTATGAAGCATAAAAACACTTTCGGGCTCGCTTGCAATGAAAGGCAGAAAGAGTTTTATTAGCTGAACTGCACTCCATAAGAAAGACTGTCAGAGCACAGCTTGCTTTCAGCAGACTGCTTATTTGTTTATACTAACAATTGGAACACAGAAAAACACTTTTTGGCTTGTTTGCAATGAGCACCAGAAAGACAGTTTTATTAACTGAACCGCACTCAGTATTCAAGACTGTCAAAGAACAACTTGTTTTCAGCAAACTGCATCTTTGCTTTTACAGTCCATTATGAAGCATAAAAACACTTTCGGGCTCGCTTGCAATGAAAGGCAGAAAGAGTTTTATTAGCTGAACTGCGCTCCATAAGAAAGACTGTCAGAGCACAGCTTGCTTTCAGCAGACTGCGTATTTGTTTATACTAACAATTGGAACACAGAAAAACACTTTCTGGCGTGTTTGCAATGAGCACCAGAAAGACAGTTTTATTAACTGAACCGCACTCAGTATTCAAGACTGTCAAAGAACAACTTGTTTTCAGCAAACTGCATCTTTGCTTTTACAATCCATTATGAAGCATAAAAACACTTTCGGGCTTGCTTGCAATGAAAGGCAGAAAGAGTTTTATTAGCTGAACTGCGCTCCAAAAGAAAGACTGTCAGAGCACAGCTTGCTTTCAGCAGACTGCGTATTTCTTTATACTAGCAATAGGAACACAGAAAAACACTTTCTGGCGTGTTTGCAATGAGCACCAGAAAGACAGTTTTATTAACTGAACCGCACTCAGTATTCAAGACTGTCAAAGAACAACTTGTTTTCAGCAAACTGCATCTTTGCTTTTACAGTCCATTATGAAGCATAAAAACACTTTCGGGCTCGCTTGCAATGAAAGGCAGAAAGAGTTTTATTAGCTGAACTGCACTCCATAAGAAAGACTGTCAGAGAACAGCTTGTTTTCAGCAGACTGCGTATTTCTTTATACTAGCAATTGGAACACAGAAAAACACTTTCTGGCTTGCTTGCAATGAGCACCAGAAAGACAGTTTTATTAACTCAACTGCACTCAGTATTCAAGACTGTCAAAGATAAACTTGTTTTCAGCAAACTGCATCTTTGCTTTTACAACCCGTTATGAAGCATAAAAACACTTTCGGGCTTGATTGCAATGAAAGGCAGAAAGAGTTTTATTAGCTGAACTGCGCTCCATAAGAAAGACTGTCAGAGCACAGCTTGCTTTCAGCAGACTGCGTATTTGTTTATACTAACAAGTAGAACACAGAAAAACACTTTCTGGTTTGTTTGCAATGAGCACCAGAAAGACAGTTTTATTAACTCAACTGCACTCAGTATTCAAGACTGTCAAAGATAAACTTGTTTTCAGCAAACTGCATCTTTGCTTTTACAACCCGTTATGAAGCATAAAAACACTTTCGGGCTCGCTTGCAATGAAAGGCAGAAAGAGTTTTATTAGCTGAACTGCGCTCCATAAGAAAGACTGTCAGAGCACAGCTTGCTTTCAGCAGACTGCGTATTTCTTTATACTAGCAATAGGAACACAGAAAAACACTTTCTGGCGTGTTTGCAATGAGCACCAGAAAGACAGTTTTATTAACTGAACCGCACTCAGTATTCAAGACTGTCAAAGAACAACTTGTTTTCAGCAAACTGCATCTTTGCTTTTACAGTCCATTATGAAGCATAAAAACACTTTCGGGCTCGCTTGCAATGAAAGGCAGAAAGAGTTTTATTAGCTGAACTGCACTCCATAAGAAAGACTGTCAGAGAACAGCTTGTTTTCAGCAGACTGCGTATTTCTTTATACTAGCAATTGGAACACAGAAAAACACTTTCTGGCTTGCTTGCAATGAGCACCAGAAAGACAGTTTTATTAACTCAACTGCACTCAGTATTCAAGACTGTCAAAGATAAACTTGTTTTCAGCAAACTGCATCTTTGCTTTTACAATCCATTATGAAGCATAAAAACACTTTCGGGCTTGCTTGCAATGAAAGGCAGAAAGAGTTTTATTAGCTGAACTGCGCTCCATAAGAAAGACTGTCAGAGCACAGCTTGCTTTCAGCAGACTGCGTATTTGTTTATACTAACAATTGGAACACAGAAAAACACTTTCTGGCGTGTTTGCAATGAGCACCAGAAAGACAGTTTTATTAACTGAACCGCACTCAGTATTCAAGACTGTCAAAGAACAACTTGTTTTCAGCAAACTGCATCTTAGCTTTTACAACCCGTTATGAAGCATAAAAACACTTTCGGGCTCGCTTGCAATGAAAGGCAGAAAGAGTTTTATTAGCTGAACTGCACTCCATAAGAAAGACTGTCAGAGCACAGCTTGCTTTCAGCAGACTGCATATTTGTTTATACTAACAAGTAGAACACAGAAAAACACTTTCTGGTTTGTTTGCAATGAGCACCAGAAAGACAGTTTTATTAACTCAACTGCACTCAGTATTCAAGACTGTCAAAGATAAACTTGTTTTCAGCAAACTGCATCTTTGCTTTTACAACCCGTTATGAAGCATAAAAACACTTTCGGGCTCGCTTGCAATGAAAGGCAGAAAGAGTTTTATTAGCTGAACTGCACTCCATAAGAAAGACTGTCAGAGCACAGCTTGCTTTCAGCAGACTGCTTATTTGTTTATACTAACAATTGGAACACAGAAAAACACTTTTTGGCTTGTTTGCAATGAGCACCAGAAAGACAGTTTTATTAACTGAACCGCACTCAGTATTCAAGACTGTCAAAGAACAACTTGTTTTCAGCAAACTGCATCTTTGCTTTTACAGTCCATTATGAAGCATAAAAACACTTTCGGGCTCGCTTGCAATGAAAGGCAGAAAGAGTTTTATTAGCTGAACTGCGCTCCATAAGAAAGACTGTCAGAGCACAGCTTGCTTTCAGCAGACTGCGTATTTGTTTATACTAACAATTGGAACACAGAAAAACACTTTCTGGCGTGTTTGCAATGAGCACCAGAAAGACAGTTTTATTAACTGAACCGCACTCAGTATTCAAGACTGTCAAAGAACAACTTGTTTTCAGCAAACTGCATCTTTGCTTTTACAGTCCATTATGAAGCATAAAAACACTTTCGGACTCGCTTGCAATGAAAGGCAGAAAGAGTTTTATTAGCTGAACTGCACTCCATAAGAAAGACTGTCAGAGAACAGCTTGTTTTCAGCAGACTGCGTATTTCTTTATACTAGCAATTGGAACACAGAAAAACACTTTCTGGCTTGCTTGCAATGAGCACCAGAAAGACAGTTTTATTAACTCAACTGCACTCAGTATTCAAGACTGTCAAAGATAAACTTGTTTTCAGCAAACTGCATCTTTGCTTTTACAACCCGTTATGAAGCATAAAAACACTTTCGGGCTCGCTTGCAATGAAAGGCAGAAAGAGTTTTATTAGCTGAACTGCGCTCCATAAGAAAGACTGTCAGAGCACAGCTTGCTTTCAGCAGACTGCGTATTTGTTTATACTAACAATTGGAACACAGAAAAACACTTTCTGGCGTGTTTGCAATGAGCACCAGAAAGACAGTTTTATTAACTGAACCGCACTCAGTATTCAAGACTGTCAAAGAACAACTTGTTTTCAGCAAACTGCATCTTTGCTTTTACAACCCGTTATGAAGCATAAAAACACTTTCGGGCTCGCTTGCAATGAAAGGCAGAAAGAGTTTTATTAGCTGAACTGCACTCCATAAGAAAGACTGTCAGAGCACAGCTTGCTTTCAGCAGACTGCTTATTTGTTTATACTAACAATTGGAACACAGAAAAACACTTTTTGGCTTGTTTGCAATGAGCACCAGAAAGACAGTTTTATTAACTGAACCGCACTCAGTATTCAAGACTGTCAAAGAACAACTTGTTTTCAGCAAACTGCATCTTTGCTTTTACAGTCCATTATGAAGCATAAAAACACTTTCGGGCTCGCTTGCAATGAAAGGCAGAAAGAGTTTTATTAGCTGAACTGCGCTCCATAAGAAAGACTGTCAGAGCACAGCTTGCTTTCAGCAGACTGCGTATTTGTTTATACTAACAATTGGAACACAGAAAAACACTTTCTGGCGTGTTTGCAATGAGCACCAGAAAGACAGTTTTATTAACTGAACCGCACTCAGTATTCAAGACTGTCAAAGAACAACTTGTTTTCAGCAAACTGCATCTTTGCTTTTACAACCCGTTATGAAGCATAAAAACACTTTCGGGCTCGCTTGCAATGAAAGGCAGAAAGAGTTTTATTAGCTGAACTGCACTCCATAAGAAAGACTGTCAGAGCACAGCTTGCTTTCAGCAGACTGCATATTTGTTTATACTAACAAGTAGAACACAGAAAAACACTTTCTGGTTTGTTTGCAATGAGCACCAGAAAGACAGTTTTATTAACTCAACTGCACTCAGTATTCAAGACTGTCAAAGATAAACTTGTTTTCAGCAAACTGCATCTTTGCTTTTACAATCCATTATGAAGCATAAAAACACTTTCGGGCTTGCTTGCAATGAAAGGCAGAAAGAGTTTTATTAGCTGAACTGCGCTCCATAAGAAAGACTGTCAGAGCACAGCTTGCTTTCAGCAGACTGCGTATTTGTTTATACTAACAATTGGAACACAGAAAAACACTTTCTGGCGTGTTTGCAATGAGCACCAGAAAGACAGTTTTATTAACTGAACCGCACTCAGTATTCAAGACTGTCAAAGAACAACTTGTTTTCAGCAAACTGCATCTTAGCTTTTACAACCCGTTATGAAGCATAAAAACACTTTCGGGCTCGCTTGCAATGAAAGGCAGAAAGAGTTTTATTAGCTGAACTGCACTCCATAAGAAAGACTGTCAGAGCACAGCTTGCTTTCAGCAGACTGCATATTTGTTTATACTAACAAGTAGAACACAGAAAAACACTTTCTGGTTTGTTTGCAATGAGCACCAGAAAGACAGTTTTATTAACTCAACTGCACTCAGTATTCAAGACTGTCAAAGATAAACTTGTTTTCAGCAAACTGCATCTTTGCTTTTACAACCCGTTATGAAGCATAAAAACACTTTCGGGCTCGCTTGCAATGAAAGGCAGAAAGAGTTTTATTAGCTGAACTGCACTCCATAAGAAAGACTGTCAGAGCACAGCTTGCTTTCAGCAGACTGCTTATTTGTTTATACTAACAATTGGAACACAGAAAAACACTTTTTGGCTTGTTTGCAATGAGCACCAGAAAGACAGTTTTATTAACTGAACCGCACTCAGTATTCAAGACTGTCAAAGAACAACTTGTTTTCAGCAAACTGCATCTTTGCTTTTACAGTCCATTATGAAGCATAAAAACACTTTCGGGCTCGCTTGCAATGAAAGGCAGAAAGAGTTTTATTAGCTGAACTGCGCTCCATAAGAAAGACTGTCAGAGCACAGCTTGCTTTCAGCAGACTGCGTATTTGTTTATACTAACAATTGGAACACAGAAAAACACTTTCTGGCGTGTTTGCAATGAGCACCAGAAAGACAGTTTTATTAACTGAACCGCACTCAGTATTCAAGACTGTCAAAGAACAACTTGTTTTCAGCAAACTGCATCTTTGCTTTTACAGTCCATTATGAAGCATAAAAACACTTTCGGACTCGCTTGCAATGAAAGGCAGAAAGAGTTTTATTAGCTGAACTGCACTCCATAAGAAAGACTGTCAGAGAACAGCTTGTTTTCAGCAGACTGCGTATTTCTTTATACTAGCAATTGGAACACAGAAAAACACTTTCTGGCTTGCTTGCAATGAGCACCAGAAAGACAGTTTTATTAACTCAACTGCACTCAGTATTCAAGACTGTCAAAGATAAACTTGTTTTCAGCAAACTGCATCTTTGCTTTTACAACCCGTTATGAAGCATAAAAACACTTTCGGGCTCGCTTGCAATGAAAGGCAGAAAGAGTTTTATTAGCTGAACTGCGCTCCATAAGAAAGACTGTCAGAGCACAGCTTGCTTTCAGCAGACTGCGTATTTGTTTATACTAACAATTGGAACACAGAAAAACACTTTCTGGCGTGTTTGCAATGAGCACCAGAAAGACAGTTTTATTAACTGAACCGCACTCAGTATTCAAGACTGTCAAAGAACAACTTGTTTTCAGCAAACTGCATCTTTGCTTTTACAACCCGTTATGAAGCATAAAAACACTTTCGGGCTCGCTTGCAATGAAAGGCAGAAAGAGTTTTATTAGCTGAACTGCACTCCATAAGAAAGACTGTCAGAGCACAGCTTGCTTTCAGCAGACTGCTTATTTGTTTATACTAACAATTGGAACACAGAAAAACACTTTTTGGCTTGTTTGCAATGAGCACCAGAAAGACAGTTTTATTAACTGAACCGCACTCAGTATTCAAGACTGTCAAAGAACAACTTGTTTTCAGCAAACTGCATCTTTGCTTTTACAGTCCATTATGAAGCATAAAAACACTTTCGGGCTCGCTTGCAATGAAAGGCAGAAAGAGTTTTATTAGCTGAACTGCGCTCCATAAGAAAGACTGTCAGAGCACAGCTTGCTTTCAGCAGACTGCGTATTTGTTTATACTAACAATTGGAACACAGAAAAACACTTTCTGGCGTGTTTGCAATGAGCACCAGAAAGACAGTTTTATTAACTGAACCGCACTCAGTATTCAAGACTGTCAAAGAACAACTTGTTTTCAGCAAACTGCATCTTTGCTTTTACAACCCGTTATGAAGCATAAAAACACTTTCGGGCTCGCTTGCAATGAAAGGCAGAAAGAGTTTTATTAGCTGAACTGCACTCCATAAGAAAGACTGTCAGAGCACAGCTTGCTTTCAGCAGACTGCATATTTGTTTATACTAACAAGTAGAACACAGAAAAACACTTTCTGGTTTGTTTGCAATGAGCACCAGAAAGACAGTTTTATTAACTCAACTGCACTCAGTATTCAAGACTGTCAAAGATAAACTTGTTTTCAGCAAACTGCATCTTTGCTTTTACAACCCGTTATGAAGCATAAAAACACTTTCGGGCTCGCTTGCAATGAAAGGCAGAAAGAGTTTTATTAGCTGAACTGCACTCCATAAGAAAGACTGTCAGAGCACAGCTTGCTTTCAGCAGACTGCTTATTTGTTTATACTAACAATTGGAACACAGAAAAACACTTTCTGGCTTGTTTGCAATGAGCACCAGAAAGACAGTTTTATTAACTGAACCGCACTCAGTATTCAAGACTGTCAAAGAACAACTTGTTTTCAGCAAACTGCATCTTTGCTTTTACAGTCCATTATGAAGCATAAAAACACTTTCGGGCTCGCTTGCAATGAAAGGCAGAAAGAGTTTTATTAGCTGAACTGCGCTCCATAAGAAAGACTGTCAGAGCACAGCTTGCTTTCAGCAGACTGCGTATTTGTTTATACTAGCAATTGGAACACAGAAAAACACTTTCTGGCGTGTTTGCAATGAGCACCAGAAAGACAGTTTTATTAACTGAACCGCACTCAGTATTCAAGACTGTCAAAGAACAACTTGTTTTCAGCAAACTGCATCTTTGCTTTTACAACCCGTTATGAAGCATAAAAACACTTTCGGGCTCGCTTGCAATGAAAGGCAGAAAGAGTTTTATTAGCTGAACTGCACTCCATAAGAAAGACTGTCAGAGCACAGCTTGCTTTCAGCAGACTGCATATTTATTTATACTAACAAGTAGAACACAGAAAAACACTTTCTGGTTTGTTTGCAATGAGCACCAGAAAGACAGTTTTATTAACTCAACTGCACTCAGTATTCAAGACTGTCAAAGAACAACTTGTTTTCAGCAAAATGCATCTTTGCTTTTACAACCCGTTATGAAGCATAAAAACACTTTCGGGCTCGCTTGCAATGAAAGGCAGAAAGAGTTTTATTAGCTGAACTGCGCTCCATAAGAAAGACTGTCAGAGCACAGCTTGCTTTCAGCAGACTGCGTATTTGTTTATACTAGCAATTGGAACACAGAAAAACACTTTCTGGCGTGTTTGCAATGAGCACCAGAAAGACAGTTTTATTAACTGAACCGCACTCAGTATTCAAGACTGTCAAAGAACAACTTGTTTTCAGCAAACTGCATC
The DNA here is from genome assembly GCF_029633855.1 of Hoplias malabaricus. Taxonomy (NCBI): domain Eukaryota; kingdom Metazoa; phylum Chordata; class Actinopteri; order Characiformes; family Erythrinidae; genus Hoplias; species Hoplias malabaricus. The sequence continues at coordinate 18,363,977 of NC_089816.1, read as the reverse complement.
TTTGCTTTTACAACCCGTTATGAAGCATAAAAACACTTTCGGGCTCGCTTGCAATGAAAGGCAGAAAGAGTTTTATTAGCTGAACTGCACTCCATAAGAAAGACTGTCAGAGCACAGCTTGCTTTCAGCAGACTGCATATTTGTTTATACTAACAAGTAGAACACAGAAAAACACTTTCTGGTTTGTTTGCAATGAGCACCAGAAAGACAGTTTTATTAACTCAACTGCACTCAGTATTCAAGACTGTCAAAGATAAACTTGTTTTCAGCAAACTGCATCTTTGCTTTTACAACCCGTTATGAAGCATAAAAACACTTTCGGGCTCGCTTGCAATGAAAGGCAGAAAGAGTTTTATTAGCTGAACTGCACTCCATAAGAAAGACTGTCAGAGCACAGCTTGCTTTCAGCAGACTGCTTATTTGTTTATACTAACAATTGGAACACAGAAAAACACTTTTTGGCTTGTTTGCAATGAGCACCAGAAAGACAGTTTTATTAACTGAACCGCACTCAGTATTCAAGACTGTCAAAGAACAACTTGTTTTCAGCAAACTGCATCTTTGCTTTTACAGTCCATTATGAAGCATAAAAACACTTTCGGGCTCGCTTGCAATGAAAGGCAGAAAGAGTTTTATTAGCTGAACTGCGCTCCATAAGAAAGACTGTCAGAGCACAGCTTGCTTTCAGCAGACTGCGTATTTGTTTATACTAACAATTGGAACACAGAAAAACACTTTCTGGCTTGCTTGCAATGAGCACCAGAAAGACAGTTTTATTAACTCAACTGCACTCAGTATTCAAGACTGTCAAAGATAAACTTGTTTTCAGCAAACTGCATCTTTGCTTTTACAACCCGTTATGAAGCATAAAAACACTTTCGGGCTCGCTTGCAATGAAAGGCAGAAAGAGTTTTATTAGCTGAACTGCGCTCCATAAGAAAGACTGTCAGAGCACAGCTTGCTTTCAGCAGACTGCGTATTTGTTTATACTAACAATTGGAACACAGAAAAACACTTTCTGGCGTGTTTGCAATGAGCACCAGAAAGACAGTTTTATTAACTGAACCGCACTCAGTATTCAAGACTGTCAAAGAACAACTTGTTTTCAGCAAACTGCATCTTTGCTTTTACAACCCGTTATGAAGCATAAAAACACTTTCGGGCTCGCTTGCAATGAAAGGCAGAAAGAGTTTTATTAGCTGAACTGCACTCCATAAGAAAGACTGTCAGAGCACAGCTTGCTTTCAGCAGACTGCTTATTTGTTTATACTAACAATTGGAACACAGAAAAACACTTTTTGGCTTGTTTGCAATGAGCACCAGAAAGACAGTTTTATTAACTGAACCGCACTCAGTATTCAAGACTGTCAAAGAACAACTTGTTTTCAGCAAACTGCATCTTTGCTTTTACAGTCCATTATGAAGCATAAAAACACTTTCGGGCTCGCTTGCAATGAAAGGCAGAAAGAGTTTTATTAGCTGAACTGCGCTCCATAAGAAAGACTGTCAGAGCACAGCTTGCTTTCAGCAGACTGCGTATTTGTTTATACTAACAATTGGAACACAGAAAAACACTTTCTGGCGTGTTTGCAATGAGCACCAGAAAGACAGTTTTATTAACTGAACCGCACTCAGTATTCAAGACTGTCAAAGAACAACTTGTTTTCAGCAAACTGCATCTTTGCTTTTACAACCCGTTATGAAGCATAAAAACACTTTCGGGCTCGCTTGCAATGAAAGGCAGAAAGAGTTTTATTAGCTGAACGGCACTCCATAAGAAAGACTGTCAGAGCACAGCTTGCTTTCAGCAGACTGCATATTTGTTTATACTAACAAGTAGAACACAGAAAAACACTTTCTGGTTTGTTTGCAATGAGCACCAGAAAGACAGTTTTATTAACTCAACTGCACTCAGTATTCAAGACTGTCAAAGATAAACTTGTTTTCAGCAAACTGCATCTTTGCTTTTACAACCCGTTATGAAGCATAAAAACACTTTCGGGCTCGCTTGCAATGAAAGGCAGAAAGAGTTTTATTAGCTGAACTGCACTCCATAAGAAAGACTGTCAGAGCACAGCTTGCTTTCAGCAGACTGCTTATTTGTTTATACTAACAATTGGAACACAGAAAAACACTTTCTGGCTTGTTTGCAATGAGCACCAGAAAGACAGTTTTATTAACTGAACCGCACTCAGTATTCAAGACTGTCAAAGAACAACTTGTTTTCAGCAAACTGCATCTTTGCTTTTACAGTCCATTATGAAGCATAAAAACACTTTCGGGCTTGCTTGCAATGAAAGGCAGAAAGAGTTTTATTAGCTGAACTGCGCTCCATAAGAAAGACTGTCAGAGCACAGCTTGCTTTCAGCAGACTGCGTATTTGTTTATACTAGCAATTGGAACACAGAAAAACACTTTCTGGCGTGTTTGCAATGAGCACCAGAAAGACAGTTTTATTAACTGAACCGCACTCAGTATTCAAGACTGTCAAAGAACAACTTGTTTTCAGCAAACTGCATCTTTGCTTTTACAACCCGTTATGAAGCATAAAAACACTTTCGGGCTCGCTTGCAATGAAAGGCAGAAAGAGTTTTATTAGCTGAACTGCACTCCATAAGAAAGACTGTCAGAGCACAGCTTGCTTTCAGCAGACTGCATATTTATTTATACTAACAAGTAGAACACAGAAAAACACTTTCTGGTTTGTTTGCAATGAGCACCAGAAAGACAGTTTTATTAACTCAACTGCACTCAGTATTCAAGACTGTCAAAGAACAACTTGTTTTCAGCAAAATGCATCTTTGCTTTTACAACCCGTTATGAAGCATAAAAACACTTTCGGGCTCGCTTGCAATGAAAGGCAGAAAGAGTTTTATTAGCTGAACTGCGCTCCATAAGAAAGACTGTCAGAGCACAGCTTGCTTTCAGCAGACTGCTTATTTGTTTATACTAACAATTGGAACACAGAAAAACACTTTTTGGCTTGTTTGCAATGAGCACCAGAAAGACAGTTTTATTAACTGAACCGCACTCAGTATTCAAGACTGTCAAAGAACAACTTGTTTTCAGCAAACTGCATCTTTGCTTTTACAGTCCATTATGAAGCATAAAAACACTTTCGGGCTCGCTTGCAATGAAAGGCAGAAAGAGTTTTATTAGCTGAACTGCGCTCCATAAGAAAGACTGTCAGAGCACAGCTTGCTTTCAGCAGACTGCGTATTTGTTTATACTAACAATTGGAACACAGAAAAACACTTTCTGGCTTGCTTGCAATGAGCACCAGAAAGACAGTTTTATTAACTCAACTGCACTCAGTATTCAAGACTGTCAAAGATAAACTTGTTTTCAGCAAACTGCATCTTTGCTTTTACAACCCGTTATGAAGCATAAAAACACTTTCGGGCTCGCTTGCAATGAAAGGCAGAAAGAGTTTTATTAGCTGAACTGCGCTCCATAAGAAAGACTGTCAGAGCACAGCTTGCTTTCAGCAGACTGCGTTTGTTTATACTAACAATTGGAACACAGAAAAACACTTTCTGGCGTGTTTGCAATGAGCACCAGAAAGACAGTTTTATTAACTCAACTGCACTCAGTATTCAAGACTGTCAAAGAACAACTTGTTTTCAGCAAACTTCATCTTTGCTTTTACAATCCATTATGAAGCATAAAAACACTTTCGGGCTCGCTTGCAATGAAAGGCAGAAAGAGTTTTATTAGCTGAACTGCGCTCCATAAGAAAGACTGTCAGAGCACAGCTTGCTTTCAGCAGACTGCGTATTTCTTTATACTAGCAATTGGAACACAGAAAAACACTTTCTGGCGTGTTTGCAATGAGCACCAGAAAGACAGTTTTATTAACTGAACCGCACTCAGTATTCAAGACTGTCAAAGAACAACTTGTTTTCAGCAAACTGCATCTTTGCTTTTACAGTCCATTATGAAGCATAAAAACACTTTCGGGCTCGCTTGCAATGAAAGGCAGAAAGAGTTTTATTAGCTGAACTGCACTCCATAAGAAAGACTGTCAGAGCACAGCTTGCTTTCAGCAGACTGCGTATTTGTTTATACTAACAATTGGAACACAGAAAAACACTTTCTGGCGTGTTTGCAATGAGCACCAGAAAGACAGTTTTATTAACTGAACCGCACTCAGTATTCAAGACTGTCAAAGAACAACTTGTTTTCAGCAAACTGCATCTTTGCTTTTATAACCCGTTATGAAGCATAAAAACACTTTCGGGCTCGCTTGCAATGAAAGGCAGAAAGAGTTTTATTAGCTGAACTGCGCTCCATAAGAAAGATTGTCAGAGCACAGCTTGCTTTCAGCAGACTGCGTATTTCTTTATCCTAGCAATTGGAACACAGAAAAACACTTTCTGGCTTGCTTGCAATGAGCACCAGAAAGACAGTTTTATTAACTCAACTGCACTCATTATTCAAGACTGTCAAAGATAAACTTGTTTTCAGCAAACTGCATCTTTGCTTTTACAACCCGTTATGAAGCATAAAAACACTTTCGGGCTCGCTTGCAATGAAAGGCAGAAAGAGTTTTATTAGCTGAACTGCGCTCCATAAGAAATACTGTCAGAGCACAGCTTGCTTTCAGCAGACTGCGTATTTGTTTATACTAACAATTGGAACACAGAAAAACACTTTCTGGCGTGTTTGCAATGAGCACCAGAAAGACAGTTTTATTAACTCAACTGCACTCAGTATTCAAGACTGTCAAAGAACAACTTGTTTTCAGCAAACTTCATCTTTGCTTTTACAATCCATTATGAAGCATAAAAACACTTTCGGGCTCGCTTGCAATGAAAGGCAGAAAGAGTTTTATTAGCTGAACTGCGCTCCATAAGAAAGACTGTCAGAACACAGCTTGCTTTCAGCAGACTGCGTATTTCTTTATACTAGCAATTGGAACACAGAAAAACACTTTCTGGCGTGTTTGCAATGAGCACCAGAAAGACAGTTTTATTAACTGAACCGCACTCAGTATTCAAGACTGTCAAAGAACAACTTGTTTTCAGCAAACTGCATCTTTGCTTTTACAGTCCATTATGAAGCATAAAAACACTTTCGGGCTCGCTTGCAATGAAAGGCAGAAAGAGTTTTATTAGCTGAACTGCACTCCATAAGAAAGACTGTCAGAGAACAGCTTGTTTTCAGCAGACTGCGTATTTCTTTATACTAGCAATTGGAACACAGAAAAACACTTTCTGGCTTGCTTGCAATGAGCACCAGAAAGACAGTTTTATTAACTCAACTGCACTCAGTATTCAAGACTGTCAAAGATAAACTTGTTTTCAGCAAACTGCATCTTTGCTTTTACAATCCATTATGAAGCATAAAAACACTTTCGGGCTTGCTTGCAATGAAAGGCAGAAAGAGTTTTATTAGCTGAACTGCGCTCCATAAGAAAGACTGTCAGAGCACAGCTTGCTTTCAGCAGACTGCGTATTTGTTTATACTAACAATTGGAACACAGAAAAACACTTTCTGGCGTGTTTGCAATGAGCACCAGAAAGACAGTTTTATTAACTGAACCGCACTCAGTATTCAAGACTGTCAAAGAACAACTTGTTTTCAGCAAACTGCATCTTTGCTTTTACAACCCGTTATGAAGCATAAAAACACTTTCGGGCTCGCTTGCAATGAAAGGCAGAAAGAGTTTTATTAGCTGAACTGCACTCCATAAGAAAGACTGTCAGAGCACAGCTTGCTTTCAGCAGACTGCATATTTGTTTATACTAACAAGTAGAACACAGAAAAACACTTTCTGGTTTGTTTGCAATGAGCACCAGAAAGACAGTTTTATTAACTCAACTGCACTCAGTATTCAAGACTGTCAAAGATAAACTTGTTTTCAGCAAACTGCATCTTTGCTTTTACAACCCGTTATGAAGCATAAAAACACTTTCGGGCTCGCTTGCAATGAAAGGCAGAAAGAGTTTTATTAGCTGAACTGCACTCCATAAGAAAGACTGTCAGAGCACAGCTTGCTTTCAGCAGACTGCTTATTTGTTTATACTAACAATTGGAACACAGAAAAACACTTTTTGGCTTGTTTGCAATGAGCACCAGAAAGACAGTTTTATTAACTGAACCGCACTCAGTATTCAAGACTGTCAAAGAACAACTTGTTTTCAGCAAACTGCATCTTTGCTTTTACAGTCCATTATGAAGCATAAAAACACTTTCGGGCTCGCTTGCAATGAAAGGCAGAAAGAGTTTTATTAGCTGAACTGCGCTCCATAAGAAAGACTGTCAGAGCACAGCTTGCTTTCAGCAGACTGCGTATTTGTTTATACTAGCAATTGGAACACAGAAAAACACTTTCTGGCGTGTTTGCAATGAGCACCAGAAAGACAGTTTTATTAACTCAACTGCACTCAGTATTCAAGACTGTCAAAGATAAACTTGTTTTCAGCAAACTGCATCTTTGCTTTTACAACCCGTTATGAAGCATAAAAACACTTTCGGGCTCGCTTGCAATGAAAGGCAGAAAGAGTTTTATTAGCTGAACTGCACTCCATAAGAAAGACTGTCAGAGCACAGCTTGCTTTCAGCAGACTGCATATTTATTTATACTAACAAGTAGAACACAGAAAAACACTTTCTGGTTTGTTTGCAATGAGCACCAGAAAGACAGTTTTATTAACTCAACTGCACTCAGTATTCAAGACTCAAAGATAAACTTGTTTTCAGCAAACTGCATCTTTGCTTTTACAACCCGTTATGAAGCATAAAAACACTTTCGGGCTCGCTTGCAATGAAAGGCAGAAAGAGTTTTATTAGCTGAACTGCGCTCCATAAGAAAGACTGTCAGAGCACAGCTTGCTTTCAGCAGACTGCGTATTTGTTTATACTAGCAATTGGAACACAGAAAAACACTTTCTGGTTTGTTTGCAATGAGCACCAGAAAGACAGTTTTATTAACTCAACTGCACTCAGTATTCAAGACTGTCAAAGATAAACTTGTTTTCAGCAAACTGCATCTTTGCTTTTACAACCCGTTATGAAGCATAAAAACACTTTCGGGCTCGCTTGCAATGAAAGGCAGAAAGAGTTTTATTAGCTGAACTGCACTCCATAAGAAAGACTGTCAGAGCACAGCTTGCTTTCAGCAGACTGCGTATTTGTTTATACTAACAATTGGAACACAGAAAAACACTTTCTGGCGTGTTTGCAATGAGCACCAGAAAGACAGTTTTATTAACTGAACCGCACTCAGTATTCAAGACTGTCAAAGAACAACTTGTTTTCAGCAAAATGCATCTTTGCTTTTACAACCCGTTATGAAGCATAAAAACACTTTCGGGCTCGCTTGCAATGAAAGGCAGAAAGAGTTTTATTAGCTGAACTGCGCTCCATAAGAAAGACTGTCAGAGCACAGCTTGCTTTCAGCAGACTGCGTATTTGTTTATACTAGCAATTGGAACACAGAAAAACACTTTCTGGCGTGTTTGCAATGAGCACCAGAAAGACAGTTTTATTAACTGAAACGCACTCAGTATTCAAGACTGTCAAAGATAAACTTGTTTTCAGCAAACTGCATCTTTGCTTTTACAGTCCATTATGAAGCATAAAAACACTTTCGGGCTCGCTTGCAATGAAAGGCAGAACGAGTTTTATTAGCTGAACTGCACTCCATAAGAAAGACTGTCAGAGAACAGCTTGTTTTCAGCAGACTGCGTATTTCTTTATACTAGCAATTGGAACACAGAAAAACACTTTCTGGCTTGCTTGCAATGAGCACCAGAAAGACAGTTTTATTAACTCAACTGCACTCAGTATTCAAGACTGTCAAAGATAAACTTGTTTTCAGCAAACTGCATCTTTGCTTTTACAACCCGTTATGAAGCATAAAAACACTTTCGGGCTCGCTTGCAATGAAAGGCAGAAAGAGTTTTATTAGCTGAACTGCGCTCCATAAGAAAGACTGTCAGAGCACAGCTTGCTTTCAGCAGACTGCGTATTTGTTTATACTAACAATTGGAACACAGAAAAACACTTTCTGGCGTGTTTGCAATGAGCACCAGAAAGACAGTTTTATTAACTCAACTGCACTCAGTATTCAAGACTGTCAAAGATAAACTTGTTTTCAGCAAACTTCATCTTTGCTTTTACAATCCATTATGAAGCATAAAAACACTTTCGGGCTCGCTTGCAATGAAAGGCAGAAAGAGTTTTATTAGCTGAACTGCGCTCCATAAGAAAGACTGTTAGAGCACAGCTTGCTTTCAGCAGACTGCGTATTTGTTTATACTAACAATTGGAACACAGAAAAACACTTTCTGGCGTGTTTGCAATGAGCACCAGAAAGACAGTTTTATTAACTGAACCGCACTCAGTATTCAAGACTGTCAAAGAACAACTTGTTTTCAGCAAACTGCATCTTTGCTTTTATAACCCGTTATGAAGCATAAAAACACTTTCGGGCTCGCTTGCAATGAAAGGCAGAAAGAGTTTTATTAGCTGAACTGCGCTCCATAAGAAAGATTGTCAGAGCACAGCTTGCTTTCAGCAGACTGCGTATTTCTTTATACTAGCAATTGGAACACAGAAAAACACTTTCTGGCTTGCTTGCAATGAGCACCAGAAAGACAGTTTTATTAACTCAACTGCACTCAGTATTCAAGACTGTCAAAGATAAACTTGTTTTCAGCAAACTGCATCTTTGCTTTTACAACCCGTTATGAAGCATAAAAACACTTTCGGGCTCGCTTGCAATGAAAGGCAGAAAGAGTTTTATTAGCTGAACTGCGCTCCATAAGAAAGACTGTCAGAGCACAGCTTGCTTTCAGCAGACTGCGTATTTGTTTATACTAACAATTGGAACACAGAAAAACACTTTCTGGCGTGTTTGCAATGAGCACCAGAAAGACAGTTTTATTAACTCAACTGCACTCAGTATTCAAGACTGTCAAAGATAAACTTGTTTTCAGCAAACTTCATCTTTGCTTTTACAATCCATTATGAAGCATAAAAACACTTTCGGGCTCGCTTGCAATGAAAGGCAGAAAGAGTTTTATTAGCTGAACTGCGCTCCATAAGAAAGACTGTCAGAGCACAGCTTGCTTTCAGCAGACTGCGTATTTGTTTATACTAGCAATTGGAACACAGAAAAACACTTTCTGGCGTGTTTGCAATGAGCACCAGAAAGACAGTTTTATTAACTGAACCGCACTCAGTATTCAAGACTGTCAAAGAACAACTTGTTTTCAGCAAACTGCATCTTTGCTTTTACAGTCCATTATGAAGCATAAAAACACTTTCGGGCTCGCTTGCAATGAAAGGCAGAAAGAGTTTTATTAGCTGAACTGCACTCCATAAGAAAGACTGTCAGAGAACAGCTTGTTTTCAGCAGACTGCGTATTTCTTTATACTAGCAATTGGAACACAGAAAAACACTTTCTGGCTTGCTTGCAATGAGCACCAGAAAGACAGTTTTATTAACTCAACTGCACTCAGTATTCAAGACTGTCAAAGATAAACTTGTTTTCAGCAAACTGCATCTTTGCTTTTACAATCCATTATGAAGCATAAAAACACTTTCGGGCTTGCTTGCAATGAAAGGCAGAAAGAGTTTTATTAGCTGAACTGTGCTCCATAAGAAAGACTGTCAGAGCACAGCTTGCTTTCAGCAGACTGCGTATTTGTTTATACTAACAATTGGAACACAGAAAAACACTTTCTGGCGTGTTTGCAATGAGCACCAGAAAGACAGTTTTATTAACTGAACCGCACTCAGTATTCAAGACTGTCAAAGAACAACTTGTTTTCAGCAAACTGCATCTTTGCTTTTACAACCCGTTATGAAGCATAAAAACACTTTCGGGCTCGCTTGCAATGAAAGGCAGAAAGAGTTTTATTAGCTGAACTGCACTCCATAAGAAAGACTGTCAGAGCACAGCTTGCTTTCAGCAGACTGCATATTTGTTTATACTAACAAGTAGAACACAGAAAAACACTTTCTGGTTTGTTTGCAATGAGCACCAGAAAGACAGTTTTATTAACTCAACTGCACTCAGTATTCAAGACTGTCAAAGATAAACTTGTTTTCAGCAAACTGCATCTTTGCTTTTACAACCCGTTATGAAGCATAAAAACACTTTCGGGCTCGCTTGCAATGAAAGGCAGAAAGAGTTTTATTAGCTGAACTGCACTCCATAAGAAAGACTGTCAGAGCACAGCTTGCTTTCAGCAGACTGCTTATTTGTTTATACTAACAATTGGAACACAGAAAAACACTTTCTGGCTTGTTTGCAATGAGCACCAGAAAGACAGTTTTATTAACTGAACCGCACTCAGTATTCAAGACTGTCAAAGAACAACTTGTTTTCAGCAAACTGCATCTTTGCTTTTACAGTCCATTATGAAGCATAAAAACACTTTCGGGCTCGCTTGCAATGAAAGGCAGAAAGAGTTTTATTAGCTGAACTGCGCTCCATAAGAAAGACTGTCAGAGCACAGCTTGCTTTCAGCAGACTGCGTATTTGTTTATACTAGCAATTGGAACACAGAAAAACACTTTCTGGCGTGTTTGCAATGAGCACCAGAAAGACAGTTTTATTAACTGAACCGCACTCAGTATTCAAGACTGTCAAAGAACAACTTGTTTTCAGCAAACTGCATCTTTGCTTTTACAGTCCATTATGAAGCATAAAAACACTTTCGGGCTCGCTTGCAATGAAAGGCAGAAAGAGTTTTATTAGCTGAACTGCACTCCGTAAGAAAGACTGTCAGAGAACAGCTTGTTTTCAGCAGACTGCGTATTTCTTTATACTAGCAATTGGAACACAGAAAAACACTTTCTGGCTTGCTTGCAATGAGCACCAGAAAGACAGTTTTATTAACTCAACTGCACTCAGTATTCAAGACTGTCAAAGATAAACTTGTTTTCAGCAAACTGCATCTTTGCTTTTACAATCCATTATGAAGCATAAAAACACTTTCGGGCTTGCTTGCAATGAAAGGCAGAAAGAGTTTTATTAGCTGAACTGCGCTCCATAAGAAAGACTGTCAGAGCACAGCTTGCTTTCAGCAGACTGCGTATTTGTTTATACTAACAATTGGAACACAGAAAAACACTTTCTGGCGTGTTTGCAATGAGCACCAGAAAGACAGTTTTATTAACTGAACCGCACTCAGTATTCAAGACTGTCAAAGAACAACTTGTTTTCAGCAAACTGCATCTTTGCTTTTACAACCCGTTATGAAGCATAAAAACACTTTCGGGCTCGCTTGCAATGAAAGGCAGAAAGAGTTTTATTAGCTGAACTGCACTCCATAAGAAAGACTGTCAGAGCACAGCTTGCTTTCAGCAGACTGCGTATTTGTTTATACTAGCAATTGGAACACAGAAAAACACTTTCTGGCGTGTTTGCAATGAGCACCAGAAAGACAGTTTTATTAACTGAACCGCACTCAGTATTCAAGACTGTCAAAGAACAACTTGTTTTCAGCAAACTGCATCTTTGCTTTTACAACCCGTTATGAAGCATAAAAACACTTTCGGGCTCGCTTGCAATGAAAGGCAGAAAGAGTTTTATTAGCTGAACTGCGCTCCATAAGAAAGACTGTCAGAGCACAGCTTGCTTTCAGCAGACTGCGTATTTCTTTACACTAACAATTGGAACACAGAAAAACACTTTCTGGCTTGTTTGCAATGAGCACCAGAAAGACAGTTTTATTAACTGAACCGCACTCAGTATTCAAGACTGTCAAAGAACAACTTGTTTTCAGCAAACTGCATCTTTGCTTTTACAACCCGTTATGAAGCATAAAAACACTTTCGGGCTCGCTTGCAATGAAAGGCAGAAAGTGTTTTATTACCTGAACTGCACTCCATAAGAAAGACTGTCAGAGCACAGCTTGCTTTCAGCAGACTGCTTATTTGTTTATACTAACAATTGGAACACAGAAAAACACTTTCTGGCTTGTTTGCAATGAGCACCAGAAAGACAGTTTTATTAACTGAACCGCACTCAGTATTCAAGACTGTCAAAGAACAACTTGTTTTCAGCAAACTGCATCTTTGCTTTTACAGTCCATTATGAAGCATAAAAACACTTTCGGGCTCGCTTGCAATGAAAGGCAGAAAGAGTTTTATTAGCTGAACTGCACTCCATAAGAAAGACTGTCAGAGCACAGCTTGCTTTCAGCAGACTGCGTATTTGTTTATACTAGCAATTGGAACACAGAAAAACACTTTCTGGCGTGTTTGCAATGAGCACCAGAAAGACAGTTTTATTAACTGAACCGCACTCAGTATTCAAGACTGTCAAAGAACAACTTGTTTTCAGCAAACTGCATCTTTGCTTTTACAGTCCATTATGAAGCATAAAAACACTTTCGGGCTCGCTTGCAATGAAAGGCAGAAAGAGTTTTATTAGCTGAACTGCACTCCATAAGAAAGACTGTCAGAGAACAGCTTGTTTTCAGCAGACTGCGTATTTCTTCATACTAGCAATTGGAACACAGAAAAACACTTTCTGGCTTGCTTGCAATGACCACCAGAAAGACAGTTTTATTAACTCAACTGCACTCAGTATTCAAGACTGTCAAAGATAAACTTGTTTTCAGCAAACTGCATCTTTGCTTTTACAATCCATTATGAAGCATAAAAACACTTTCGGGCTTGCTTGCAATGAAAGGCAGAAAGAGTTTTATTAGCTGAACTGCGCTCCATAAGAAAGACTGTCAGAGCACAGCTTGCTTTCAGCAGACTGCGTATTTGTTTATACTAACAATTGGAACACAGAAAAACACTTTCTGGCGTGTTTGCAATGAGCACCAGAAAGACAGTTTTATTAACTGAACCGCACTCAGTATTCAAGACTGTCAAAGAACAACTTGTTTTCAGCAAACTGCATCTTTGCTTTTACAACCCGTTATGAAGCATAAAAACACTTTCGGGCTCGCTTGCAATGAAAGGCAGAAAGAGTTTTATTAGCTGAACTGCGCTCCATAAGAAAGACTGTCAGAGCACAGCTTGCTTTCAGCAGACTGCATATTTGTTTATACTAACAAGTAGAACACAGAAAAACACTTTCTGGTTTGTTTGCAATGAGCACCAGAAAGACAGTTTTATTAACTCAACTGCACTCAGTATTCAAGACTGTCAAAGATAAACTTGTTTTCAGCAAACTGCATCTTTGCTTTTACAACCCGTTATGAAGCATAAAAACACTTTCGGGCTCGCTTGCAATGAAAGGCAGAAAGAGTTTTATTAGCTGAACTGCGCTCCATAAGAAAGACTGTCAGAGCACAGCTTGCTTTCAGCAGACTGCGTATTTCTTTATACTAGCAATAGGAACACAGAAAAACACTTTCTGGCGTGTTTGCAATGAGCACCAGAGAGACAGTTTTATTAACTGAACCGCACTCAGTATTCAAGACTGTCAAAGAACAACTTGTTTTCAGCAAACTGCATCTTTGCTTTTACAGTCCATTATGAAGCATAAAAACACTTTCGGGCTCGCTTGCAATGAAAGGCAGAAAGAGTTTTATTAGCTGAACTGCACTCCATAAGAAAGACTGTCAGAGAACAGCTTGTTTTCAGCAGACTGCGTATTTGTTTATACTAGCAATTGGAACACAGAAAAACACTTTCTGGCTTGCTTGCAATGAGCACCAGAAAGACAGTTTTATTAACTCAACTGCACTCAGTATTCAAGACTGTCAAAGATAAACTTGTTTTCAGCAAACTGCATCTTTGCTTTTACAACCCGTTATGAAGCATAAAAACACTTTCGGGCTCGCTTGCAATGAAAGGCAGAAAGAGTTTTATTAGCTGAACTGCGCTCCATAAGAAAGACTGTCAGAGCACAGCTTGCTTTCAGCAGACTGCGTATTTGTTTATACTAGCAATTGGAACACAGAAAAACACTTTCTGGCATGTTTGCAATGAGCACCAGAAAGACAGTTTTATTAACTGAACCGCACTCAGTATTCAAGACTGTCAAAGAACAACTTGTTTTCAGCAAACTGCATCTTTGCTTTTACAACCCGTTATGAAGCATAAAAACACTTTCGGGCTCGCTTGCAATGAAAGGCAGAAAGAGTTTTATTAGCTGAACTGCACTCCATAAGAAAGACTCTCAGAGCACAGCTTGCTTTCAGCAGACTGCATATTTGTTTATACTAACAAGTAGAACACAGAAAAACACTTTCTGGTTTGTTTGCAATGAGCACCAGAAAGACAGTTTTATTAACTCAACTGCACTCAGTATTCAAGACTGTCAAAGAACAACTTGTTTTCAGCAAACTGCATCTTTGCTTTTACAGTCCATTATGAAGCATAAAAACACTTTCGGGCTCGCTTGCAATGAAAGGCAGAAAGAGTTTTATTAGCTGAACTGCACTCCATAAGAAAGACTGTCAGAGAACAGCTTGTTTTCAGCAGACTGCGTATTTCTTTATACTAGCAATTGGAACACAGAAAAACACTTTCTGGCTTGCTTGCAATGAGCACCAGAAAGACAGTTTTATTAACTCAACTGCACTCAGTATTCAAGACTGTCAAAGATAAACTTGTTTTCAGCAAACTGCATCTTTGCTTTTACAACCCGTTATGAAGCATAAAAACACTTTCGGGCTCGCTTGCAATGAAAGGCCGAAAGAGTTTTATTAGCTGAACTGCGCTCCATAAGAAAGACTGTCAGAGCACAGCTTGCTTTCAGCAGACTGCGTATTTGTTTATACTAGCAATTGGAACACAGAAAAACACTTTCTGGCGTGTTTGCAATGAGCACCAGAAAGACAGTTTTATTAACTGAACCGCACTCAGTATTCAAGACTGTCAAAGAACAACTTGTTTTCAGCAAACTGCATCTTTGCTTTTACAACCCGTTATGAAGCATAAAAACACTTTCGGGCTCGCTTGCAATGAAAGGCAGAAAGAGTTTTATTAGCTGAACTGCGCTCCATAAGAAAGACTGTCAGAGCACAGCTTGCTTTCAGCAGACTGCGTATTTCTTTATACTAGCAATTGGAACACAGAAAAACACTTTCTGGCGTGTTTGCAATGAGCACCAGAAAGACAGTTTTATTAACTGAACCGCACTCAGTATTCAAGACTGTCAAAGAACAACTTGTTTTCAGCAAACTGCATCTTTGCTTTTACAGTCCATTATGAAGCATAAAAACACTTTCGGGCTCGCTTGCAATGAAAGGCAGAAAGAGTTTTATTAGCTGAACTGCACTCCATAAGAAAGACTGTCAGAGCACAGCTTGCTTTCAGCAGACTGCGTATTTGTTTATACTAGCAATTGGAACACAGAAAAACACTTTCTGGCGTGTTTGCAATGAGCACCAGAAAGACAGTTTTATTAACTGAACCGCACTCAGTATTCAAGACTGTCAAAGAACAACTTGTTTTCAGCAAACTGCATCTTTGCTTTTACAGTCCATTATGAAGCATAAAAACACTTTCGGGCTCGCTTGCAATGAAAGGCAGAAAGAGTTTTATTAGCTGAACTGCACTCCATAAGAAAGACTGTCAGAGAACAGCTTATTTTCAGCAGACTGCGTATTTGTTTATACTAGCAATTGGAACACAGAAAAACACTTTCTGGCTTGCTTGCAATGAGCACCAGAAAGACAGTTTTATTAACTCAACTGCACTCAGTATTCAAGACTGTCAAAGATAAACTTGTTTTCAGCAAACTGCATCTTTGCTTTTGCAACCCGTTATGAAGCATAAAAACACTTTCGGGCTCGCTTGCAATGAAAGGCAGAAAGAGTTTTATTAGCTGAACTGCGCTCCATAAGAAAGACTGTCAGAGCACAGCTTGCTTTCAGCAGACTGCGTATTTGTTTATACTAGCAATTGGAACACAGAAAAACACTTTCTGGCGTGTTTGCAATGAGCACCAGAAAGACAGTTTTATTAACTGAACCGCACTCAGTATTCAAGACTGTCAAAGAACAACTTGTTTTCAGCAAACTGCATCTTTGCTTTTACAACCCGTTATGAAGCATAAAAACACTTTCGGGCTCGCTTGCAATGAAAGGCAGAAAGAGTTTTATTAGCTGAACTGCGCTCCATAAGAAAGACTGTCAGAGCACAGCTTGCTTTCAGCAGACTGCGTATTTGTTTATACTAGCAATTGGAACACAGAAAAACACTTTCTGGCGTGTTTGCAATGAGCACCAGAAAGACAGTTTTATTAACTGAACCGCACTCAGTATTCAAGACTGTCAAAGAACAACTTGTTTTCAGCAAACTGCATCTTTGCTTTTACAGTCCATTATGAAGCATAAAAACACTTTCGGGCTCGCTTGCAATGAAAGGCAGAAAGAGTTTTATTAGCTGAACTGCGCTCCATAAGAAAGACTGTCAGAGCACAGCTTGCTTTCAGCAGACTGCATATTTGTTTATACTAACAAGTAGAACACAGAAAAACACTTTCTGGCTTGTTTGCAATGAGCACCAGAAAGACAGTTTTATTAACTCAACTGCACTCAGTATTCAAGACTGTCAAAGATAAACTTGTTTTCAGCAAACTGCATCTTTGCTTTTACAACCCGTTATGAAGCATAAAAACACTTTCGGGCTCGCTTGCAATGAAAGGCAGAAAGAGTTTTATTAGCTGAACTGCGCTCCATAAGAAAGACTGTCAGAGCACAGCTTGCTTTCAGCAGACTGCGTATTTCTTTATACTAGCAATAGGAACACAGAAAAACACTTTCTGGCGTGTTTGCAATGAGCACCAGAGAGACAGTTTTATTAACTGAACCGCACTCAGTATTCAAGACTGTCAAAGAACAACTTGTTTTCAGCAAACTGCATCTTTGCTTTTACAGTCCATTATGAAGCATAAAAACACTTTCGGGCTCGCTTGCAATGAAAGGCAGAAAGAGTTTTATTAGCTGAACTGCACTCCATAAGAAAGACTGTCAGAGAACAGCTTATTTTCAGCAGACTGCGTATTTGTTTATACTAGCAATTGGAACACAGAAAAACACTTTCTGGCTTGCTTGCAATGAGCACCAGAAAGACAGTTTTATTAACTCAACTGCACTCAGTATTCAAGACTGTCAAAGATAAACTTGTTTTCAGCAAACTGCATCTTTGCTTTTGCAACCCGTTATGAAGCATAAAAACACTTTCGGGCTCGCTTGCAATGAAAGGCAGAAAGAGTTTTATTAGCTGAACTGCGCTCCATAAGAAAGACTGTCAGAGCACAGCTTGCTTTCAGCAGACTGCGTATTTGTTTATACTAGCAATTGGAACACAGAAAAACACTTTCTGGCGTGTTTGCAATGAGCACCAGAAAGACAGTTTTATTAACTGAACCGCACTCAGTATTCAAGACTGTCAAAGAACAACTTGTTTTCAGCAAACTGCATCTTTGCTTTTACAACCCGTTATGAAGCATAAAAACACTTTCGGGCTCGCTTGCAATGAAAGGCAGAAAGAGTTTTATTAGCTGAACTGCACTCCATAAGAAAGACTCTCAGAGCACAGCTTGCTTTCAGCAGACTGCATATTTGTTTATACTAACAAGTAGAACACAGAAAAACACTTTCTGGTTTGTTTGCAATGAGCACCAGAAAGACAGTTTTATTAACTCAACTGCACTCAGTATTCAAGACTGTCAAAGAACAACTTGTTTTCAGCAAACTGCATCTTTGCTTTTACAGTCCATTATGAAGCATAAAAACACTTTCGGGCTCGCTTGCAATGAAAGGCAGAAAGAGTTTTATTAGCTGAACTGCACTCCATAAGAAAGACTGTCAGAGAACAGCTTGTTTTCAGCAGACTGCGTATTTCTTTATACTAGCAATTGGAACACAGAAAAACACTTTCTGGCTTGCTTGCAATGAGCACCAGAAAGACAGTTTTATTAACTCAACTGCACTCAGTATTCAAGACTGTCAAAGATAAACTTGTTTTCAGCAAACTGCATCTTTGCTTTTACAACCCGTTATGAAGCATAAAAACACTTTCGGGCTCGCTTGCAATGAAAGGCAGAAAGAGTTTTATTAGCTGAACTGCGCTCCATAAGAAAGACTGTCAGAGCACAGCTTGTTTTCAGCAGACTGCGTATTTCTTTATACTAGCAATTGGAACACAGAAAAACACTTTCTGGCTTGCTTGCAATGAGCACCAGAAAGACAGTTTTATTAACTCAACTGCACTCAGTATTCAAGACTGTCAAAGATAAACTTGTTTTCAGCAAACTGCATCTTTGCTTTTACAACCCGTTATGAAGCATAAAAACACTTTCGGGCTCGCTTGCAATGAAAGGCCGAAAGAGTTTTATTAGCTGAACTGCGCTCCATAAGAAAGACTGTCAGAGCACAGCTTGCTTTCAGCAGACTGCGTATTTGTTTATACTAGCAATTGGAACACAGAAAAACACTTTCTGGCGTGTTTGCAATGAGCACCAGAAAGACAGTTTTATTAACTGAACCGCACTCAGTATTCAAGACTGTCAAAGAACAACTTGTTTTCAGCAAACTGCATCTTTGCTTTTACAACCCGTTATGAAGCATAAAAACACTTTCGGGCTCGCTTGCAATGAAAGGCAGAAAGAGTTTTATTAGCTGAACTGCGCTCCATAAGAAAGACTGTCAGAGCACAGCTTGCTTTCAGCAGACTGCGTATTTGTTTATACTAGCAATTGGAACACAGAAAAACACTTTCTGGCGTGTTTGCAATGAGCACCAGAAAGACAGTTTTATTAACTGAACCGCACTCAGTATTCAAGACTGTCAAAGAACAACTTGTTTTCAGCAAACTGCATCTTTGCTTTTACAGTCCATTATGAAGCATAAAAACACTTTCGGGCTCGCTTGCAATGAAAGGCAGAAAGAGTTTTATTAGCTGAACTGCACTCCATAAGAAAGACTGTCAGAGCACAGCTTGCTTTCAGCAGACTGCGTATTTGTTTATACTAGCAATTGGAACACAGAAAAACACTTTCTGGCGTGTTTGCAATGAGCACCAGAAAGACAGTTTTATTAACTGAACCGCACTCAGTATTCAAGACTGTCAAAGAACAACTTGTTTTCAGCAAACTGCATCTTTGCTTTTACAGTCCATTATGAAGCATAAAAACACTTTCGGGCTCGCTTGCAATGAAAGGCAGAAAGAGTTTTATTAGCTGAACTGCACTCCATAAGAAAGACTGTCAGAGCACAGCTTGCTTTCAGCAGACTGCGTATTTGTTTATACTAACAATTGGAACACAGAAAAACACTTTCTGGCGTGTTTGCAATGAGCACCAGAAAGACAGTTTTATTAACTGAACCGCACTCAGTATTCAAGACTGTCAAAGAACAACTTGTTTTCAGCAAACTGCATCTTTGCTTTTACAACCCGTTATGAAGCATAAAAACACTTTCGGGCTCGCTTGCAATGAAAGGCAGAAAGAGTTTTATTAGCTGAACTGCGCTCCATAAGAAAGACTGTCAGAGCACAGCTTGCTTTCAGCAGACTGCATATTTGTTTATACTAACAAGTAGAACACAGAAAAACACTTTCTGGTTTGTTTGCAATGAGCACCAGAAAGACAGTTTTATTAACTCAACTGCACTCAGTATTCAAGACTGTCAAAGATAAACTTGTTTTCAGCAAACTGCATCTTTGCTTTTACAACCCGTTATGAAGCATAAAAACACTTTCGGGCTCGCTTGCAATGAAAGGCAGAAAGAGTTTTATTAGCTGAACTGCGCTCCATAAGAAAGACTGTCAGAGCACAGCTTGCTTTCAGCAGACTGCGTATTTCTTTATACTAGCAATAGGAACACAGAAAAACACTTTCTGGCGTGTTTGCAATGAGCACCAGAGAGACAGTTTTATTAACTGAACCGCACTCAGTATTCAAGACTGTCAAAGAACAACTTGTTTTCAGCAAACTGCATCTTTGCTTTTACAGTCCATTATGAAGCATAAAAACACTTTCGGGCTCGCTTGCAATGAAAGGCAGAAAGAGTTTTATTAGCTGAACTGCACTCCATAAGAAAGACTGTCAGAGAACAGCTTGTTTTCAGCAGACTGCGTATTTGTTTATACTAGCAATTGGAACACAGAAAAACACTTTCTGGCTTGCTTGCAATGAGCACCAGAAAGACAGTTTTATTAACTCAACTGCACTCAGTATTCAAGACTGTCAAAGATAAACTTGTTTTCAGCAAACTGCATCTTTGCTTTTGCAACCCGTTATGAAGCATAAAAACACTTTCGGGCTCGCTTGCAATGAAAGGCAGAAAGAGTTTTATTAGCTGAACTGCGCTCCATAAGAAAGACTGTCAGAGCACAGCTTGTTTTCAGCAGACTGCGTATTTCTTTATACTAGCAATTGGAACACAGAAAAACACTTTCTGGCTTGCTTGCAATGAGCACCAGAAAGACAGTTTTATTAACTCAACTGCACTCAGTATTCAAGACTGTCAAAGATAAACTTGTTTTCAGCAAACTGCATCTTTGCTTTTACAACCCGTTATGAAGCATAAAAACACTTTCGGGCTCGCTTGCAATGAAAGGCGGAAAGAGTTTTATTAGCTGAACTGCGCTCCATAAGAAAGACTGTCAGAGCACAGCTTGCTTTCAGCAGACTGCGTATTTGTTTATACTAGCAATTGGAACACAGAAAAACACTTTCTGGCGTGTTTGCAATGAGCACCAGAAAGACAGTTTTATTAACTGAACCGCACTCAGTATTCAAGACTGTCAAAGAACAACTTGTTTTCAGCAAACTGCATCTTTGCTTTTACAACCCGTTATGAAGCATAAAAACACTTTCGGGCTCGCTTGCAATGAAAGGCAGAAAGAGTTTTATTAGCTGAACTGCGCTCCATAAGAAAGACTGTCAGAGCACAGCTTGCTTTCAGCAGACTGCGTATTTGTTTATACTAGCAATTGGAACACAGAAAAACACTTTCTGGCGTGTTTGCAATGAGCACCAGAAAGACAGTTTTATTAACTGAACCGCACTCAGTATTCAAGACTGTCAAAGAACAACTTGTTTTCAGCAAACTGCATCTTTGCTTTTACAGTCCATTATGAAGCATAAAAACACTTTCGGGCTCGCTTGCAATGAAAGGCAGAAAGAGTTTTATTAGCTGAACTGCACTCCATAAGAAAGACTGTCAGAGCACAGCTTGCTTTCAGCAGACTGCGTATTTGTTTATACTAGCAATTGGAACACAGAAAAACACTTTCTGGCGTGTTTGCAATGAGCACCAGAAAGACAGTTTTATTAACTGAACCGCACTCAGTATTCAAGACTGTCAAAGAACAACTTGTTTTCAGCAAACTGCATCTTTGCTTTTACAGTCCATTATGAAGCATAAAAACACTTTCGGGCTCGCTTGCAATGAAAGGCAGAAAGAGTTTTATTAGCTGAACTGCACTCCATAAGAAAGACTGTCAGAGCACAGCTTGCTTTCAGCAGACTGCGTATTTGTTTATACTAACAATTGGAACACAGAAAAACACTTTCTGGCGTGTTTGCAATGAGCACCAGAAAGACAGTTTTATTAACTGAACCGCACTCAGTATTCAAGACTGTCAAAGAACAACTTGTTTTCAGCAAACTGCATCTTTGCTTTTACAACCCGTTATGAAGCATAAAAACACTTTCGGGCTCGCTTGCAATGAAAGGCAGAAAGAGTTTTATTAGCTGAACTGCGCTCCATAAGAAAGACTGTCAGAGCACAGCTTGCTTTCAGCAGACTGCATATTTGTTTATACTAACAAGTAGAACACAGAAAAACACTTTCTGGTTTGTTTGCAATGAGCACCAGAAAGACAGTTTTATTAACTCAACTGCACTCAGTATTCAAGACTGTCAAAGATAAACTTGTTTTCAGCAAACTGCATCTTTGCTTTTACAACCCGTTATGAAGCATAAAAACACTTTCGGGCTCGCTTGCAATGAAAGGCAGAAAGAGTTTTATTAGCTGAACTGCGCTCCATAAGAAAGACTGTCAGAGCACAGCTTGCTTTCAGCAGACTGCGTATTTCTTTATACTAGCAATAGGAACACAGAAAAACACTTTCTGGCGTGTTTGCAATGAGCACCAGAGAGACAGTTTTATTAACTGAACCGCACTCAGTATTCAAGACTGTCAAAGAACAACTTGTTTTCAGCAAACTGCATCTTTGCTTTTACAGTCCATTATGAAGCATAAAAACACTTTCGGGCTCGCTTGCAATGAAAGGCAGAAAGAGTTTTATTAGCTGAACTGCACTCCATAAGAAAGACTCTCAGAGCACAGCTTGCTTTCAGCAGACTGCATATGTGTTTATACTAACAAGTAGAACACAGAAAAACACCTTCTGGTTTGTTTGCAATGAGCACCAGAAAGACAGTTTTATTAACTGAACCGCACTCAGTATTCAAGACTGTCAAAGAACAACTTGTTTTCAGCAAACTGCATCTTTGCTTTTACAGTCCATTATGAAGCATAAAAACACTTTCGGGCTCGCTTGCAATGAAAGGCAGAAAGAGTTTTATTAGCTGAACTGCACTCCATAAGAAAGACTGTCAGAGCACAGCTTGCTTTCAGCAGACTGCGTATTTCTTTATACTAACAATTGGAACACAGAAAAACACTTTCTGGCGTGTTTGCAATGAGCACCAGAAAGACAGTTTTATTAACTGAACCGCACTCAGTATTCAAGACTGTCAAAGAACAACTTGTTTTCAGCAAACTGCATCTTTGCTTTTACAACCCGTTATGAAGCATAAAAACACTTTCGGGCTCGCTTGCAATGAAAGGCAGAAAGAGTTTTATTAGCTGAACTGCACTCCATAAGAAAGACTCTCAGAGCACAGCTTGCTTTCAGCAGACTGCATATTTGTTTATACTAACAAGTAGAATACAGAAAAACACTTTCTGGTTTGTTTGCAATGAGCACCAGAAAGACAGTTTTATTAACTCAACTGCACTCAGTATTCAAGACTGTCAAAGATAAACTTGTTTTCAGCAAACTGCATCTTTGCTTTTACAACCCGTT